>NW_028262358.1:121278480-121581628 GCF_047370975.1 Nipponia nippon | reverse complement strand
CAAGTTTCAACAAGGAGTGAATTTTTATCATCAAATTACAAACCCCTGAAAAGAGAAGTTTATAATGGAAACGCTGATACAACCGTAACTATGGTATTGCAATTGCATCACTATAAGAAAATTGGTTTAGATAATATACCCTTCTGAAATGACTGCAGTTCTAAATGATCCTGCATCTCCATAAATCTAAGCTAACTCAGTAATTCAAAATTACTAAGATTTAAGTTTAGTACCAATAAGCAATAAACTTATGGCTATTGCTATAATAACCGCTGGTCTGTGCTCCTTTATTTCACAGCAGGTGGTCTTTGGGCTGGTTTGCAGCCTGAATGAAAATACTTCCAACTAATTCCAAACTAATTCCTGAAGTTGAGTGGAGGCACATTTCCAAACTTTCTCACAATTCCCTTTCACCAACAAAGAGCTTGGTTATTTGTTTTTTGTTTTTTTTTTTCTTTCCCCTTTTCTCTTTAGTCAGTGCCTAAGCATATTGTCCCTTTTTACACTGTTTTATACTAATATATTATATGATGACAGCTGACTCACTGTATTTCTGCAAACTGTCAGGGGAAATTCATTGAGGAACACGTAAGTTCCTCTAAACACACTGTGTTTCTTTACATCATCTTGCTTCCCCCCCCACAACCCCTATACACCTAATAGTCCAAATGCTAAAATCTCATGCCTGATTCTTCTGTCAGACTTATCAGCCTCATGTGGGCGTGACTTTAGTGACTGATTCAGGCCAGCAGCAAGCGAGAAGAAAATGAGGTTAATAAAGTCTAATCCCACAATTTACCAGAGTCTGAAATCTCCTTTTCTTTGGACTATGACAGAAACAACACCCAACCTGCCTTTCATGTAAGGGTGAGGCATGTCCTCTTCTGCCATGGGTTCAATCCTGTTGATGAGATGTCTGGTGGTACCTTGCCTTTGTGTGAGGCAGGGGGCCCTGAGTTTGGCATGCAATGTAAGCCATGACCGGGAGATACTTTTTGTTCCACAGATGCCATGGTCCGCTACCCAGCCGGGATTTACCTGTTGTGAGCCATCCATATTCTGCCTATATACATCTTTGACATTTCTGCTCTAGATTGCTCATCTTGGCTGTATTATGTAGATCTGATTTATAGTGTTTGTTCTCCTGTCCTTGCCTCACAGTATGGCCTTACTGCCACCAGTGTCTCCACCACCTTCTTCCAGAGTGACAATGAGAGGACAAGTGGTCTTGGTGGTCTTACCCATCCCTTCCTATCCCTTCTTCTCTGCACATCTGTCAGAGGCAAAATGAAGAGGCACTACCTGCAGGCTGCATTTTTCTCATCTCCTTACTCTTGCTGGGATCCAGCAACAAACTTTTGATGAACCAGCTCAGCTATTTAATCCTTCAAGAGGAGAAATTAAAAAAAAAAAAAGAAACAAGCTCGTGGGATAAGCCAGCATCTGACCTCTGCCAGAATGCTGCCTCCCAGTCTGTCTTGAAAGAGGATCCTTAAATAGCTAGAAACCCAACATGGGGACAGATATTTTGTTCAGCAGAGCCAAAACAAACCTACCAGGTACAAAACAAAGTACTGCAACAAATACTCAGTTTTAATTTTAAAGTACTCATAACTTTTTTTAAAAATTAGGGGTAGTCAGAGAGACAAGTAGATAGAGTTATGTCAAATTTATAGAAATACATCAGTCCTCATCTGCTTTTGCTGAAGTTATGTTTTTAACAAGTAGCTGCTAATTAGAAAAAAAGGAGTGAATGTACATTTGGTTTTTTTGTGCTGCAAGAACTTATTAAAAATCTGCCTGTTAACCCTTTTCAAGCTACTGTTCACTCATCCTGGGCACCCTTTAACTTGTTCTGTGGTGTCTGGAGGTGAAAAGCTTCTGCAGTTTGACTTCAGTATATAATATAGCAGATGTACATAGTGCCTGAGCTACTAACTGCCTAGAGACTAGGAAAGTGTTGTGGAGACACTTCGTTCTGCAGTTGCATGATCTTATCTTCTTCCCAAAGTATGTGCTGTCAGCCACTGCTGGAGATGGGGTTGAGCTAGGCAGATCTTCTGCAAGACTAACCCATGCATACAACAAATCAAATTCAGTATCTTTAGAAATTCACTCTGATAGTTTTCAGCCTGATTGGTTCCCTGATCCAACTCACAGCATGGCCACAGAAACACCCATGCTGGCATGAGGGAGGGTGTGAGAGTAAAGAACCGGGGGATAGGACGTTCTGGCAACAGTGCTGAGCTGTGTTAACTAAAGTGATCGTGGAGTTACTCATTTTTCTCAAGTGAGCTTACTATAAAAAGCTTGCATGAGCTAGACAAGGTCTGTATCTTTGTCAACAAATACTAGGGGCCACACAAATTGGAAAGGTAGAAAAGCTAAGAGTCAACACAATTCCCATTTTACTAACACATGGTCAGCTGCAGATCATTCTACTATTAATACTAAATCATGAAATAATATCCCATTTTTGTTTTAGTGAACTGCAATTTTTTTTCAATATCTGGTGAGATATAAAAAGTCAAACTCTATTCAGTTTCAGTCTTGAGTTTCTCTGAGTACTTCTGCAAATGTTTAATCTGCGAGATATTTCATTCTACCACTTGTTTTAAGCAAAATTTGAAAAAAACTATAGAATTTATGCCAATCTAGTGGAGGGCTGGGAATGCTCCAGGTAGCAATTTTTTGTTTGTTTGTTTGTTTGTTTATTATGGAATGAACTGTTGGGTTAATTCCACTTTTACAAATCAAAATATCAGACCATTTTCAGACATTGGCACTGCTTCTCAAAGTCTCTGAAGGCTAAGGTCCTGCACCTCTTATCCAAGGCTGCATTTGAGTACCTTCTTAGACCTTCATTAGGCTGCATTTGAGTACCTTCTTAGACTACATGGAAAGAGTTTAAGAGATAACAGTTGGGCATTAAATGGGCAACTATTAAAAGAGGACTCATTCTCTGCATCTGTGCTGCTTTCCCTTGTTGCCGAACTATAGTAAGACTTTATTCTCTCAGTCCCTTTTTTTCCCCCTAGCAGGATGAAAAACTGGGCAGAGGGAGAGTTTAAATAGAGAAAACACTACATAATTTAGAAGATCAATACACAAACAGTAGTAGGAAATTTGTGTAGAAACACAAGTAAGAGTCTACATAATAGCTGAGGTGAATGGCAGTGAAACCCCTAGGCTGGGATATGGTCCCGTGCATCATCTCATTCTCAATAATGAAGAGATTTACAAAGACCAACTGTCAGTGCCTAGCTTGTGAGCAAGAGAGTCTGAATTCATCAAATAAAAAGACAAATTCTCTACTGATGGAAAACTACAACTCTGTTGACTTCAAGTCAAATCGTGCCAACTTGTGAATTTATCCCAAACTGCTAGCTCGGTTCTCTTCAGTAATGACCTTGAATAGATTTAGACTGGTGTGAAATAGATGAAAAATGGTCTGTAGCCTGTTATCAGCGCATTTCCCTACTCCCAGCCTTTAATCCCATGAGAGTAGCAGAAGTGAAAAGGTTTCAAACTTCTTATGAAAATATTTTTCCACCATGCCTGTTCCCTAGCCCTGTCTGTTCTCCTTTCTCTCTGCATAAGCAGTTTTAGACTTTATTTAAGTGTCGCATTTCCAAGTGTTCACGACTCTGTACAAAGCTCGTCACACATCACTCATGCCTTATTTCACGGGTTGAGCTGGTAATTAGCATATTTCACAATTAGCCAGCGTATTTGCTTTGCTAATTTCATTCCATGATGAAGGTGCTAACTTGGCGTGAAGCTGTAATGTACTGGTTGATTTATTAAGCTTCCTCTGATGGATGAAAATCACATGCTGTGCCTTTACTGTCGGGGAAAGTTAACAACATCCATTTGTAAGAGATGGTATTTGAAAAGTGATGTTGGTGTGATTGAATGTGTGAATCTGTAATGAAGCCAAGTCAGATAGCTCCTTCCCGATAAAATAGTATTCAACTTCTGTGGTGGCTCCTTCTTGAAACCGGGCTTTTCTGCCCAGCTTCCTCCCTTAAAGCATGCAAGTACCAAATACTCATCACGTATTTAGCATTCAGGTTTCTGCAGATGGAACCCAGCCTCTGTAGAAGAGGTAAGTGCCTAAACTCTCTCCAAGCCTGCATCTTACATTGTGTGTTGATAGGACAAAGCATTTGCTGCTGTTTTCTTAATGAAGCTGCACATAAAATGCATAGTTGACTAATCAGTCAATTTATTTGTTAGACCATAGGCTTTGAAGCAGTCCTTTTGAGGAAGAACTCCTGGTCCATGACCTCTGATTGTGAAACCCAACACGTTTATGTCCACATACTCTTCATCTTTCCAAAGAAAAAATTGACTTTGTGGTTATAACTATAATATTAAGCTAAGTGATAGGGCCCATTCTTTGTCCACAGAGCCCATGGGTAGTCTGTGATGTCCATATAATGTCTCTCTCTTATTCTCAGAAAAAGATGAGGCTGCATGCAAGCTGTCTGTTGGAAACTGTCCCTGGTCATTGCTAACCCACAACTGTACAAGGCCACGGTCCTGTTTAATTTGCTAATATGAATGCACGGTACAGTACAATTAGTTATCCTGGACTGCTAAACACATGGGATCTCTCTATAGTTGATGGAAAGATGACATGTCCAGAGATGAAATCAACATGACATAAGACAGCAAAATTTAAAGGAACCTGTGGTTGTGGTTTACAGTTTTTATGTATGTCGTGTTTTAACCCCAGCCGGCAACTAAGCACCACACAGCCACTTGCTCACTCCCTCACGGTGGGATGGGGGAGGGAATCAGAAGGGTAAAAGTGAGAAAACTCATGGGTTGAGATAAAGACAATTTAATAGGTAAAGCAAAAGCCGCGTATGCAAGCAAAGCAAAACAAGAAATTCATTCACTACTTCCCATCAGCAGGCAGGTGTTCAGCCATCTCCAAGAAAGCAGGGCTCCATCACGTGTAACCGTTACTTGGGAAGACAAACACTATCACTACAAACATCCCTCCCTTCTTTCTTCTTCCCCCAGTTTTATATGCTGAGCATGACGTCCTATGGTGTGGGATATCTCCTTGGTCATCCGGGGTCAGCTGTTCCAGCTGTGTCCCCTCCCAGCTTTTTGTGCACCCCCACCCTAATCGCTGGTGGGTGGGGTGAGGAGCAGAAAAGGCCTTGACTCTGTGTAAGCACTGCTCAGCAGTAATGAAAACATCCCTGTATTATCAACACTGTTTTCAGCACAAATCCAAAACATAGCCCCATACTAGCTACTATGAAGAAAATTAACTCTATGATCTTCACCAGGATAGACACAGCGCCAAACAAAATGGGAGAGGTATAGCACAGGGAAGGTTTCTGTGGTTTCAATGACAAGTATGTGATGTGATGTAAGAATATACACAGTGCCGGCCAGTGACAATAGAAGGAGCGGTTAAAGGCTCTTTCCGTCTGTTAATTCTGCATTTCATTCTTTTAGGATGCAAAGGATCTTTTCTACTCTGACCTGCATGGTTAGCTAGTCTGTTTGTATTAAAACATTTTTGTCCATAGTTTAAATATGCCTGATACTAGCACATCCCAGAGAGGATCCACACGCTTCTGAAGTGATGTTCCTTTTGTAAGGATCCCTGCTCCCTTCACACTATTCTGTGGCCTGTGTTTGGGGTTTTTTAAGTCTGTTCTCCTTTTTACCTTCCAATATTTCCCTTGATTTTAACTCCCTTAAAGATTACGTGTTGTCTGGAGAAATCCTTTCGAGAGAGCACTTTGAAACTTCTAGTGTTTGTATGCCCAGAAAGAACAGATTAAGTTCAATCTCTCTCTAAAGCCATCACATTTCTATCTCATACCTGCATTTTCTCCAGTGCATCAAATATGAACTACTGACGAATCAACATTAACCTGTCTTGTCAGCACAGTTTAGGCTTTCAAAGGCATAAGAAATCAGATTGCTCTGTATCAAAACTTGCATGTGTTTCACTAAAATGTGAAAGCAGAAGGAAAAAGCAAAGAAAAAATTAATAAGGCAAACATCCCAAGAATAAAACAACCTCAGAATACGGATTAATCTCATTTTATTTAAGTAAATAATAAAATTACACAGATGAAGTCAGCATGAGCTGATGGTCTTCATATTTTGTTCTGATTTTTCTGCCTCTCTATTCTTTTTATGTTGGTTTTATCCTTGCTTTGTAAAGCTATACACATATGTGATGTTATAACAGCATTAATAAAAACAAAAACTTGGATTCAGGAAAAAAAAAAGAAAACAAAATCTTAAATCTATGTATGCTTCTAAGCATGTGTGTACCTTTCCAATTAAGCATGTGCTTAACTGTTATCAGCTTCAGCAGCTTAAAGATAAACACAGATTCAGAGCAGGTTGTTTTCCTGCATGAAGTGCTTGCTTCTTGTACCCGCTCTTGAATTATATTAGCAGGTTTGGGATCAAGGGCACTGCTTTCCTGCACAACTGAAAACAGTTTAGCCTATACGCAACCAATCTTTCCCAGATGAAAAAACAGGAAAATATATCGTATCAAGAACATTACTAACCTTACTGACTTTGGACTGCCCTTCCACTCCTGCCATCAAAATGCTTTCTTGTGTCCCTTCCCTTCCTCCTCTATAATCACCCCACCCTTATGCCTTCAACCTCCTTTATTCCTTGGCTAAAGCCGATTTTGTAACTCAGCAGAAGGCAGGAGCTGCTGCTTCACACACATTTTGCCTCAGTGTGAGCCCCCAGTTCACACTTCCAGCTGAGCTTAGAGACCACATTCATTAATTATTGTTACTCACGTTGTTGTTTATGCTCCAAGAGCTGCTTTTTCACCCCGGAAGAGTTACAAGGAACTTAAGGGATGCCATTTGGCCAACCTTGTATCACCAAAGAGCGTGTGTATCTCAGTACGTTAAAGCACACCTTGCCTGCTTTTTTTGATTGTTTTTAGACTGCTGCTTAGATTTAGCTAGCTAAAACGTATTTTTTAACTGAACAAAACCTGCCTACCAGATATGGAGTGTTACAGAAGAAGAATGGAAGGCTTTTCTCTAGGTTAGGACAAATACAACCTTTCAGAAATATATATACCCAGTAGTTGTTTAGTTAACTTAATCTGTCAAACTTTCATGTATGTTCTGTTGTAATTACGTGACAGTGATATGGACAGAATTTATATATTTTTATATATATATATTTTTAGATTTAGGACAAGTCTTAATATTTCTTTTGTATTTAGCAGGTGAGTAAGATATCTTCCTCCTGCATTTTATATGAAAAATAAGGACTATTTATGTCCTTAACGTATTTCACTTATTGCAATTGATTTCATTATCACAATTTCAAATCCCATCTCCATGAGGGCACTGACCTACTGCTGAGGCAGCCAACAGGCAAGAACTAAAGTTCATGGGTTAGCCAGGCCTAAGGGGGCATCACTATCCTTTTTAATTCCTCTTAGTCCAGTAGTTGGACATGGGTTATAGAAAAGAAGCAATTTTCCCTGAACTGGTGGGATCAGTGATTTCCCTGAGGTTTTGCCATCACCTTGCTGAAGAAATCAAGCCCATGCCGTTGAAACGAGGTTAACTCCAAACTGTTCTGTGTTATCAGCTCAGGTGAGAAAGATGCTGGAGCCCTTCCTGACACTGAAAATGACTAGGACAAAACTGGAATTACCCTGCAGCCAATACCTTTGTTAGGAGATGGACTTCACAACTACTCTCAGTGTAGGACACCAGCACTGAACAGAAGCCCTTTTGTGTTTCTCCTATGCAACGTATAGTACTTGAAGCTGCATCAGAAAACAGAGGTTGAAAGAGCAGTTCATGAGAACTTGCAAGTTCATTAATGATCCCATTTTCAAGTTTATTAAAGGTCCCAAAATTTGAAGCTGACCCTTAGTGTTTCCAGACAGCTGGAAGTAAGGCTGATGATAAAAGGTGATAAAGAAAATGCATAATACAATACATAGGGAAACGGATAAAGGCAGGGAAGCAGATCACCTATATGAATGGTGGGCCCTGTTGATGGGAAACAGAAATTTTAATACACATACCTTCAAGCACGACAAGGCAGCATGCATAAACTCAGGTGTTTAAGGCCCAGGCTCTGGTTTCTGTGCTTCTTCTCCCTTCCCTTCACCAAATGCTCACAGAGCGCTCTGTCTCTCTGCATGTCAATATGACCCTTTTGAAAAGGTTAATTACCTATACCAGCTCTTCAGTCTTTGTACATAACTGAAGTGCCACATTTGGACTTCCTCAGATTTCCTGCGATGTTATCAGCTGTCTTGTGCAGACTCGTTTGATCCTTAGATGTTAGGCATCCAACTCATTAGTCTACTACCCAAGCATTTAGCTCCCACATGCCCCATCCGTCATTCCAGTAGTTAATCTCTCAGTGCTTTAGGCCTGCATCATTTTAGCACCATTACAGTTTAGAGAGATGGGATATCCTACACAATAGATCAGTGGGACAACTTGACAGGACAGATACATGGTTCTGGAAAGTGAGTCTCCAGTAAGACAGATGAATCCATATGTCTTTAGGGGTAGAAGTAAAGGAGCTTGGTCATTTAAGCTACCAGCTGGAGGAAAGGTGCAGACCAAAGCTGACTGCTATGCCCAAACATATATCTTGTGACCAATGATAACGTATCCTGTTCTGAAGCCAAGTATGAATGACTGAAGTCTTGGAGGAAAAAAAGGAATTGAACAGAACACTTCCTTTGGCTTGAAACATCTCCTGTTGAATTCTCTACAGTAGCTAAGCCCTGTTCTGAAGGGTTTGCCAGCAGTTTCTGGGAGAACAGAGTAGAACTGCCACCGTCTTGTTTGTAAGTAGGCAATAGAGCGGTGTGGGGGGCAGTGAGATGCTGAACCTGTGAGCTTGTCTTTCATGCAGCAAGCTTCTTTCGATAAGGTGTCATGGAGAGAAACACCAAAGGAAGGCCCTGACACCTCTACTGTCTGTGACTCCGTTGACCGTCTGCAAATGGGCCAGAATTTCTCTGTTCCCTGTAAACTCACCCTGATGCCACTAGATGGTGCTTTTAATCTCTGGTAAAATCTGCAGTGCTCGCAGGCAAGGGTTTTTTTCGTTACACAGTAACACTGGAGTTTTGGGGAAGATGGATTTTTGCAGAAGAGAAAACTCATCCTGCATGAGGAGAGATAGCCAGAAACACAGATATATCAGTAAAAAAAGATATTCTGCACTGCCTTCTTTCAGCAATATTGGTACACTTGTGATCCCGGAGCAAAATACACTCCCTAGGTACCCTGACAGCTGCTGACAGTAAGGGACAATCTGGTCTGTAACAGCAGTGCCTTTTAACGGTGGCACTGGCCAGGCTCCATCAGGGCTGCGCAGGCTGGAGGACTCACAGCTCCGGATCAGCCCTGGAAAGGCTGCATGTATGCAGATTGCCCTGGAAGCGTCGGTCCTCATGTTTCCAGACTCCCAGACCATCTGGCTCCTGGCTCGGACACCAGCCGGTGGGATGTAGGTGTTTGGGCAGCCTGGTGAGAGAGCTGGCCTGCGAGTCAGGCAGCTCTGGGGATCCAGCAATTCACGAAGCCACCAACCCCACATTTCCCAAGCAGCACAACCATCCCTTCAGCTGCACGTGCATTAAGAAAAGACTCTGGTTCTGCTGTCATTCGGTATGAGGCAAGTAAAACGTAAATGCATCACTGATTTCTGCTCAACTCTCCCCATTTTTCTTAGGTTTTGTTATGGCCAGCCGATGCTTTTGCTCTCCAGTCTCTCTGGGCTGAACAGAAGATAAAATTGCAAAAAGTTTAAATCAGATGGCTGATGTTCCCTACAGTGTGGGCCTATCATTTTTTTGTTTGCATAGTCAGTACCACATTTGAAGAAAATATGGCACCTCTCCTGAGACTTACTGCTCTGCAGTCTTTGACAGAAGTCTGGCCTGTGCCACCATTTGGGAAAGTTTGATGACTCTGATTATTTTGCTGCTGTTGGTTGTAGAACAGCTGAAGCAAATACCAAAGTCGGGATGGCTGGAAGTGTTATCTCAATTTGATTAGTGTATCCTGGAGAGAATAAGGAGCATCTGATATAACAGTATGGGGCTGCATTGACTACAGTGATGTAAGAACAGCTGCTAAAGGCTTCATCATGCTCAGGTGACACTGTGTATTCTCAGATGACCTCTGTTAAATCCAGGTAGCTTCCATTAAATAATACACATTGGATAATTTAGTTGTTATCTTTTGAAGATCATTGTAATTTCCAGTCTCAGGGGTAAATACTAAAAAAAATTGTTAATGTTCAGAAAAGTACTTCAGTATCTGCTATATTTCATATAGGGAAACACCTCCTTTTACTGAAGAAGTTGTGTTGCAGTAATACTTTGCTCTGTATGTCACGTCACTTTTCTCCTAAATCTTCTCAGACAGATTATGAAGAAAATTATTATTTATAAAAACATAAATAGAAAATGCACTGGTATTTTAAAGATGTCCTGAGCACAATCCCAGCAAATTAAGACCTTTGCTATTGACTTTCCAATTTCATAGATTCATAAAGCCAGTTGAGTTGGTTACGACTCCTAACACATTTTGTACAATACATCATTCATATCCTGCCCAGATACAGCTTATTATACTCAAGTTGCATGAGAACAGATCTTCCAGAAAGACATCCAGTCTTGATTTAAAGGCAGCAAGATATTACATCCCTCGTAGTTCATTCCAATATCTAGTCACCTCTGTTAAATACATATGCACTGGTCTGCTGTGATTTGCTTGGCTTCATCTTACAACCATTACTCATTGTTATTCCTTCCTCAGCTGAAGAGGAAGTAAGTTCTGTAAAGGAACACGGTACATTTATTTACCAGAACTGGGTTATAGTCCTTGCAACATACTCAAGCCAGCTTGTTAGGACAGCAAGAAAGGAAGCCTTAACGAGATACGTCTTTTCTTATGTTAGACTTGTCCATGATAAGAAGAAACATTTACATGGTAAAGACAAAGCCACCATTGTACATTCCAAATTCAAATAACAGTAATAATATTTTCTGGCTCCAGATTTATGTTTCCATCTGGCTGAAGTGACTTGGCAACCGAAAGCATAAGCTTTGTTTCAATTCTTGGTATCAACAAGTGCCCTTAAGGCATATTAGGGAGGTATGACAAAAATCTAGTGAATGCCAAAAACAGTGAAGCTTAGTTATTGGCTTGCCAGCATGAGAGAAATATAATCTGCATTTTGTAAGTATGAATATAGAACAAGCCCTGGCTTTGCAAGCTGCTGTCAGTCAGGAGGAACTTCCTACTTCTTCCCAGAATGTATTTCATTTTCTGCAAATTTATTTTTACAGTGTGGTTTAGTGAATGGAGGATTATGCACAATGGTGTGGCATAAGACAATGTATATGTGCGCTTTGTATACACATTTTCTTATTCCACACTATTGCACTTAGCCCAGCATTCCTTGAGTAATGGATAAGTAGGAATGAGGTCATCTCAGAGCTTTCTTGGACATTATTTTTTTGTGTCCTAAAAAAAGCAACTTGAAAGAGTTTTAAAAGACTCATGATTTTTCAAGCCCTCCATCCAGGGTGTCTGTGTATCAGAGGTCTTAGACTGTGCACTTTTCATGAAGACAGAAATGAGTCTTCATTGATGACTTTGGCAGAATATAAATCAAAATTTGATTCAAATAAGGTGGACTGAGGCTTGAAGACATCAGTTGCCAGATGGAGTTTGAAACATGGGTGTTACAACAGATCTTTTGAAACCTTTTTAAAAGAAATCCATCAACTGTCTAATTTGTCATCCTACAGCTCTTGAGCAGTTTGCAAGGTGTCCCAGAGCAGCACTGAATGATGAAGACATCACATAACCAGCCATGGGTTTGTGCTGGCTGAGCAACTGCTGGGTAATCTGGCTACACATCCATATCTTCATCCCATGATGTAAAGCTGGACGTGTGAATGTTTTGTTATGTGACTTACTGGGCCTAGGAGCTCAGCTTCCTCCATCTAAAAGAATCAGACATGAAATAGTTCTAGATGTTGACTTTTTTTTTTGTTTTAACTTTGGCTGAGCTATTGGAGTGACCTTCTGGCCTTGTCTCCTGTTATTCCACATTCTAAGTTTTCCATGTCTTACAATTTGAGGCACAATGGGAAAAATCTACCACAACCATCTTTCCCCTTTGCCCAGGTTTTTATTGTTGGCAAGATTCACCTCAGAGTACAGTTACAGGGCTGAGCTCACCTATTTCACCAGATCAGACCAGGAGCCTGGAGCAATGTTTGCAGTCAGTTCCAGGCTGTGACCCTGAACACAGTGAAACTGCATAGGGTAATTTTTTTCTTATTATGCAATTGATCAAACCCCAGTGAATAACAGGCAAACTGTAGTAGATTTTCGAGTTCATCAGGTCCAAGCAGGTTTTCAGCCTCCTGAACTGTTTGGAGGCAGAGATTATGGAGAAAAAAATAGAATTTGAACTCTGAGCCAAATGTCTCCTTCTCTTTCTGCTGCATTACAGTAGAGCAAGTGACTGGAGACACGTTTCTATGGCTTGTATTTTATCCTAACAGAATTCTTGAGAAGTGGCTTTTATAGCTGGCAAAGTAAGGATTTACCTCGGAAAGTGGTCTGCTGGAACAATAAAATAGTTGTACTGCCTTTCCTATACTAGGGGTTACAAGGCCTGGATATTAGAGCAAGCTGTACCATCTGAAATGCTAACCTCTGTCTCCTGCCTGCACAGATCAACACAAACAGCCTCACTGCTCTTGCTGCTGAGATAAATCTGTTTCTGAGTTGTGGACAGTAATGCAGAAGAGGGAGGAGTCCTTCTCAGCACTGCCGTTGTCTTTCCCATGCCTTCTCCTGCCCCGAGCTCAGCTTCCCATTGCTGCTCCAGGCTCTGCCTACAACCCCTCTCCCCCACGCCACTGCCGTAAGGCAGGACCAGGCAGATCCCCTCCCACTCTTCACTGGGGTGATGGGAGCCCAAGAGTCCCAGGAAGTCAATCATGGCCAATCATCTCCTGGGCTGCATAACAAGAAGGGTGGCCAGCAGGTAGAGGGAGGTGATTCTCCCCCTCTACTTTGCTCTCATGAGGCTCCACCTGGAGTACTGCATCCAGCTCTGGGTCCCCCAGTACAGGAAAGACATGGACCTGTTAGAGTGGGTCCAGAGGTCCCTTCATGTGGGACTTTTTATAAGAAAGGCAGAGAGAGACTTTTTTACCAGGGCCTGTTGTGAGAGAACAAGGGGCAATGGTTTTAAACTGAAAGAGGGTAGAGTTAGATTAGATATGAAAAACACATTTTTTATAGTGAGGGTGGTGAAATGCTGAAACAGGTTGCCCAGGGAAGTTCTGGATGCCCCATCATTAGAAGTGTTCAAGGTCAGGTTGGATGGGTCTTTGGCAACTTGATCTAGTAAAAACTGCCCCTGCCCATGGCAGGTAGGTTGGAGCTAGATGATCTTTAAATGTCCCATCTAGCTCAAACCATTCTATGATTCTATGATTCTATAAGGGAATGTGTGAGATGATAGATAGAAAGTGGTTTTCGGGGAGAAGGAGACTGGCAGTGGAAGAGCATGCTACAGTCCCACTGCAACCTTACAGTCTGATCAGCTGTCAAGAGGAGGTTAATGAAAGGTAAGAAAGGGGGAATTGTAGTTTTTTCCCAGGAATAACTTCCTGAAATTGTTCAGTGCTCTTAAAATCTTCATCGACCCTTCTTGGTCTCATCCCTAAGCCCCACTTCACATCCCTGGAGCTTCCTTCAAATCCACATCTTCATCCTCCAGAACCCCACTGATCCTTCTTGTGACTTATCATCACATCTTTCTCCATAAAAACCTTCACACTTCTTCTGTCGCAGTCACAAAATGCAGTTTTGCCTAAGATGTCTCAAATTAGCTCTGCTACAAGGCATAGGAAAAGATTTAAGATGCCACAACAGCCTTAGAGAAATCACTAACAGTTGTAAACATGCTATTTCAAGTGAATGCAAGTGTTCATGAACATCTGTATTTGTATGTGTGCATGCACAGTGGGATGCGTGATATAGCCTACATGGTAGAGACCAATACTGCTTGAAGACTTTTCTTTCCTTTCTAATTAAGTATCGAGTAGTAAAAGAATTAACTTAAAATGGCTTCTACAGCTGTTTGACATTTCTGTTTATGACAAAACCCAGATCATTGCATGTGGACTTGTATGTTCACTTCATTGAAAAAGGGACTGATCTCAGTTTGGAAGAAAAAGTAGTTGGTCTAAGGATTTGTATCAGTGAGGCTTTACTGCTGCTGGTAGGGGTTCAGGAGGTCTGAATTTTTCACTTTAGACTTGGGAAAATCAGAGTTTTCTCAGTCCCGTTTAGCAGGAACCCTTTGTTTTCAGTCTTCTAGAGGTATTTTCTACAGCTAGACAGAGGAATACAGAGAAAAAATTCCATATTATGTCATTCCATATTATGAATGTAAGGGAGCAGAAAATACAAAAGTCTCCCTGCTTTCACAGAATTCTGTGATGCTCTTTCCCATAGTGCTTTCTTCCCTGACATTGCTCTTGCTCCTAGATAAACCGTCTTTTAAAAAAAGTGGCCTCCTTTCAGAGCCCTAATAGTGAACAGCTTTGGAAGTGTTGTGAATAGCCTCCCTGGTGGAAAAACAAAATAAAGGAAAGCACAAGCACAGCCATTGTCTCCATTCCTCTGGGATAAACACTATTGCCATAATATCCTGACAGAGCACACTCCGGAGATGTTGTAAACAGGACGCGCTCCACATCCCACACACCTTTGATGAACATGACTGTTTTCCTGGTAGTGTGTCCATCAGCTCTGGAAGTGATTAAGGCTGCATGTAGAGGGCTGTGACATCAAAGATGGGCGAGCTTAGTCTTCAAGCTATTGTTAGGAGGTGGCATAGATGGTCAGACTCAAATCCCCAAGCTTTAGATATTGACAGTCCAATTGGCTATGTCTGAAATCACTGCATGGTCAGTTTTTAGTCCATGGAAAAAAGTAGATACATATAATATGATGTATCCCACCCATATTAGCCATCCAGTTAGGATAAGATGGATTGCAAACAGAAGCTTTCTCTCCCTGACTGTAAAGAGAGTCTAGAGGAAGAACTTAAGACAGCAATACAGTACATGTCTAAAGGTAGATGAAATGGATCCTGCCCTAAGTGACTCTCCAGTTGTTCACTTCTCAGCCCCTGTGCCAGGGAGATAGCTAAGTTATGTTCAAAAAATATGAGTAAAAATTAAGCTATAGCATAGATACGTTAAAATGGGAGGAAAATGGGAGATGGGAGAAATATCACTGAAGTGACAGAATATGAGGATTTTCATTGAACATTTCATCTTAAATTTATTCATGATTGAACTATTAATGTTCATTTTTTATTAGGATAAAGGTTATTGCTTATGTTTTACAGAGGCTTACTTGTTCTAGATTAAACTCCAGCAACTATTCAGCCAGACTTCACTGTGCTACATAATGCTGAAGAAACATTTGATTTAATTCTATTAGTTGTCACCAACTAACTCTCTCTCTCTCCCCTGCTTCTCTCTCCATATTTATACATATATGTACGTACAGTAGTTTGTTGCTATGTAGAATAATACACCTGTGGTATACAGGTATATAGTATAATATGGCTACATAGAGGTAAAAGTTAAAATGACATAAAAAAGAGCACCTCTTCCAGAAAGGAGAAGATTGCTAAAGATTAACCAAACATTACAATTAAATGGAAAGCCCTAGTTAATGATCCATATTTCAGTTTCTTTTGTAACATCCATCATCACTCTGTTGAGCACCTTGTTGATATTAATTTATTTGTCCTCACTGCAGTGTTGAATCTCTTTCACTTCATCAGGCACTGAGTAAGCAACAAAGGGACAGGTTTCTAAAGGGACATAGGGATGAAAATGAAATCAGAAGTCAAAAGTGGAAAGTTGTTCATGTTGGGGTCTTGTCTGAGAAGAGCAAACATTTGAACTTCCATTTAGGAAGAAAAGAAACTCAGCCCTTTGCTTCCACATTTTTGTACATATTTTAGCCACTGAAGTGTCATAGGGAAGTGAAACATTACCAGCTGCATCCAGGAGTTTCTTTTGCTGGTGTTTCACTTTACATCAAAACAGTAACCGGCTTCGCTGTGGAGTCCAGCCTCCATGATACATATAAAACATGTTCAGAGGATGCCAATGAGGTCTGCTTCCTCAAATGACACAGGCAAGGGAACGTCATCTTTGTGAGTCAAAGCTGAAGAGATATGACTCAACAAAAAATTGTGAAGCTCATGTTTTATCTATTTAAGTTGTATTTTTTACATGAGAATATTTTAAGGTGATATAATGTTCTTTTCATGGTAATGTTGTAAAGTAATGGGCTATTACTTCTGGATCACATACCTGAGACTCCATAGGTAGCCTTGTTTATATGGTAAGTAACAGCAATAGGGGTTACATGGTAATAGTGTCCAAAGGCATCAGTGATGAATTGTGGCACGATCATGCAGGGTGTGTAGGCAGAATGAAGCAACATCTTCTCCAAAGACTTAATGAATGGTGTATTTTGAGACAACGTGCTGGTGCAACAAGCAGGAAAACCCAGACAAATCATGAGAAAATACCTTGAAGAAGAACCCTATGGTGCCACTGGCTTAGGTGGCTTAGACCTTGCTGAATGTTTTATGGATATGATATGATTTATAAAGATATTCATGAACCAAAGTAAATCTCTTTAACCTTCAACACATCATTTTGGAAACCCGCACCTTATAATTAAACTTATCACACATATTGAGATTTATATCTCATGGATTGTCTTGCTTGCATTAAGATAAAGATATGCCTAAAAAGGAAAAGCAAACTAAAAAATGGAAGCATGTAGTTAAAAGCATGACCTGTCTCTTGACAAAGGTTTAATATTTTTTGTCTCTGTGCAAAGAGGAATCAACATTAAAAAGATACTTCACAACTGACACGCTGTTGATAATCTCAATAGGATAAAAACCAACAGACTAGGACTAAACTAAGGCATTTACTTATCTCTGGGGAGGACAATTCTGATCTCAAGTGTGTCATATATCCAAAATTAATTTGGGATAATTATTGCCATTCTTCAGAGAGATTTCAAAAACTAATATAAAAAAAAATGGATCCTATGTTCAGGATCCATAAACAAGGACTACATGGAGCGTCCTGCAAGCAAATTACATAAGACAAATCTTTCATTGATTTTTCTCTTTATCATATTTACGTTGGCATTTTGAAAAGGAAAAATGACTTTTTCTAATGGATCTTATAAAAATACCTTAATGGTTCATTTTTTTCTATAGACCTTTCTATCAACACTCCTGGAGGGAATTAAAAAGTGAAAACATTATTTTTTTAATAAGTATTATTTCAGTCAAATTGGTTCTTTGAAACTGCCTCTTCACTTCAAAAATAATGTGACAAACAAGATTCTTCTGCTCCTTGATTTCTGTGAAAGAAATCTACTTTAGTTACCATAATAACAAACACAATTTCGCTATCATTTATATCATTTATATTTATTTTATCCAAAGACTTAATACAGCCAATTTGACCTTTAAGTACTGAGAGAAGATGGATTTGCTGCTGAGACTGGAGTCCACAGAAGAATAAATACATTACAATAATCTCTATTCATCTAGCAACCAGTTACAACTACTATTTGTCCTCTACACTTACATTGCCATTTTTAGAAGTTAAGGAGAGTTCATTATCTAGCTGACGAAAGGTCTAGTTCCAATTTATAAACTTAATCAAAGCTTTTAAAAATTATTGGAAGCTTAGCATAAATCTGATGATAGTTTTCGATCAGGTCCTTTGATATAAATTGTGATTAACTGCTTTGTAATTGAACTCGTGGGTTTTGCTAGAAGACTTTTTTTTTGGTTTGCATGGAAAATGCTTAGCATCTTAAATCCTGTCTTCAATATGATTTGCTATAATGGACAGATAATGACTCTAGGGAATGCTGACAGTAGTGTTGAATCAGAATCTGCAAATTCAGGATATACTTACATGCTTCACTTTCCTTTAACTATGGTTAAATCAGTTTTAAATCATTTTCTCATTTTCACTGGCTGAAATTAATTAGTATTCTCAAGAAAAGATTATTACAGCTGATGACCAACATCAGATATTGCTTTTTTGGTACTGAAAATTTCTTATTATGATTTTTTAAACTCAAAGGACCGAGAAATTAGGAGGGAAATTTTGCTTAGTCACTAAGTATTGACTACATTTCAAAAACATAAAAAAAGCCTTGGGAATCTGTATGCATTTATACAGCTTGTCCTACACTACTTTATCAACTGATTGATTGATCAATGAATGGATGATACTGATTCTTTACCTGAATGCAAGCATTTACAACATTTTTAATTTAGAATCATAGAATGGTTTGGGTTGGAAGGGACCTTCAAAGATCATCTCATCTGACCCCTCTGCCCTGGGCAGGGACATCTTTCACTAGACCAGGTTGCTCAAAGCCCCATCTAATCTGACCTTGAACACTTCCAATTATGGGGCATCCACAACTTCTCTGGGCAACCTGTTCCAGTGTCTCACCACCCTCATGGTGAAGAATTTCTTCCTTCTATCCAACCTAACTCTATCCTCTTCAGTTTAAAATCATTGCCCCTTGTCCTGCCACTACAGGCTCTGATAAAAAGTCCCTCGCCATCTTTCTTATAAGCCCCCTTTATATATTGATAGGCCCCTGTAAGGTCTCCCCAGAGCCTTCTCTTCTTCAGGCTGAACAACCCCAACTCTCTCAGCCTTTCCTCATAGGAGAGGTGTTCCAGCCTTCTGACCATTTTCATGGCCCTCCTCTGGTCCTGCTCGAACAGGTCCATGTTTTTCTTGTACTGTGGGCTCCAGAGCAGAATGCAGTACTCCAGGTGGGGTCTCATGAGAGCAGAGTAGAGGGGCAGACTCCCCGAGTCTGTATTGTTATTGGGAATTACCCTGACTCAGGTGCAGGACTTTGCAGTTGGCCTTGTTGAGCTTCATGAGATTTGCACAGGCCCACTCATTGAGTGGTCAAGGTCCCCCTGGATGGCATCCCTTTCCTCTAGTGAATCAACTACACCACTCAGCTTGGTGTCATCTGCAAACTTGCTGAGGGCGTACTCAATCCCAGTATGTTGCTGATGAAGGTATTAAATAGTATTGATCCTAGTACAGACCCTTGAGGGACACCACTCGTTACTGGTTTCCACTTGGGCACTGAGACATTGACTTTAACTCTCTGGATGTGACCATCCAACCAGTTTGTCTGTCAAACCCATATCTCTCCAATTTAGCAGCCAGAATATTGTGTGGGACTGTTTTAAAGACCTTATAGAAGTCAAGATAGATGACATCAGTCATCTACCAATTTATTGATTTTTCATTCATTCTTTCTTCAACAAACAAAAATAAAAGTTTTTTTTGGTGGAATTTTTCTTGGAGACAATTTCCAACATAAAATATTTCCCCTGACTTAAAAATAGCCAAATCATACCTTACAATTATTTAGTCAATAACAAAATGAGAAAAGAAAAACAGTTGTTGAATTTGTGTTGCCTTAGCCAAGGATTCTTTCAAAGATACTTTACTCATTCTAATTAAAAGGTGAATTAACAGTTAAATGAATATTTTCATCTGCCTTTAGATTTGGAGGTTTTTTCCTAATTGAACCAAATGTCCCACAAAAAAAACAAACTTTAGTGTATCTCAAATATGAATCTCATCAAGTGTCAATCACATAACTGACAAAATACATTGAAGTCAAAACCTAATTCTGAATACCCCTAATTTTGGGGAAAATTCAGTTTCAGGCTATATTTTGTTTCTCAACTGCACTTCTAGAGGATTGTCAAAAAAGGGAGTGTAGATGTGCCAATATGTGCATACTGAGACATTTCAGCTCTGAATATATCTATGTTTCTTCTGATTCCTCTTTGGAAAGACTACTAACAAACAAGTTTGAAAGGTGTTTTGTATGTGAATGGAAGGGGAGCAGCTGACCCAACAGGAAAGGAAAGATTTTTAAGGTTATAAAGATTTCTTACAAAATGTTTATTTTCAATGCCAGACTTCCCGATCACTAGGCTCAACATAGTGTCATAAACATATCAGTAATGGAAACAAGTTTTCAAGTGATAGCTTTAAAGATATTGACTTTAATTTTGTGATAATCTTCTATCAAACAAATCCATACCCATGAAGAATAATGTAATATTTGCAATGTAAGCAGAGCAGTACTTCTAGGCATTACTAAAGACAGTTGGCTTAAGCTCTTCTTTGTGTCCATTATGATTCACAACAGGGTTTTTCATAAGGGCATTTGATGTTTTTTTTTTTTTTCAACATTTAAAAAGTTATTTCAGTATGCATGAAGACCCTAAACAGAGTTTTGGGAACAGAATGTGAGAACGCTCCAGAAGAACAATTCATTAGACCCATAGCCTGCTCCCAATCATTTTACAGAATTTCAGAATTGGGTAAGAAAGAGTTTAGGGATAGGAATCATTTTGTTAATGAACCACAAGAAGGGAACATGAGAAAGGAACAATGAGCTCTGCAACTCAGAATCAAGACCCATGACATAGTAGCAAAGAGATTCTCTGCATGACTTGTGTACTTCAAAAAGAGCACCATCAATTTAAGGGGCTACCTCTGTATCTGTTTTGTAAATCAATCCAGAGCTATATATACTTTTTTTTTTGTGATCAGTAACCAAAGAAAAAAATCAAGTCAAATCTCAATTATGAGAGACAATTCCTGGTTCATCTTCAAAACCATGTTGCTTGAAACATAGGGTTGTTGAATTCAATGAATGATGTGCAAAGCAAAGCAAGGAAGGTCTTATATACAGCACGGAATGGCATGTAATAAAGAATCATCAGACTGGAGTCAACTTGAGGCAGCAAGTACATGCTGTTTGGTGCTTCCGGGCACAGATATGTTAACGATCATTTGTGAAATTTACCTGTAGCACTTTGGGTTCTAGGTTAATTCACGCTACACCTGCTGGGGCATCTTTGTGGCATGGACATAAGCTGAGACCATTTTAATCTCTCCCTAAAACAGTCAGAACATTTTTAAGTTGCAAATTTTGTTACAGAATAAAATGATTCGTTACAAGTCCTCAGACCAAAGGTCATTTCCTAAGACTGTAGCTCCACCTACACGATGTACTGTCCCACTTCAGTGGGGCATAACATGTTGTACTGTACTCATTTCAACTACATTTTATGTGCAGAGAGTTAGTGAAAGATTTGACTCCTGCTTGAATGAACACATTCTCAAAAGCTGCATCTGTATTAGTGAATCCAACAGTGCTAGGGCACATGGCTTTGCACTGGAGTTTGATTTTTGTTTACACTGTTGAAGTGTTAGAATTCTCTCTGAAGCTCTTTGGGTTTGGAGTCATGAACATTATCCCATACAGATTCTAGGCAGCATTCAGGAGCTACACCAGACCTGGTCTGAGCACACAGTGAGATTCAGACTCCCTGTTCCAGACCATGAACGTGGCAGACTGTGGTAGTTGGTCTCACGATGGCAGAATAGGAGCTGACAATGTTTAGTTTACCCAGGCAGTCTTCAAATAATAAGAGGTCTGTTGGCATGCCATTGCCATCTGTGGATGTGACAGAATGCAAAAAATACTCACCATGGCAAATGCAGAATTCCCAGTGCAGGAGCGTGGCTGAAACATCTCAGGTATGACCTTCAAGAAGCAGCCATGGTAACCCACTTTTATGTAAATGTGCAGTGGATTTTGTACCCCATATTTTATTAATAGTTCAGGCTAGTTTAATCAAGTCATGCTTGTCTCAGCTGGTGTATTGTTAGCCTGGTTTAAATGCTATCATGATATCTAGTCACCTTGCATCTGTACATCTATCTTTGGCAGTCACTATTTACCTTAACAACATTTGAACCCACTCTTCAACCTACTATATTTGATAAAAAAGAGGGGTTTCACTGACTATAGCTATACTTAACACTGTGCCTATAGGCACAAGTGAATAGTCAAGCCATGACATACTATTAAAATTTTTTAACTTCCAAACCCAGGCAGCCACATCCAAATGGTCTCTTAGTAATGGTCTTTGGTCCATGTTAACTCTCAGGTCATGCCCAGGAATTGTTTGGGAGAGGGCAAATTGTCCCAGGCCAACAGCAGGCCAGGACCCATGCAAACACAGCAACCAGGTGCCAGTGCTCAGGATTATTTCCTAGCATTGCTTTGCTTAATGGCATCAAACTCATTGCAGGTATTACATTTCTAAAATTACATTAAAATTACTGACTAGATAGAGAACAGAAATGGAAATTTGTGCCCCTAACAAGAGAAAGGTGATGATAATCTTGGAGGTATTCAGACACTTGGTCAGCTGAGCAGCTGTAGATTTCCCTGTAATGACTGAGCTCTGTTGACTGCAATGTGATTTAATGTGAACACCTCGTCAATGCCTACATGCAGCCACTTAAAATATAGATGTCTTAATCTGCCAGCTAAATCCCATCTGCAGCTTCAGTAGCTGCATTGCTCACAAAACTATTGTTTAGTAGTGAGAGTGCTGCAACATAAAGTTGTGCTAACACATTAACCAGCACAAGATCAAATCTGTTTTTAGAGATATTAGAAAGGTGTCAAAAACTCCCTTCAGTTGTCAATAACTACAGTGTTTCCCTGTCCAACCACACAATCTCCATGCCAAACACAGTCTAGAAAAATCTAGTTCAGCCATTGCTTCATTCAGCTATAAAGCTGCAATTAATAGGTGTAATTTTTATGGTTAGTATGTATTTGCAATAATAAGCATAGTAGGCTGGGATTATAATTAAGCACATTCAGTTTTGCAGGATTCAGGAGCTGTTGGTTATTGAAGCTCAATGTGATACTGCCAGTAACAAATCTGATAATTGCTTACAGGGAAAAGGCAATTTCAACAAATGCTCTTTCATGCAGGTGGCTGGTAGAAATTGCTTTCAGTCAATTATGCCTTCAATTACTTTGGATGAATGAGGCAGGATCCTTTAGCTCATTATAAGCCCAAATCTACAATAAGTAAGTAAATATTTTGACACCGTGTTGAAACTGACTTCTGTAAAAGCCTGTATAATATTTATAAGCATTGGAAAGGTCACGTATTGTGTAATCATCATTCAGTGTGTTCACTGCAAGCTAAAGGATGTACCACTGGAGTAATATTTTCATACTGTGAGCAGTCAGTAGTTTTCTGAACTACTGTCAGAGATGATATGGCTGACAAATATCTGTGTCTTGTATCACCTCTAAATAAGGAGGAAGTTAAGCAACAAGGAAACACGTACCTTGATTATGGGATAAAGTGTATAGTAATATATACTGTACTGGAAAAGCCATATCTATCCATTTTGGAGCAGAATTTTATATCACTTTGCATCAGAGAACAGGCTGAATAAAAATAAGAAAAGATTTATTTTGGCCCTCTAAAGCAACAAAAGCTTGGGAGAAAAAAGAAAAGGATACTCCAACTACCCTGAAGATTCATCTGACATGGCTCAGGATCAGACTTTGTCACCCTTGCTTCATCTCCTTGTTCACCCAGTTTCAGGAGAACTGGTTATAAACCAGCACTGAGATGTCACAGAAGGGACTTTTTTCACATGAACGAGCTGACACGTGGCAACTGTGCAAGCAGAGAATGTGGAGCAATTACTATAAAGGTTAAGGTTATCCTGTGCAACATCCTAGTTTCTTTGATTTCCATAAAAGATTTGTCCTCAAAGCAGGAAAGACGGCATGGAATCCCGCAGCATATGTTGAGTAAGGAAATAGACCAGAAAACAACTTGCCTGAATGTCCCAGGCTCTGTGAAAAGAGATTTCTGTTAAGTAAACGTTGATTTTAAACTCTAGGTACAATAACTATGTCTCAAGAAAAAACAGATCCCTTGAATACCAGTAGATCTGATTATTATAACAGTACTTTAAGTCTCTGGCACTTTAGTCACATTCCATTTTTAAATAATAATGGTTCAATGGCAAACCTCTGCCAATATTTTTATAACTGCAAGTGAACAACTAAACTAGAATTTTTTTCTTATTTCTAGGGATCTAACCAAAGCAAATGAAATTGAAGCAAATGAAGCAAAAGAGGATACATCCTCTTTTAAAATATAGACTAGCTAACCACTTGCTTTGGAATGTTGTTTCATTATGTTTTATATATTATCCCTTTTATTAGGGCTAGGGCAGATAGGCAGATAGAATCCGTCCTTCACTATTAATGTTATGAATGCATAAGGCTGTGAACTTCATGCAGGGTTTCTATCTTTATAGTTACTCTAAATATTAAATATCAGTACCTCTTCACAAATGCAAATATTTGCATTACATTTTTTTTCCTGTTAAATTGCAAGATTAAAACTACAAAGCCTGCCATTAAAATATAAAAGGTAAGTGCTGTATGCTCATGATTGAACAAAGGCAACAAACTGACCTTCTGTTTAGACTACATGCACATGATATCAGTCCCATGATCTCATCATTTCTATACCATTTGCTATGAACTTATTAGTTCCAACGTAGTACCTTGTGTACATTCAAGAGAAAGGGTATATAAAGGATGGTGTTCCTTTGAACTGGACAAGAAAAGAATACGTGATCCGTCCTCAAGCCTCCTTGACTAAGCTTTGAAATTACTGATTTTTGGCTAAGATACTGCTGCCTTACTCTAACATGGCTTTCAAATTGTGATCCATGGCACCATAAGGTCTCTGAATTACTTCTACTGGTTAAAAAAAAAAGTGATTAAACACGGAGTCGTTAAAAAGAGAATAAAAGACTATGATTTTATCTATTTTTTTTTATATCAAGAATTTTGCTTTCCCTTGTTCAAGGAGGACAGATAGGAGACATCTTCCTGGTTGTAGACTCTCAGTGATTGCATGTTGTAAATTGCAGTGAGGAATCCTTACCTGTACTCAAAGAAAAAGATAATATTGATTTTCTATGATGAAAGATAATCAATATTTAACAAGTCAACTCTTGGTACTGAGGAATGATATGTTCTGTACTTCTGTTTAACACACTTCCTTAGCAACCCAACAGTAGCTGTTAATAGTTTAAAGTGCTTGGCCAAAGTTTGGAGACAACCGATTGTGACAAGAAATATAAATTGGTTTTAGGAGGACATTTTATGAATTGAAAAGAAACTAATTCAGTTATCTGCAATATCAGTGGGACTAGATGTAACAGTTCAGAAAATCCCTTCTAGTCTTGCGTCCTAGACTTCTTCTGACATGAAGCCATAAGAAGTGCAGCAAACATCTGTGCTACATTATGTTTTGAGAACATGCTTTGATGTTCAGGCTAAAACCTTTAAATGATCTAACTGCTTATTTCCATCATATAGGTATTTCTCCAACCCGCTTTTCAGATGGTGCCTGACCATAAGTGCTTAAACTTCTGTCAGCTGGCATTTGCAAAACTATATTAAATATTACTGAGGCCCAGTATACAACAAATTGCCTGAAACCCTTAAGACTTAAACTCTGGAGAATGAAGTGAATTCCTCAAAGCTAGCTGGGAACAGCTGTACTATGAGGGAGTCCTCAGCTGGTAAGCCGTCAACGTGGCCAAAACCCACCTATTCTGTAATATACACATAGTATTAGAGAGAACACAATGATAGCTGCTGTGCTCCCCAGCGGGCAGAGTGGTTTTCAGTGCTAAAAGCCATTTTCTACACTTTCATGCACACTAAAGCTATGCAAATCTGCCATAATGTTGGGTGAAGCACTAGCACAGATGGGCCCCAGCATCAAGATCTGGATTGTTTCTGTTTGTTCTGCAACCCTCATATCAGTACGGTATGATGGAATTTGTTTTTGAAGGACAATGTAAGACTTAATTTCCTTTTAATCCTATAAAAAATAATGGTAAAGCTACTTTTAATCCATTTTTATTTGTCTATTAAAATAGACATTAAATGTCAGGATTATTTAAATATGACACTCCCTTGGGAGTTGCTGGGAGTCATTCTGGGTTAAGCCAGGCTGAACTGATTGTGAAATGATTGTAAGTATGTATTTGATTTTAAATGATAGATAGTGCCTAAGTAAATGGCAGGGATTAGCTGAAACTTGCAACAGGTGTGATACAATTAAACAACTAAAGAATACCTATTACAAAGAATACCTTCAAAATATATATGAGGATCCACAGATCCTGAAACCTGTGGTACCATGACTGCCATATTAATTTACTGTAATATCAGCAGGTAAAGCAACCCAGAGACAACTTCATATTCCGACTGTATTGCTCACATTGCATGCTACTGGTGACTACAGTAACAGCCAGGTAAAAACCTAAATATTGCTTATACCACTCACAAACATGCATGACAAAGACAGAAAAGGTTTCTCAGCTTGGATGTGGTCAAATATTGCTTAAGATATAATGTCAAAACAGGTAAAAAGAAAGAGAATTATCTCAAATTACTTCATACCTTGATACCATTAATTTCCACAGTCATCCTAGAGAGTCTGAAGACGAATTCTCACTCCTTTCATTAAAAGTCCATTGATTTTAATTTTTACAATGGGCATCATAGAGAAAGGTTTGTTTCCTGGCCAAAATGATGGCAAGAAATGTGTTTCTGTATCAGTTCCAAATAAAACAATGTTATGAACTTCTCTTTTACTGCTGTAATGTATTAGGTAATAATGTAGTATAATTTTATTATCTTGGCTATTTTGAATAATTTGCAACTGCAAAAACACCAAAAACCCAATATATGTCAAGCCATTTATCTCTTATACAAACAAAATTGCAGAAGCTGAACTTAGTGGATTCACAATCACTTTTCTGTTTAAATAAGCGTATCCTTATGTCTACATGAGCCTGCGGTACCCAGCAGCATATGAGCAAAGGTGACAATGATGTGGTTTTCCAGTGCAAAACTGGGCTAGAGTCTATATCCTTACAGAGAGGACTGAGCTCCTATGAGTGCTGGGTAGTTTGGCTCCTCCAGTGCTTTGTGATGGAAATACACAATACACAACAGAAAGGTTGAGCCATCCACCACCTCGGTGAATGGAGTCAAATCCAGTTGGCGACCAGTCATGAGTGGTGTTCCCTAGGGCTCAGTACTGGGGTCAGTTCTGTTTAATATCTTTATCGATGATCTGGATGAGGGGATTGAGAGCACCCTCAGTAAGCTTGCAGACGACACCAAGTTGGGTGGGAGTGTTGATCTGCCTGAAGGGATGAAGGCCCTACAGAGTGATCTGGACAGACTGGATTGATGGGCTGAGGACAACTGTATGAGATTCAACAAGGCTCAGTGCCGGGTCCTGCACTTCGGTCACAACAACCCCATGCAACACTACCGGCTTGGGGAAGAGTGGCTGGAGAGCTGCTTGGCAGAAAAGGACCTGGGGGTGTTGGTCGACAGCCGCCTGAACATGAGCCAGCAGTGTGCTCAGGTGGCCAAGAAGGCCAATGGCATCCTGGCTTCTATCAGGAATAGTGTGGCCAGCAGGACCAGGGAGATGATAGTGCCCCTGTACTGGGCACTGGTGAGGCCGCACCTTGAGTACTGTGTTCAGTTTTGGGCCCCTCACTACAAGAAGGACATTGAGGTGCTGGAGTGTGGCCAGAGAAGGGCAACGAAGCTGGTGAAGGGTCTGGAGCACAAGTCTTGTGAGGAGCAGCTGAGGGAACTGGGGTTGTTTAGCCTGGAGAAGAGGAGGCTGAGGGGAGACCTTATTGCTCTCTACAACTACCTGAAAGGAGGTTGTAGTGAGGTGGGGGTCAGTCTCTTCTCCCAAGTAACAAGTGATAGGACAAGAGGAAATGGGCCTAAGTTGTGCCAGGGGAGATTTAGATTAGATCTTAGGAAAAATTTCTTCACAGAGAGAGTGGTTAGGCATTGGAACAGACTTCCCAGGGCAGTGGTACAATCACAGTCCCTGGAAGTATTCAAAAAATATGTGGATGTGGTGCTTAGGGACATGGTTTAGAGGTGGACCAGGCAGTTAGGTTAACAGGTTGGACTCAATGATCTCAGAGGTCCTTTCCAACCTTAATGTTTCTATGCTTCTATGATTCTATGTTTATTTTACCATTCTACCTCTACCTTATAGGAGTTTGTGCAATAGGACTATTTCTGCTTTAGGACTGAAGCAGTTTCCACAATGTTCTAATCATTCCATATTTTTAACAAAAAGATACCTCTGCTTTTTCCTGTCTGAGCAATGTGTGCTTTGACTGAGGGCCCATAATGATTTGGACCCTTATTTGAAAAGTGATTCATATTCAAATCAGCATTTATAAAATTGCCTAAGACAATGAATGTATTAAAAGCTCATTATGATGAGAGGAATGTGAGTAAAAATGCTATGAGTATCTATTTTCCCACCTTGTCCTTAATGAGAATGAACTGGAGCACACATTCCAGTTCTTTGCTGAACTGTAAACATAGCTTTGGTTTTTTCTTATAAAAATGAAACAAATTCAAACATTATGTCAGAAGTATCTCCCAAAATGTGCCAACCCCACTGTGTCTCCTTGAGTCAGATCTGCATTCAGATCAGATTCACGGGCCCGTGGGAAGAGGATCCTCTCATTAGAATACATGGAAATTTTCTATGGGTGTTTGCCAAGAGCAATATATCAGCCTAAGGTATCACAATGTGTTATGGATGGTGACTTTTATTCTAGAGCAACAACCTACCTTTATGCTGGCAAGGAGGGAGAGCTAGTCATGGATACCAAGCCTGGGAGTCACAAAGGCTGTTTGGACTCTTGTCCTGTGACAGGTCATGCTAGGAGGCAGCTCAAGGAACTTGTCCTGGACTTTAGTTGTCTCATAACTTCTAACAAAAAACAACACTGAATTTTATTTTCACCTTAAGCCTTTCCACCATACTGAATTCAGGAACAAATGTGGCCTTTACAGGAGACTGCAATTATTCAACATTTTAGGATGGTTAGTATTCAACCTGTGGCTTATAAACCTATCAAAACCTATTCATTTAGCCTAAAAACTGCTACTAACTTCCATATATTCTCCCTCAGCATTTAACTCCACTGTCTATGTGATATACAGAGCCCAAATTTACTACACTGTAAGGTGAAGCAGCTTTGTTTATCCATATAGGCGACAGCGTATACTCCTTCCATTCTAGAACTGGGACTACATCTATACAAGTGATGTAAACATTGCCAGGCTTGCCTTCTGACCCTGAGGCCAAGTCATTGGGCCTAGCTACAGCTGTTACACTCAAGACAGTATGGCTGGATGCTAAACTATTAGTTGGGAATGGTCCTTGGTCCATGATAACTCCTGAACTTTAACCTGGGATTGTCTAGAGAGTGCTGATCAGTCTGAGCTCCAGCTATGGCCTGTGCTAACAATTTAAGCAATAGGTTTTGCATTGCACTGCAATGCGTAGGATCATGCCCTAATAATTTATGACTATAAATATATAGGCTGACCCATTAACTGGAGAGCTGTAAAACTTGGAGTTGATAGAAACTATCATGAAACATTCCAGTACCATGGGATTCATGTGCAGATAGGCTGAAAGACTTACCAAGCAGACTTGCCTGGTTGGTATCCCACATGTATTTTAACTTTCCTTACAGGGGTGAAATCTGGCAAAATTCAGATTTTGCATTCAACTCTGGTAAGTCAGATGATATCTTTGAGTGGAGCACTTCAGAATGAATGTCCACAGTCAACAGTTACTGCCAAGATTAAGGCAATCCCTTCCTATATTTGCATAACTTTTTGTTATTAGTCATTCAACAGTCACACTCTAATGTATTAATTATATGTCCTTTGTGAGATGGTTTTACGGGAATTCTCCAGGTGATTAAACTTGCAGTAGTTCAGGGAATTCAAAAATGTTTTTTCCTTTTCAGAGATGAGTCTACCAACTGTGCTTATCTAGCCATTTGCTGGATCTCATCTACCTTGGACAGGCTTGAACTTGAAATTTGAGGTACCCCCCCAGACAGCTGTGATGTTTCCTTAGAAACCTTTTGAGAAGACCTGACATGTGGTCACCAGAAACACTTCCTGCAGCCCTGGAAGACTTCCAGTATTGCTGGCAAACATCTGTCCCAGGATGGCACCTAAATTAATATAATGTGAGATCCAAAAATGCAAATGAGTATCTATTTAAATAAATGTTTTTCCTTAAATCTTTAATTGCATTTTAGGACTCTGCTGCAGTTTATGTTGCTTTGTCTACTTACTTGTCACAGACACAAGATGAGGTCACTGGCAAGCACACTGACCTACTATGATGAATAATTCCAACAGCTAGCAGCACGCTTATGATGGCATCTGTGGTAAAGTTATTGCTCATGTTCCTGGAGCAGTGGTTCTCAAACGTTTTAGTACCAGAAGCCTCACAGACTCAATTTTCATTGATCTTCTGATGCAGGCAAGAAAAAGGTTGCAACCATTTTGGCTGAAATGTCTCGACACCTCATCCTTATCACCAGGCACTAGAGGAACTATGACTTGGAGAGTGTCTCCCTCCGTGGAGATATTCAAGAGCCGTCTGGACATGGTGCTAGGAAACTGGCTTTGGGTGGCTCCGCATGAGCAGGCGGGGTTGGACAAGATGACCTCCAGAGATGCCTTCCAACCTCAACCGTCCTGTGATTCTGTGATTCTGTGTCTTCCAGACCACCAAATCATGTATCAGATATTGCATGGCTGCTCTTTTTTATTGTATTTCATTGTATTATAAAGCAACAACAATGAACTCCTAAAATTGTGTGGAATCTGGCCTGCCACTGTCTTGTTCAATGCTGAGGAGTCTGACTTTAGGGAGAGAACTTCTTTGCACCCTTTAGCACAAGGTCAGCCTGTCATGACCTAAAGGGTTACCTGGCCTGCAGATGTGTAGAGATTGTGACTGTGGTTTCACAGGATTCTGTAACACACAAGGGCACAGAGGATTTTGTTCTCTAAATTTCTCTACTTTATTACGGATTACCACAAATAATCATCATTAGCAAGTATACTACTACAAAATCACCACTAACAAGTATACCTGTGATTAATAGAGCAAATATATATCTCTCTCAAGTTATTACAAGATCTATCAGCAATCAATAATATAATAGCAATTAATAGTATGGCAACAGTTAATAATAGAAGCAACCAAACATGTTGCAACAACCAATAACAACAATAACCAAGTAGGTATATACTACTACAGGTTACTACAACTTATCATTAGGGAAGCAACTTACAACAGTATAACAGCTGATATACTTATGGTAGATTACTTATATGGATATATAATACCGGTATCAAGTGAATTAGACAGATTTCAGAAGGGGACAAACCATCCCAAAGGGGAGGGGAAATCAATCCCAGAGGGGGACCAAACCATCCCAGAGGAGGGAGAATGAACTGACCCGACCCCAAAAGTGGACCCAAAGAGGGACCAATAAGATAATGGACAGAGTCTCACTTCAAAGATGATCCATATCACGGATTCTGGAGTTGATCTCATAGAAAGTTCATAAGAGAAATCAGCTTGTTGAGGAGAGGAGAGGAGAGGAGAGGAGAGGAGAGGAGAGGAGAGGAGAGGAGAGGAGAGGAGAGGAGAGGAGAGGAGAGGAGAGGAGAGGAGAGGAGAGGAGAGGAGAGGAGAGGAGAGGAGAGGAGAGGAGAGGAAAGGAAAGGAAAGGAAAGGAAAGGAAAGGAAAGGAAAGGAAAGGAAAGGAAAGGAAAGGAAAGGAAAGGAAAGGAAAGGAAAGGAAAGGAAAGGAAAGGAAAGGAAAGGAAAGGAAAGGAAAGGAAAGGAAAGGAAAGGAAAGGAAAGGAAAGGAAAGGAAAGGAAAGGAAAGGAAAGGAAAGGAAAGGAAAGGAAAGGAAAGGAAAGGAAAGGAAAGGAAAGGAAAGGAAAGGAAAGGAAAGGAAAGGAAAGGAAAGGAAAGGAAAGGAAAGGAAAGGAAAGGAAAGGAAAGGAAAGGAAAGGAAAGGAAAGGAAAGGAAAGGAAAGGAAAGGAAAGGAAAGGAAAGGAAAGGAAAGGAAAGGAAAGGAAAGGAAAGGAAAGGAAAGGAAAGGAAAGGAAAGGAAAGGAAAGGAAAGGAAAGGAAAGGAAAGGAAAGGAGGAAAGGGCAGAACGGGAAGTTCTCAGAGACAAAGGCTCCATTTTGGATAAAAATGAAGTCCTTTTTATATCATAGAAATGTAAGAGTGCATAGGACCACCTCTTCAAGGACGGATGCTGTTAATTTTGATTTTTCACATGTACTAGCCAATAGATGACGATGTTTTTGGTTCTTTCAGATCAGTTTTATTTTCCCAGACTGTTTCCACTTCTTCAGATGATAAATTGCCAGAATGTCTCTGGCTTCTGGGTACCCCAGCTATACTTCAAAGAGGCCAGCTGCAGTTTTCAGGGATGTTTTTAGTTTGAACGCTTAGTTCCCAGGCTCACAGCTCCCAGGCTGGCAAGCAATTTCTCTGTCAGTATTTTTCAGCAGACATTTTCTTCTGTTCAGTAATTTTCCCTTTCTAACCAGGCCACCTTTAAGGCTGCTCACATTGCAGCCTCTGCAGAGGAAGATGCAGTCTGCTTATCCTACATGCTTCCCACTCTCAGCTGGAACTTCAGTCCCTCCTGAAAGGGTTGCTGTTCTCTTAATGTAAATATATACCCAGCGGCAGTATGAGCACCTTTATTTCTGCCTAAGAAAAGGGAGACATTACGCAAAAAGTTTAAAATCTAGTTCTAATTTAGGCAGCATTTAGGCTGGATAGTACTATATATGCATGCACTGTGCCATGGAGCTGAAAGAGATCAAGGCGGCAGATATTTTAAATCATCATTCATCCTTTTGATCAGAAGAATATGTAGTACTGATGATGGTGAGAAATGCAGAAGATCTGGAGAAAAAAAGGAGAGGAACTGTAAAGAATAAGGGCTGAAACTACTGTTAGCCACTGAACAAAATGCCAAGAGTGGCAAAAAAATGCCAAAAACAAGCTGCTTTCTGAGTGGTTTGAGAAATTCTAGCATTCCTTGTGTTTTCAAGACTATTAGTTTTGAAAATATTTTTCTTCAATATGTATTGCACATGCATATAAGTCAAAGACTCAACTTGTTCTTACGTCCTCATGTAATGAAAGCAAGATCTTTGCAAAAAGTAAGACTTGGAAGAATCTGTGCATAAAAAAAGTTTGCAAGGTAAATTTTATCCTGCTAAATGTTATGCCTCTGCCATGAGCTACCTTGATGCATTGTCTTCACATGTTGTACAAAGGAAATCTAATCTGATATTTATGACCAACTTTGAATTGTCTACAGTGAAGCTAACTGCCACTCCGTTCCCAACGACTATAAATCATGTATCCAATGCTTCGTATTACCTGAGTAAGGGCTAAGGTGAATCACAGTTTCCCTTATCCTATATGAAATTAGCTCTTTTAGTAATTAACTGTGAATTGTCTGCCTTTTTCTGAGATTGTCTGTACTTATGGGTAGCAAAAAGAAAAGAAAGTATTTGCAGGAACTGCAAGAAGTCAAAAACAGGGACTTGTGGGATTGCAGCAGATAGATTTATAGTGCTTACAGATTGTGTGCCCAGATAATTTCAAAGCACATGATATGAAGGGGTCAGATCAGCGTCGTGCCAACATTTTTTGCAGCATCAGGCAAGACTGTCACTTAAGACCTAGCCAAAAGATTTACAATGTAAATGGTTAGTGCATATGGGCATGAGATTGCCTAAAGTCCCCAGCTGCCAGTGTAGACAAAGCCTTAATTAGCCAATAATGCTGCAAATTTGTGCTAGTATGGAACTTTTCTTTATTCAGTAAGCAGTTCCTCAAATAATACTGAATTGAAATCAACAACCAGTTTGACAAGTAACTGAGGAACGTGACTTTAGCTCAGTATTTATTAACTAAAAATTCAATCAGTTATCTAAAGATAAAAGTTTATCATTATATCTCATAAGACATTTGGTACACTAAGCAAATAAGAACAAGTTTCTTTTAAAAGGTTAGATGTCTATATTTGGAGATCTAATTCCTTAGGGAGAAACCTGATTACGTGGCCAGTTTTTATAGATTCAGAGAAATACACAGTGTCTGTGAGAGATGTAAGCAATTTTATGCACTCATTCTGCAGACAGTTGAACTACCTGGCCACACTGGGCTAAGAAATTCAACGGGTCCTAGGAGGTTAGACACACAGTTCTCAGTAATAGTTATTGAAAATATCAGCTTGTATATTCAACTTTAGGTAAAGCCACCAAAGCAGAAAAACCTCCTTCAGTAGTTTATTTTATCCTTCGAATTAAATGTGTTCCTTGTCCCGTATTTTCTTAATGTGTGAAATGAAGAGGCTGCAAAGAACGTTAAACCTTAGGCAGACAAGTACACTTTATCTTATAGTTCTAATTATGGAAGACAATGCAAAAGTAAGTTTGTTTGTTTGTTGTCCTCAAGTACTCCCTAATTAATCTACACTTCTTGGCATTCTTTTGCATATAGAGAAAAGAGGAGCAAAAGTATAACAAAAATATTTCCAAAAGCACAAGATTTCTGAATCCCTTTCAATGCTTAAAGGGGGCTTATAAGAAAGATGGGGACAAACTTTTTATCAGGGCCGATTTTGATAGAACAAGGGGGAATGGTTTTAAACTGAAAGAGGGTAGATTCAGACTAGAAAATTTTTACAATGAGGGTGGTGAAACACTGGAACAGGTTGCCCAGAGAGATGGTAGCCCCATCCCTGGAAACATTCAAGGTCAGGTTGGACGAGGCTCTAAGCAACCTCATCTAGTTGAAGATGTCCCTGTTCATTGCAGGGGGATGGACTAGATGACCTTTAAAGGTCCCTTCCAACCCAAACCATCCGATGATTCTATGATTCTATGAATTATCTGATGTGCTGGAGCAGAGAATGTAAAGCAGCAGATAGCTAACCAAGCTGCTAAAATCTACAGTAGGAAAATGGAAATCTGAATCTGGTGGCACTGACCAATTATGAAGGCTAATAGTTTATATCAGCTGCCAGGAAGAATTTTTATGCTCTTCAGCTAAGGTAGAAATGGGACACTAAGGCAAAGGAAGAGTCAGAAAAGGATGAAGAGAAAGCCTTCTTTCAAAGATGAGGTCTACCTGATTGGATTCTGAGCATTGATAAAGAGACTCAGGAAAGGGTCAATGTTTAAACTGTTTCATACTAAAAACTTTACAGGTGAATCAGCTTAAAGTACAGGGTCAGATTCTCATATACAAAGTCTTTGTGTATATGAGTGTGATTTTGGTAACGTAAACAGGTGAGATAGGATAGCAGCAATACATTTGAATACATTTGAAGTTGTCTTTAAGCTATCACAGCAGATCAAAGAAACCTTGGTATAAATGAAGGTCAGGTCGAAGTGTTTAACGTACCTATAGGCATGCAAGAATGATCGGCTTAATGTTGCTAAGGATAGTTGAGAGCACTTGCTGTGTCTCATTTGCATGCCAGGAGATGCCTGAATGGTTTTATAACTTTTCCTTGAAAAAAGCAAGCAAAGTCTCATACTGTGTATTGTCTACGTTTTTTCATGTGGTTAAAATCCCTATTATGCAAGTGCACACATCTCATGATCGTTTTCAATCCAGGACTAGTTTGATGAAACCCAAACCTTCACATTTAATGGACAAGCAACATGCAGGACAGTAGTGGAAAATCAATCCCATGTATTACTTGAACTATAAAAATTATCCTGTAACAGGAGAACCAACCTTTTCCTGTGTAGCACTGCTGATAGTGGGTACAATGGTAGCAATATCTCCCAAAATTGTGCCAGGCTTTTGCTACTTTGCAACAGCTAGATATTACTCAGTACTGCTATTAATACATGCACCCAGTTTCAGAACCCATTGAGTTATGCTACTATTAAGTTCTCCCTACAACAGATAAGTCTGTGGAAATGAGTGAGACCAGCATTTCTCTGCCAGTCCTAGATCTTTAATTTGGAATTCAGTTGTCTGAAAATTAGATGGAAACTAGATATTTGTTTCTCCCTTTGGGTAGCAACTGCAACACCAGAGAGCAAGGTTTCTTGTCTTCTTTGGAGTAGATATAAAGAAAAGATTTTGTTCCATTCTATGTCATTTGAAAATTTCAGAGGAAATCTAATGAGCTCTAATTACATACCTTACCCAAAAAGAAACCCCTGAAGAAACTGTCCTCATGCTTGCAACCACAGACTAAGCAGTAAGTGAATAGATGACAGTAACTCTTGGGAAGATTTGGTGTGGCTTTGGTAATGTGGAGTTGGCTATTCCGTTCCAAGTTCAGTCAAGGGAGTTTGACTTGCCTGTTTGCTTTAAACAATACACGTTCGTATTACCTAATGTGTTCATATCCAGTACATAACAGACTACTTGCCATGTCAACGGAGGTGAGATTAACTGTTATGGCCTTTTAAATTCAGAACAAATATGATCAAATCAGTGTGACTATTATCCATGACTGCTTGATCATGGATCAAAGAAGTTAACAGAGCATATCTGTGTTATACACACAGAAGAATAAAAATTCCTACCTCAGTTTTAGACTACAGAAGACCATTGAGTCTTGCAACCTTTGCTAATAGGTACTTTCAGTACGTATTGACATGGTCTTAGTCTCTTGAATTCAGATACCCTTGTACGGGTAAGACTGAGGTTCTCTAAGGGTAGTATTCATCATTGGTCATTGTAGATTTGAGTATCTGCAATGTAATGCACACATCTGAGCAAGATGACCAAGTTACTGTTGTTACCAGTGGAAAAATAGGATACATATACGTGTAATGCCATTTTAAGCAATCAGAGGTGTCCTACCTAGCATCCAGCTGCTGCTCCAGAAGGCTGTGGATTTTCTGTATGTCTCCCTTCCCTGTCAGACCTATGCCACGGGTATCTTGGATGCCCTGAGGCATCTCAAATTGCTCCAGATGCCTATGTATGGGCAAGCCCCTATGTCCACAGTGTTAACATCTTCACCTGAGATAGTCTTGACTGTCGCTAAAGCCAAAGAAGAAGAATATGAACATCTCACCTATTTTAGCTGCACCTTAAAATGAGTTCACTCCCCTCAAGATCCTATTTTTCTCTGTTATTTGTGAAGGAAGCATGGGGCTGACCAGATGAGGTCTGGGCATCTATATTCTAGCTGTCTAAATATATGCAATTGAGTCATACTGTCCCATTTCTGAAAATGGCATCCATGCCAAAGGAGCAACTCCTTTTTGTGCTCCCTGTTAGTATTATAGTTGTGCGGCTATTCTCACTGATGTCAAAGAGCAGCAGCATAAGAGTCCAGCCATTCACTCACTCATCCCTGGTCTGGTGGAGTGCTGAGTCAGTGCATGAGTGTCTGTGAATATAACACTATTTGCATCAAATGTCGGGAAAAAGCCTCTTTTTAAAAAGCAGGGAGAACAGACATGCTGCTTTGTTTATATCACTTTCAAGAATAAAAGTGGTAAATGGCAAATAATATGCCTGGGAATGCAATGATTTCCCAGTGCCCAAATGTGATGGCTCCTGTGGACTCATACCACTGTTACAAAAGCAGTGTCAAATGAGCTGGTATCAGTGGAGCGGCTGCAGACATTTTGTTAGTTAGCTTGGCAGAACAGAATTTTGTGAAATAATTGAGCAGTGGTAAATTTTGAAGAAGGAAGAGGGGGGAAACCAGGCCCTTGACAAAGAGATGATTATGGCTGAGCCAGAGCTGGAGATGTCAGATCCCTTCTTTGCCTTTTCCCTTCAGTGTTCTCTGACACTGCCCTTTTTTTCTGTCCTACTCAGAAGCCCTATCCCGAGCCAAACAGTTGTTCGTATGTCCAATGCCATCCATTCACAATTCCCTCACTAAATGAGAGCATCAGCAGGACACATTGGGGCCAGGGTGTCACTCCTCCAGGACTTCACTATTAGACATACTTGCTCCCCTAATACGGACATTTCTGCACATGAAAAAGGTTAAAGCTGACGGTGAAACACTCATCCTACTGGCCTGGAACAGCTGAGTTAGGAGAACAGTCTCTCTAGTCTGATCAACCCAAACTAAACAGAGGAAAACCACTTCAGGTGCTCCTGCCCAGGTTATAACCACAGCTCTGGGCTTCAGGAAAGACACAGCCTTAGAGAGTTAAAGAACATAGCTAATGCTAATTGCAGAGTAATCCATGCTAGCTGAATGTCCCCTTTCTTTTCAGCTGATTATTGCAAGTATGAAGACACTTGCTCACAACGGAAACAGAGAGATTCTTGCAACCACCTATATGTCCAAGAACACTATCCTGATTCCTATAAATGTATCACTGAGAGAGAAAAATACTTTATTTAGGAGAGTTATATAATTGACATAGGAAAGATTAGTCCTTGTGGTACAATAGAAAATGTCTGTAATAAGAACACATTTCCAAATTAAAAAAGAAAAAAACAACTATATCTACTATAGTAACTATACTATATATGTATAACTATAGTATGGCTGTATCATAATTTAACTATAATATATAATCTTCCAGCTAGCCTTTATTTCCTATTGAGTCTTGCTGCCTATTAACTAGGAATATTTCCCCTTTGAGTCTCCTTGTATGTCAATCAAATTCCCTACTAAAATAGCTGGACCCTCATAATTTTATTTTTTCTTAATGTTATTTCCTTGACACCCTTTGAGAAAACTCAAGAAAGATACAGTTTTTACAAAGTTATTTCCAAGTTTTCATCACAATGTAATTCTCAGAGAATCTGGAATGTCCTTTTTTCCATGTTTCTAGACTCCTAAAGAAAATTCAAGGTATCTTGTCTAAGTGAAGATTTCTAAACATTAATGATCTGATCCAATCTAGTCTGTCCATTATCACTGGATAAAGTGAACCTTTTGCAGAAAATGTTTTATCCTACTTTTCAGAGACACAACTACAAAGATGTGATAAATGTCCCTCTTACAGCTGTCTGTCTCTCTCCATCTACTACATAGGAAGCCTACACAACCTGTTAGGTTAGATCCTTAAGGTGAGAAGATTAATTTAGGTCAGATGAATTCTACCCTCTGTTGAACTACTTTATAATTGCATTTCCAATGGAATAGTTATGAATAAGATGAAAAACAGAAAAAAGGAATGAGATCCAATTTCTCCAACATTTTCTTTTTTATATTAGGCCCCCTTTTAAATTCTGGAACAGCCAAGTTAAGAAATTTTCTTATCACATAGGCAAACGTTGTGCAGGAGCGCACTCCTAACTTTTGCTCAGGCAGAAGTTCAAGGATTTGAAGTACAGAAAAAAAGGAAGCCTGGCATTTAAGTAAACTGACATCTGTTTCATTAACAGACAACCTGGATAACTTGGTTTTGTGTGTAAGAGGTTTTTATTTGTCATAACTCTGCAGACTGAAGGAACTGTTTAATCAGCTTCAGCAGAGCATAATCCGTTAACTTTGATATTTTTCTCCTCACAGCACTTAGCAATGCAAACAATATTATGACTACCTGGAAGCACTGCAGCAGATTCACAATAGCAACCTGTCATAGTCTGCCCATGTGAAATTGTTTCTGAGACACAAAAAAAAGGAAATTACCAAGAGAAAATGGTTGTCATTTGGGAAATTCATATTAATTGCCTACAGTCATAGTCAATGTCAAATGACTCAGCAAGGAATATTTAACATAAGGGTTTGAGTAGTCCCCAGAAAATCAACCTCTCTGTTTTAAGTCAGTTGCACACTTTAACAACTGGCAGAATAGGATTTTCAGTAAGTCATTTGCTCCATTGATCTGGAAATGACAAGATTTAGGACACACATTTACACAGAACAGAGGTGGGGACAGCTTGGAAAAGTTAGTGCATGGAAATTTTCAAGAACGTAAACCTGAGGTTTCCATCATGGACCATATGTATGCCACTAATGGGCACCGCTAAATAGGTTATCCCGTATAACTAAAGCTATTTCAGACTGGCAGTAAGCAAGTTAGAAAAATGGAGAGGAGAGAGTGTTGAGGAGAAATACAGCAGTTATTCAAGCAGATATGGTTAAAAAAAAAAAAAAAAGAAAAGCAGAATAAGCAGTAGCTGTCATCCTCCATGAGCATCTCTAGATTGTTAGACTGCAAGAGAATCCACCCCTCCTCAAGATAGTCAGGGCAAAGAGCGGGGAAGGAAAAAAGGCAGAAGGACCCAAATAATCTGTATTAATCTCTGGGATCTCTATGATTGTCATGGTGGTCTGGTTTCCTCAGGCCACATGACCAATGTATTCCTGCCATTATTGAACGTTTCCCTTCTTACCAGTGTGGGACATTGCTGTCTTCCCCAGCATTCGTGCCGATGAAGCTCTTGTTTTCCCTTCTCATAAGTTTCTTACAATATCAGAACCATGAAATGGGACTTTCTCCTGACTGCATCTCTTCATTTCACCTTGATTTACAACCTATACCCATTCCCTTACGTATTTTTGCTGTGCATCTCTGAGAAGAATCTGTATCTGTCTTCTCTACAGCCCCTGCTGAAATATAAATTATATATTCCTCACTGGCCTTCTCTTCTCCAAGCTAAAGAAATGCAGCTCCCTAAGCATCTACCCTTATGTCATTAACTCCAGCCCCCAGACATTTTCATGGCCTTCTGCTGGACTTGCTGCAATTTGCCAATATCTTGCTTATAATGTGGGCACCAAGCCAATGCCACCCATATTGAGAAAAATCTAATGGATAGACAGAAATTATTCAGTGATCTAAATACTGTTTAAATTACAAACCATTAAGCTTATAGTGTCCAGGTTAGGTACGTGTAGTGTGTAGTCAACATATGGCCCCAAATTCATGCTGATTTGTAGTAGAGTCAGAGAAGGCTGTTATTCTGTGTGTACTAAAATAAACAGCAGACTTCACTGGCACAGGATGAGTACCAGTAGGAGTGAAAGAGCAGTGATTTTAAATGTATTGCATTACTTTTGGGCTTTGGAAGGATCTACTTTTTTTGTTCTGGGAGTTTCTCTATTGTCCTGTAATATCATTCTTTTGTCAGAGAACATTCAAATGGCACATTGAAGTTTCTATTTAAAAAAAATAAGATACACAAGAAAAAGAGTAATTTAGAAAACTCTTTACATATCTGTCTGAGTAAATCGATCTAGCTGTGAGTTTTCACTTTCAAAGTTGCCTTGAGAGCACAAATGCGAAATTCAGCTTACCTGCCCCTGAGCGTGTATACAGAGGAGTCTACGTTCAAGTTAGGTATCTAGGCTCCCACTACAGCCAGCGGAGATTGAGTCAATGTAGCCAAAATTAATAGCTCTGCAGACTCCATTGATTCACTCAGCTATGTAACAGGTAGAGGAATACCTGTCTATCTAACTTTCCCAAATAATGTCCAAGCATGGTTCAAGAAGCAGCATAGGTCAGAGACCATCCCCAATAGCCAATTTTAATGCAGTCATCCAGTTTGGAGGCTGAGAGAGTCACCAACTTGTCTCAGAGCTAGAGAACAGACCCTGGCATGGATTTATTTGCTACACATATATGTATATGCATGTGTATACACACATATATATTTCATAGAATCATAGAAGAGTTTGGGTTGGAAGGGACCTTTAAAGGTCATCTAGTCCAATCCCCCTGCAATGAGCAGGGACATCTACAACTAGATCAGGTTGCTCAGAGCCCTGTCCAACGTAACCTTGAAAGTTTCCAGGGATGGGGCATCTACCACCTCTCTGGGCAACCCATTCTAGTGTTTCACCACCCTCATTGTAAAAAATTTCTTCCTTATATATAGCCTGAATCTGACCTCCTTTAGTTTAAAACCATTACCCCTTGTCCTATCACTACAGGCCCTGCTAAAAAGTTTGTTACCATCTTTCTTATAAACCCCCTTTAAGTACTGAAAGGCTGCAATAAGGTCACCCCACAGCCCTTTCTTCTCCAAGCTCAATAATCCCAACGCTCTCAGCCTTTATTCATAGCAGAGGTGCTCCATCCCTCTGATCATTTTTGTGGCCCTCCTCTGGACCCGCTCCAACAGGTCCATGTCTTTCCTGTGCTGAGGACCCCAGAGCCGGACGCAGTACTGCAGTTTGGGTCTCACCAGGGCAGAGTAGAGGGGCAGAATCCCCTCCCTCGACCTGCTTGCTATGCTTCTTTTGATGCAGCCCAGGATACGGTTGGCCTTCTGGGCTGCAAGTGCACTCACGTCTCCACCTTTTCATCCACCAGTGCCCCCAAGTCCTTCTCTGCAGGGCTGCCTTCAATTGCTTCATCCTCCAGGCCATATTGATACTGGGGCTTGCCCCAACCCAGGTACAGGACCATGCACTTGGCTTTGTTGAACATCCTGAGCTTCACATGGACACACTTCTTGAGCTTGTCCACGTCCCTCTGGATGGCATCCCGTCCCTTAGGTGTGGCAACTGCACCACTCAGCTTGGTGTCATCTGCAAATTTGCTGAGGGTGCACTCGGTTCCATTGCCTATGTCATGTATGTATGTACAGAGAGGGGGGAAAGGATGGAGAATCTATGTACATGTATATATGTAAATATATATGTAAATATGTACACATACAATAGATAAAGTCTCAGGGCATACAGAGATAAGACCTTAACTCCGGCACTTCCATTTCAAAGTTTCTGTTTACCTTGTCTTTTTTACAAACTAAATGTGTGACAGCATAATTTATTTGGCAGCATTTAGGCTCATATTTGTGTGTTTAATGTTTTTATGTGCTGTGCCTTTCTTCTGGGCTTACTGTGCAAATTCAAAATCTGAAAATTACTGTTCATTTTATACATTAGGAAAACTCTATCCTTCTAAACCCAAACTAGCTGTTTGAGAAAAGAAAAATACTGCAAACAGAGCTAGCATATAGCTCACAAGTCTACCAACTAAATTATTGGTGGTTTCTGCAGACTCTTCTTTCCAGGCTCCACTTGGGGTGCCAGCAGGATCCTGTATGAGAAATCTGCATATCTGCAAGAATCCCAGGTGTTGTAGGAAACAATACAGAATCAATGGCAATTCTTGAGATTTGGCTGAATATTTAAGAAATTACTCATCTGGAAGAGGTGTAATTCCAAACGAGTTCCCCTTGACATGTCAAAGCTCATGGAGATTTATCTTACTGAAACAACAAACTATTTCTGAGCAGAGCCATTGCTTCTTAAAATAAGCCACTAACTATTACGTTGCAGCTGAATGCCACAAGGATATGCAACTACCAAAGCACAGAAGAAAGTGTCAAGAACCTCAGGAGGAAATAAGACATTTATCAGTCCTGGCAGTTCATGGAGATCGGTTAAAACAGTGATTAGCAAAATGGTGACATTGTAAAATGCTACATGTAAATAACTATAAAAATAGTTGGTGTGAATATTTAATATGGGTTTGGGGGGATGTTTCTTTGTTTACAGATTCTTACATAACCTTGTTTAAAGTTTTATTTAATAACTCATAAAATTAAAAAAAAAATTAAAATTTACCCCCAAAAAAAGAAAAAATGTCTAAGTAGAAAAATCATGATCTTCATTAAAAAGTCAAAATTTTTTGAGTGTTCAGAAGAAATTAAGATCCTTTACTTTATTGCTGTGTCAGACAGACATCTGTGTCAAAGGACTCTGTAATCAATGGAGCAGTGCAAACATTTCCAGAATGTAATGCATCTTGTCTTAAGTTGTTCGAGTGGGTTAAATCATGCTCCATTGATGTCTTTTTCAGTCTAATCACTACAGGACATCTATATGATTAGCTTAGACCAGACATCAGACTTTAACATATGAAAACTTTGTTAAAAAATAATCTCACCATTCATACCTAAATATGGTTATGTTATTCTCTGATATAAAAAAGAAAAATACCATCTGTTTTGTATAACTCTGATGAATAATAGGCCCTTGTTCTTTTAGAAATAGAGTGAAAACTAATATGAAGAAACATTTGCAATGCAACTGTAAACTTATTTTGAGTAAGGTAATTTTGGGCTTCGTGTGCAGATCTAGTGAATACAAAGAAGCTATTGAACAGTGAGACAATGGCAACTTCTTGACATTACAAAAAATAATAGAGAGAGCCCACCTTTGTCTATAATTTAATTCCCGGATGTACTGTCACATCGCAGCATTAGGGCATAATGAATCTGCTCTGTTACTTGCTTTGCTGCGGGCTTTGAGCCAGGGAGTCATTCTGCCCGAGAGACAAAAGACACTCTGTCTGCACAGAGATCCCTGCATCTTCCCGGCACGTTTCCTCATACATTTTGTGAACTGTCTTTCCCCTCCCCTCTCCCTCTGTTATGTTAGCTGTGAACTGCAGTGAAAATCTGTCTGTGACAGACACTTTCGGTACTTGGTCAGCTGTCAGACAAGCATGAGGTGAAAGACTTCAAATATGGCATCGGGCTCACAAACACACATACACGCACACACACATAGAGAGAAACAGCCATCATTGGCTACTGCTCAGGACCAAGCAGGAAAACAAAAACAAAACACACAAAAAAACCTCAAGGAAGAGAGTGCTCCTATATAAGTCTGAGAACTTGCAAACAAAGAAGGCATATTTAATGGTTTCGTTACAATCAAACATGTAAGATCTAAACTCAAAGGGATGTTTCCTGATCTCTGTCTGCAGGGTTAGTAACATCTTCATTCTATACCCAGAACTCGTCTGTGGCAGTATTTACTGAAGGAGGTCTCCACTTTGGAAGTTCTTTCTATTAATGCCAATGTCAAGACAAATATAAGGGAAAAAGACTCGATGAGAAACCTGTGAATGGATGAATGGCTCAGGCTGACTCACAGACTATGAACTATATATCATCCCATCCCAATCCGCCTTTACTCGGATACTTACACGGCACCTGGCAATGCATTTTCGTAAGTCTAGCACGGTTAAGGCCATGCTGTTAGGATGCTGTAACCTTACCACGTTAGTCTAAGGTATATTGCAATGAAGTCACAGTGTTTATTGAATGTGCTGGGGCTCCAAGTGTGTCCTGGTTTCAGCTGGCATAGAGTTAATTTTCTTCTTAGTAGCTGGCATAGTGCTGTGTTTTGGATTTAGGATGAGAATAACGTTGATAACACAGGGATGTTTTAGTTGTTGCTAAACAGTGTTCATACTAGTCAAGGACTTTTCAGCTTCCCGTGCTCTGCCAGGTGCACAAGCTGGGAGAGGACACAGCCAGGACAGCTGACCCAGACTGGCCAAAGGTCTATTCCATACCATATGACATCATGCTCAGCATATACATCTGGGAGAAGAAGAGGGGGACGTTCAGACTGATGGCATTTGTCTTCCCAAGTAACCATTGTGTGTGATGGAGCCCTGTTTTACAGGCTGAACACCTACCTGCCAATGGGAAGTAGTGCATTAATTCCTTGTTTTGCACTGCTTGCATGCACGGCTTTTGCTTTACCGATTAAATTGTCTTTATCTCAACCTACAAGTTTTCTCACCTTTATTCTTCCAGTTCCCTCCCCCATCCCATCAGTGGGCGAGTGAGCGAGCGGGTGTGTGGTGCTTAGTTGCCAGCTGGGGTTAAACCACGACAAAATGAAGTATCCTCTTTAGGTCTTGTGTTGTAACAAAAGGGTGTTATTGTCTCCTACAGCACTAGCTGAATTCTGTCTGTAAACATGATGCAACATTCAGGGAAATGAAAGGAAGCATCTCAACTAGGTCCAGTTTGAGATCAGGTCTTGAAAAGCCTTGTTTGTCCAAGAAGACCTGACCAAATAAAGCATCTGGATTGGAGTACACAAATGACACAAGAAACTCCTTGATTTTCTTGTGACTCTGAGAGACATATTTTAGATCCACTAGGCTGCATGACTTCTTTAGTGTAATCTGTAAATCTAAACAGACAACATGGCATATATAGAATCATAGAATCATAGAATTGTTAAGGTTGGAAAAGACCCTTAAGATCATCAAGTCCAACTGTTAATCTAGCACTGCCACCACTAAACTGTGTCCCTAAGCACCACGTCTACCTGTCTTTTAAATACCTCCAGGGATGGAGACTCAACCACTTCCCTGGGCAGCCTGTGCCAGTGCCTGACTACCCTTTCAGTCAAGAAGTTTTTCCTAATATCCAACCTAAACCTCCCCTGGCGCAGCTTGAGGCTGTTTCCTCTCGTCCTATCCCTTGTTACTTGGGAGAAGAAACTGAGCCCCACCTCGCTACAACCTCCTTTCAAGTAGTTATAGAGAACGATAAGGTCTCCCCTTAGCCTCCTTTTCTCCAGGCTAAACAACCCAAGTTCCCTCAGCCGCTCCTCATAAGATTTGTGCTCTAGACCCTTCACCAGTTTCATTGTCCTTCTCTGGACACGATCCAGCACCTTGATGTCCTTGTAGTGAGGAGCCCAAAACTGAACACAGTATCAGAGGTGCGGCCTCAATGTGAGTATCTCTAATACCCCAAGGTATCCCTCATATCTCTGGATGCCTGTAGACAACTGAATCTTATTGCCAGTGATTGCAACAGTCAGAACATGCAGGTCAAGTGTAGACACCTGCATTTAGGTGTGTGAACTTGCATCCTGCCATAGGCTCACTCTTAATCACTGGAGAGATATAGACACTTGTAGAGAGTGGTTCATGCTTTTCTAAGACTGAGAAAAGACATGTCAAAGATAAATTGGATAGAAGTGTCTGAATTTTATCTTCATTGAGTATGGATTGAGTACTAAGGTGGCCTAAATGCCTAACATTTAGACAGCTGAGTCTCCATTTCTTTCCCTGAGCTTAGCTATTCTTGGCTGTGTAAGATGTCCTGGCATACATGAGACAGACAGCCAGGGCTGTCAGATATGACAAAACATCAATGGGAAGTTCAAACTTTCTGAACCAGTAGTTAATATTAAGGCAAAATATCTTACAGCTTCTCAAGACAGTGCCAGGCACTGAAGTTGAGATAACTGAAGTCAAAATCTGAAGGAAAGTAACTGAAGCAGACAGTGGGATATATTCCGCTGCCGAAACTTTGGTATTTGGTGTCATTTTAGAAGCCATGCAGATATGACAGACAACAACTGGGATATCCTCAGAGTTTTGAAGCATAGCTGAGGCCAGGCAAGATAACTCAATGATGCCTGAAACAATAGGGATGTGATTCATTTGCCTACATACAGACATTTAGGGTTATTTTAAGTACTGCAGGATGTCCTACCTAACCTCTACCTGACACTCCAGAATAGTCTCCTGTAAGTACTGTGCAATACCTGTCAGTACCATGCATGTGTCTCAAATATGCTACAGCAAAATTGGCAACAGACATCCATGTTTCAGCAACAAAATCCCCTCTTCTGTGTCTGTACTTCAAACTTCATGAGCATGTGGAGATCCAGCCCTGCGAGTCAACACACACGTAGCACAGAACTGCAAGTATCAGCCAGCTAAGGCACAGAGTAATACAGTTACACCCTATGGTATGCAATCCAAGGCAGATATCCCTCATCCCCAGGAAGTGCTCATGTCTTCATGAATGGAGACATTTGTTCCTTCTTGCAAATAATTGAAGCTTGCTCACCTTTGTATACACTTGCTACTGAGGACATACCCAAAGAGGACTCTCAGAACCTTTTGGTGGATGTACAGCACATGAGTAAGATCTGCATCATGCAGATCTCTCTTAATGACATTTTTTGAAAAAGAAGGACAAAGGAAGGGCTGGCTTTGTGTACTAGAAATTAAGTTTCATTTGTGACTGAGCCACAAACTTCCTGCACTTGACAAGCAACTGTTTTCCTCTTGTTTCCTCTTATCGTATCCTGCAATTAATATTACTTCCCCTTCTCTGAGATAACTTGGGTGGACACATTCATTGATGCTTATCAAATATGTCTAGAAATATCTTTACTACCGAAATTTTTAGAATCCTCAGAGCTTCTTGCCAGAGAGATAACAATCACAGTTACCTCCTGACAATATTGAACTTCTTTTTTGCTTCTCTTCAAACCCTTTGGTCCTTTTTTTCCTTCTGACGAGCACCAAAAAGTCCTTCATAACCTTCACAAATTCAGCCTTCATCTAATGACAAACAGTTCACTTTCTCTTCCACATTTTAGCATTTGGCATTCTCTTCCTCTTGCACTGACTCTGACTGGATCCTGCATTTTCTTAATCTGTCTTCCCCAGCATGAGAAACCATAGAAAATCACACACAAACCAGAGAGAAGCTATAGAAATTCCCTGTAAAGAGAAGAAAAGAACAGGAAAGACTAACCCTCCAGAGCTGTGTACCAGCTTTGAATATGTTATTCCCTTCCCTCACCCATTTCCCTCAGCTTCTGCTACACTTGTTTATCCTAACAATGAGGTTAACTTTTAGTATCTCTTTCATTAATTAGTTAAATAAAAATAATTTTTAAAATAGGAATAATTAAAAAAAAAAAGAAACTTGAATATGGCCATCCAACAATCAAGATAAACAGGTACTTCTAGGACACAGTATGAATTTGATTAGATGTTAACTTCAGGCTGAAATGAATCATGTCCCAAAGATGGCCATTAATTTCCAAAGTCTATGAAAGGAGCCTTGCTCAAATGTAGTTGCCGGTGTTTAATTAAATTAATTCCATTTAAGGTACCTAAATGACTTGGAGAATGTGGTCTTAGTGGTCTTCATAATATTCTTTTCTTCAGAACTTTTCATCATCTTTCCTAGTAAACCTTGGTTTTAAGTGAATTCAAAGGGGATGTGACTATATAAGCCACTAAATGCAGGAGACAGCTACAGCTATTATGTTGTGTAGACTGCAAATACTTCTTAAAAAGAAATAAAATGCACATTTCTGTAGCATTGTCTATATTTTTTTCTTATATTGTAATCACACTTGACTTAGTTTTGGCACAGCAGTTCTTTAGATGTGTAGGTTGATAGATAAAGTTTCCTGTATTGCATATGTCTATTAATGCAGAATACCTGAAAAAAAGGTTCAGCTTTTATTACCTTTATATGCATAGGATTTAGTGTGATGATGGAGACAATATTACTTCAGAAGCCATTTGGAATCATGTTCAGGTACTTGACAGCAGGATATCTTTTTAACCTGTAGAAGGAAAAGAAATTACTCCCAAAGATTTTAGGGTTTCTCAATAAAACTGGAAGTACATTATTCATAGAAATAATTACTAAAGTCTCTGACTGTGGTAAATTTGTGCCTGAACATTTCCTGTTCATGGTACTAAGACAAGGCCTTTTTGTGGGAGGCAGTTCAAAAAGATTTTGGGCTTTTCCCTTTCTGTGAAAGGCCACAAGGTGTAATTCTGCACTGCCATTAATGAGGGACTACAGGAGTTCACAGAGGTGTTGAAAAGGTCCACAGAAGCTCTTCTGGCTCTTGGAGCCCTCTCTTTCTCCTACATATTGGTGAAGGACATAATAAAGAGCAAATAAGATGTTGGGATTCATGTTTGAGTGGACACCCTGGCTTTGGCCATAAGAGGAGACGTGACACTTTAGGGCTCAGGTCCTTTCATGTGATAACCTGTATACCACCACAGCCAATGAAACAATGACTGAATTTCAAACCAAGTTGTCTTAAGTCAGCACAAAAGACATTAAGATTTGTTCTGATGTGCAATGCCTGGGGAACTCAGGTGCTGGAGCAAAATGTATTTGCACTGTGAACACAACTGTCCTTGCCCAGTGGATTTTCTTCTTTACTCTGAGTCATGGAGAGATAAATAAACACATATAGGGATATAGAAAAACAGAAATATAGTATAATTTTCTTCCGCTCAGATTCCTTGATAAAATTAATTTTTAATTCCAAGTCTACTTTCTTGATAAAGTACATTACTAGTCTTAAACACAAGACTTTGCTATTTCTGTAATGGACTCTTGCTTTAGACCACCCCAGGGGTTGATCAGGCTAAAGGCTAGACTGTACCTAAAAAATCCCTTTGGGAAGAAGAGAAATGAGAGCTCCACTAGTCCAGTGCAGCATTCAGTGAAGATACTGGACTTTGGAACATACCCATGGACATACTGTTTCCTTAAATGATCCATGTTCAACAAAGGGTAAGAAATATGTATCGTTTATAAAAATCCACAGAATGCTCCTTTTCTATCACCTTTTCCAGGCTGAAAATGGTTATCACAGATGTTCCTTTCCATGACATCTAACATGTTCTTCTTGACATTTTGTAGTCAGAATTGATAACAACAGGTATGCTGGGAATTAATGATACCAAAGATCTAAATGAAGCCTTATAGAAAAGCATGGTATGGTACAAGGATATTGTTATACAACCTTGCTATACCACTAAAATAGTGGCAAGCAACATCTCACCCTAAACATGGAAACACTTCTTTCAGGTAAACTGTGGAAATTTAATTTCATTTTTAGTTGCATTTTTCTGTGTGACTGCCTAATAGAGTAGATCCTTGAAACATAATCCTTCTAAATAAATGCACTGTTGCTAAATGCATTTACTGTGGCATATGTCTGAAGTTACTAAATAAAGGATTTGTTCTAAGATTTCTTCTAAGTCATGCTTGCTTAGAGTTGCTGGCTTTAGTACTCTGGGAAGAGCTACAGAGGAGCCTGGGTTTTGTGTTCTGTGTGCAGAAGTTAGGGATGATGGAGAGGGAAGAAAGCCATTGACTCTTGAAAGAACCAGTATCATCTTTAGGATGGAAGCACTGTGCCTCAGTGATTGACTTTGCAAGCAGACTGTTCCTAGAGATACATAGTGGAGCCTTCAGTCTGCTGTTTTCCAAAGGTTGTGCTTAATGGCACAATATTTCCATCAGTTTACTGGTAAAACTGAGGCCTTGCGAAACACAAAAGTGAGGCAGAAATAAAAGAGGAGATATCAAGTTTCTTTCAAGATTATTAATATAGTTTGGAATCTCAATAACGGACTCAAAATATTTATCAAGCATGTGATCTGAGGTTACACTGTTCACAAAGGAATTACCTCCCTGAGATAAAGGCAGATTATACGTAGAAAAGAGCACACTTTTGTTCAGAGTAATAAAAAAATGATATGCTCAAATAATTGAGAACATTTTCATCATATGGAGCATGAGAAAAGAATGTGGCCGATTATGGCTAAAATACTAGTGGGAAGGCTGCCAGAAAGCCTCTTTGGCCTTTAAGAGCAATGCATTTATTGATTGTTCCATTTGCGTAACAGGCATGAAATTCCAGATGAGCATTTGGGCTTTTGGTTTGTGGTGGGCAGAAAATGAGACAGCTCCATCCATTCATAATGCAGGACTGCTGAACAGAAGTGATTGTATGGCTGGGAAGGTGGAATTTCTCTCTTAAATGTTTTGACCTCTCTAATTCAGGTGTCGGTTTTAATCAGTGAAGAGGGATGTTACCCAGGGTTGGTCTCTAAGTAGGATGAACCTGGAGGTTACCTGCCACTTTACAGACTAAAAATTAATTTTTAGATAATAAACTTAGCTAGGATTAATCCTAATCTATGATAACAATGATCTAATTCTTTCTACATCTAATTCTCATCTAATTCTTTTTACAATCATGAAGTGGAACAAAACCAGGAACATCTAGATGTTTGGAGACTGCCTCCCACATACAGGAGTATTTTGGTAGAGGGGTTTTGGAGGCTTTTGTGGCATCTAGACTAGGCCAGGCTCTCTTTGTAGCCAACAAGAAACAAACAATATTTTCAGAAGCTAATTTACTTAAGATAGGTGTCTAAGACAGGAAAAGAGAAAAAAGTCTTTTACTCTGTGTTGAATATTGAGAGACTCTAGACACCTATTTTGTGCTAGATGTGCATTGTCTGGACATCTGAAGACAGGTGAGAGGAATCTGAAGTATGATTATATATATATATAGTTTATTAGTGCTTTTTGTTCTTACTGTGATAGCCTCTAGGACCCTGTTCTGTGCTAAGAAACCATTTTAGAAGATGCTGTACAAATGAGAACAAATGACTGCTTTTCCTCCTAGAGGGTGTATAGCTAGCTACCAGACAAGATAAAAGAGGGTTACAGATAAACAGGGATAATAAATTGAGATAATAAGGACAAAATAAAATGGTTTTGACCTATTTGTAAGGTCAAAGGTCCACAGACTAAAGCTAGCTTACTGCATTGAAATTTTTCTTAGGCATCAAAGCAAAGAAGGTCCAGAGATAGCTCTGCAAATGTTTACTGACCACTTTCCCATAACAAAACTAAAGATGCTGAAAATTTACCAACTAAAAGATGAAAGTCATCACCAGGGGCTGAGGAAGTCATGGTGAGAATCTGAAGAGTGAGTGAAAGACGAATGTCAGGAGACAGAGAGGGGCTCTACATACCTGAAAAATGGAAACAAGTAGCTTATGACTGATGACATGGAGCTGGCATGAAAATTTTAAGAAAGATAAGAAACTGTATTTATATTAGCAATGCCAGACATACAGATGCATTATAAATGCCTGAGACTTAATGTGATTTACTAGAGAAGTCAGGTTTAGATAATCATGTTTTCTGTGTGCGTGACCACTTTGCTTCCTCAATGGATGTGATTTATTTCATCAACTTTTAGACATCTCCAGTATAGAAGTCTACAGCTGAGTTAGTTGCTCTAGGCTTTATTTAGAGAAAATGAAGTAAAACAGACATTTGTAGGCTTTTGTGGATGTAATCTATTTTAGATAAGTAATACAGGATTAAATGATTCACATCCTGGAAGTGTCCATTTTTCTCCATATGCTACCAAGGGAGATGCGCCTCAGTAGCTTCAATGACATCAAAGCAGTTAATTTCCCAAATTTAATGAAAATGACCAGCCAGGCATAAAAGGAACACATTTTTGGGGGTGGAGGGGAAGGGAAGAGGGGAAAAGAGTCTAATAGATCAACTTTTACTAAACATTCAATTCACATGTCTTTCTTAGATCTTCTTTTAAGAGTAAGTCTAATACTGAATTTTCTGATTAGGGATAACAAGGTATTTCAGTTCAACGTAATACTAAAATGAATTCTGAGGACAAAACAGTGCAGAGTAAACTGAGAAGAGCTCACCAAAAAAAACAGTGGGTTCCTCTCAAGGTTCAATACTGGATCCAATAATATGAAACGTCTTCGTTAATCACCTGGGTCATGGGACAGAGTACACCCTCAGCAAGTTTGCACATGACACAAAACTGAGAGGAGTGGGTCATACACCAGGTGGTTGTGGGGACCTCAACAGCATGGAGAAATGGACCAACAGGAACCACATGAAGTTAAGCAAAGGGAAATGCTGAATTGTGCCCCCGAGGAAGAACAGCCTCATACACTAGTATATGCTGGGGACCAACTGGCTGGAAAGCAGCTTTGCAGAGAAAGACCTGGGGGTCCTACTAAGCAACAAGTTGAATATGAGCCAACAATGTACCTTTGTGGCAAAGGTGGCCACCTGCACCCTGGGCTGCAGAAGACAGAGCATTGCCAGCAGGTCAAGGGAGGTGACCCTTCCCCTCTAGTCAGCCCTAACTGGAGTGCAGTGTCCAGTTCTGGGGTCCCCAGTACAAGAAAGAAATGAACATACTGGAGCAATTCCAGAGAAGACCCACTGAGATGATTAAAGGATTGGAACATCTCTCATATGAGGAAAGGCTGAGAGAGCTGGGTCTGTTCAGCCTGAAGAAGACAAGGCTCAGGGTGGGTCTTACCAGTATGTACAAATACCTGATGGGAGAGTGTAAAGAAGATGAAACCAGACTCTCCTCAGTGCTATCCAGGGAAAGGATGAGAGGCAGTGGGCACAAACTAAAATACAGGAAATTCCATTAAAACTTGAGAAAAAACTTTTTTACAGTGAGGGTGGTCAAACGCTGGAACAGCTTACCCAGAGAGATTATGGAGTCTCCACCTTTGGAGGCATTCAAAACCCAACTGGACACAGCCCTGAGTAGCCTGCTCTAAAGCGACCCTGCTCTGAGCAGGAAGATTAAACTAGATGATCTCCAGAGGTCCCATTCCGACCTCAACTATTCTGTGATCCTGAGATCAAGATAACTAAGGCCTCCAGCAAGAACAGAATTCTGTGAGAGGGAAAATTTTAATTGAAGATAAATGAGATCCAAGGTCTAGAAATGGAAGGCATGGAAATTCAAAATAGAAGTGCGTTATGAAAATAAATGTATAATATCATTGGCCTCTAATAGGAGATTGAACTCTAGAGCCAGAGAGGCAATTTCTAACCCTGTGTTCATGCAATTCATGTTTTTGACAGTCAAGTTAAAACCACTTGATATAGCCACCTTTTATCAACCCTGATACACATTTTAGCAGTTAATTTTGCTTCAGAATCTTGAGGGGAGTGTGTCAAGTCCCCTGTGCACAGGGAGGCGGTGATCCTTCCACGAGAAAAACTTTAGTAGAAGTCCTTTATATACAAGTTAAAACAGGAGGAACTGCAGGTGCATGCCCAGTCTGAGAGTTGTGATATCATGATAATCACAGAAACTTGGTGGGAAAACTCATATGACTGGAAGACCACAATGAGTGGCTACAAACTCTTTCAGAAAGATAGGAAGGGAAGAAGAGGAGGTGGAGTTGCACTTTATGTAAAAGAGCATCCATAGTGGCACCAGGAAGGGCCCAAAAGAGCACCCAGGAAAGTACAAGTCCATTAGTCGTACTTTGGTTCCTGGGAAAGTAATGAAACGAGTCCTCCTAGAAACTACTATTTACCAAATGAAGGAGGTTATTTGGAAAAGCCAGCATGGATTTACCTGAGGGAAATCATGTCAGACTAACCTGATCACCTTCTACAATAAAATAACATATTCTAGCGACATAGGGAGACCAGTGGATGCTGTTTACCTGGACTCCAGCAAAATTTTTGATAGTTTCCCACAGCCTTCTCCTGGACAAACTTGCAAGATGCAGGTTGGATGGCTGGGCTGCAAGATGGGTGGGAAATTGGCTAACAAGTTGGACTCAGAGGGTGGTGATCTGTCACAAGATCACCTGGTTAGGCTGGCAACCTGTCACAGGTGTGTTCTTCCAGGGATGGATACTGGGCATCATGCTGTTCAACATCTTCATAAATTATCTGGATGATGGGATTGAAAGCATCCTCACCAAGTTTGTTGATGACACCAAACTGGGTGGTGAGGTGGACACATCAGAAGGAAGAGCCAACTTAGAGAGAGACCTGGACAGGCTGGAAGAGTGGGCTAGCAAGAACAGTATGAAGTTAACAAAGTGCAAAATCGTGTACCTGGGGTGATGTAACCAAAGAGCCCAGTACAGGCTAGGATTTGTGTGGGTGGGAAGCAGCTTTGCTGAAAGGGACCCGTTATCCTGGTGGAGAGCAAGCTGAACATGAGTCAGCAGTGCATTGCTGCAGCAGCAAAGGCAAATCGGATCCTGGGCTGCATCTGCAGGGCCTAGCAGAGATAGAGATGTAATCATCCCACTCTACTCAGTGCTTGTCAGGCTGTACCTGGAGTACTGTGTCCAGTTCTGGTCTCCACAATTCAAGAAAGATGTGGACAGACTGGAGAGGGTCCAAAGGAGGGCCACAAATATGATCAGTGGGCTGCAGAGCCTGTCCTATGAGGAAAGACTGAAGAGCTAGGTCTCTTCTCCCTGTAGAAGAGAACACCCAGAGGGGACCTCATCATAGTGTTCCAGGACTTAAAGGGCTGCTACGAAGTGGACGAAGCCTGTCTTTTCATGAGGAGCCACATGGAGAAGAGAGAGAGCAACAAGTACATGTTGCCCCAGAAGAGGTTTCATCTTGACATAAGAAATAAATTTTTCACACAATCATTCACTGGAACAACCTCCCCAGGGACATGGTACAGTGTCCCTGTTGCTGGAGGTTTTCAAGATGCAATTGGACAGGGTGCTAGATAATCTCATCTAGGTTCCCTTTCCCACAGAAGGTTGGACCAGATGACCTTTCGAGGTCCCTTCCAACCTCAGGTGTTCTATGATTCTATGATAATAAACTATAGGAACAATTTATGAAGTGTCATGCCAGAATCTCTATTCCCAGAAATCTTATTACAGGATAGGATGTTGTTCTGAATCATTCACTGGGGTTTAAGGATAGCTCTAACACTTGAATGGAGAGTTGATTCAAGAGATCTCAGTGTATATTAGGCAGAGATATGAATGAAATGAGCATAATAGGATCCAGTCTTTACCTCAGGATACATGGTTCCCTGATCACCTGAATGCAGTCTTTTCATTAGTAATGGTTATAATGATTATGTTAGTAACACTTGTTTTTTCATACAACAATTAGAGATTCCCACTGTAATTTATTAAATTGTCATATCTGTCAACACATAAAATAAGACAAGTCTCATTTGGTGCCTTTCCAGTGTAAACAATATAAAAATCACACAACCTTAGAACAATTTTGGTTGTACAGGACCTCTGAAGCTCCTCAGGTCTAACACCATGTTCAAAGCTTCGCCAACTTGAAAGTTAGATTAGATTGCTCAGTACTTTGTCCGGTTTTTAATATTTCCAAGTATGCAAAATCTGCCACGTCCCTAGTGAATCTGCTTCAGTGCTTAACAAGCCTCACTGTAATAATTATTTTTCTTTATATCTAGTTAGGGTTGCAGTCTGTGGCCCTTACCTCATGTGCCTGTTGTAAAAGAGCCCTCCTCTGCCTTTCCCCTTGCTGACATAGTGGCCCTTTGCTAGGCTTACTCCAGTTTGTTAATATCTTTCATGTACTGGGGACTCCAAAACTGGACACAGTAGTCCAGACACAGTTTCAGAAGTGCAGAAAAAGTAAGTATAATCACTGTTCTCAGTACTCTCACTACGTAGTGGCTAATGCAGTGCAGTACATGGTTAGCCCTCACTGTTGCAAGGCTGCACTGTTTACTCACATGCAACTTGTCGTTCACCAACAACCTTTAAGTGCTTTTTGTCTTTCCCAATTGTTTACTTCCAGATCATTTCTGTATTACTTCTGCAGCTTTTTGAGATCCCTCTGAACAGCAGCCTTATTATCCAGCATATTGACTGCTCCCTGCAATTTGGTGTCAACCACAAATTTGTTGACAAGTGTGTTCCTTTCCATATAATTACAAAACAACAAATCACACCACTACCATTTTGTCTAGTAGAGCCAATATACTGGTTTCCCAGGTAATGAAAAGCTAAAGATTGTTTTGAAGGCACACTTCACAAGGGACTAAGGTAGGAGCTGAGTGATTACGAGGAAGGAAGATCTGAATTTAAATAGAAAAATAGCAACGTTTTATATAAAAGCAGGCAATGACAGGTCCTCTGGTCAGTAATTGCTTGAGATGAATGTGGACAGAAACAGTTGATGTGCACACAAATACCCTTCTGATATGGCAGTATTTCCACCCATTCTCATCTTACTCCCTGTACCCGGAAATGTTATATGAAACTACTATATGTATTTTAATGCTAGCGCACACAATAATCTTTTAACCTTTATCCAATACTGGGTAAAAGTATCAATTACAGAAATATCCTTGTCACCTTCTTTGACTTTTATGCTATAGGACTGATGTAAAGAAGCCATAGCATGAACAGAAACTTGGCCCAAAACTGTTTTTACCCCCATGGAAATATCAATAGGCAAGATTCCATCTTGGTTACCACAGTGTCAGTCTGGAGACATGTCAGTAGCCAGCTGAGTTTATTTGCATTGCTGGAGATTAAGATCAAGTCTCACTACAACTGGATGTGTCAGTCATTAGCAGAGAGCCTTTGTACCTGGCATTCACATTGACTGCAAATTTCACATATAAGGACCAATACATACAAAACTCATTTCAGATCTCATCTCTTCCAATACAAGAAGTAAGAGGAAATAAAAATGGAAGACAAGCAAACAACCTCCTTCTTGGAAGAATGTGGACTTGACAAATGTGCTGTTCTACCTGGTCACTATTTAAATTTTATAATACCTGTGACGCTGAGTCACCTTGTCCTATCAGGAAACAGAAGAGCTATAAATCACCCTCCAGTGAAGAACTCTGGTCACTTCCACAACCAGCTGAAGAAGGACAGAAGAAACTTCCAAGCTTCCTGTAAACAAAAGGTAGGATTTAGATTTATTTGTTTGTTTAAAGTATTACAATTTTTTCATGTATTAAAATTCAACCTATTGTAAGAACACTTCTTGAACAATCTAGGACAGTCGCAGAAAGAGGATTTTACTCAGTGAAAATAAGGGTTACATAGGCAATAGTGTAACACGAGCTGAAAAAAAGGGAAGCAAAATTGGTGAACAATCAAAAACAGATGAAAAGCCACCTGTATGCAAGAAAGAAGTATCTTGGCAGATTATATGTACATAAAGAAAGAGACAGAGACAGACCGAACATATTGAATTGGATATATATTCAGTTCAGTATATTCTATTGCTACATGTAGCTATCACCACTTATTTTCAGAGTGAGGAAATTACCACCTAGTGCAACTTACCACTCTTGTGCAAGGTGGCTGCTAAATAGGACTTTGTGCAACAAAGCTGTACAAGTGAAATCACAGCTAGTATTATGCCATTCCAGGTGTTTTTCAAGGATAATAAAAAATAATGGGAATGTTCTTTTGTAAGGGATATTCAATTGTATGAATAATTTAGGATACACTTTTTTTTTTTAGGAGGAGGGATAGGAAAAACATATTCACACAAGTTTGCTAAACTCATACAAACTAGGGATGCTAAAGCACCATCTTTCAGTGGCAGATCCCTGTACACAGATGGAGTTGCAGGAAAGTCAGTAAGACTTGGCACGTGTCCTGATTTATGTTTGATTGAGGGGGAACAGGGGAGGGGGACAGAGAGACTGATTTTAGGACCAGTGCCTAGAAATTAATGCAGAGCAATTAAATTTACATCTCATAAACTATAAACATTTGGTTGAAATCAGTGGGATTGCCAAAAGTATGTTAATATCTTGGAGCAAGAAACCCACTGGGTCTTAAAAAGCATTCCAATGGCATTCTGAAACTTCTATCATGTATTAAATTACCAATTATATATAATTGTAAGTTAATTCATAGAAAATATTACAGTGAATGAATACTTTGCCCATGTCTTTAAGTCAGCATCTTCAGCTTGGTTTGCAAAATAGAAAGCTTCACAATTTCAATGAAGAGTCATTTTTCCTTTGAAACAGAGATTTTTTTTTACATATTTTAGGTGCAAAAAGGGTTGTTTTAAATTTGCATATCATCACATTTTGCACTCAAAAGACGTATTTTTGTTTGCAACTTCAGTACAGCTAAAAATAACCCCCACCTCTATTTACTTTCTAGTTAGAAATTAAGTGAAAAGAATAATTTTTCATATTATGGGGAGTATACTCTTTTATTGCTAAACACCTAGGTCATATACACTGCAAAGTTTTGTAACACCTCTGAGAAATAAGTGATAGAAAAGTAAGTAAGAAAAAACTTCTGCGATCCTGAAGCACTTCAAGAAGGCATAGGTGATGTCAAAATTAAACATAAGTGACATAAGGCAACACCAAGAACAGGAAATCAATGATTTACACTGTTAATTACCAGTATGTTTTTCCCCCAGATCAGCTAGATCTTCCCTCAACTACAAGTGCTCGGACTAAGCCACCTTATTTTGAAGGCTGTGAGAGTTTAGTTGTACAGATGTGGCCAGTCTGTCCAGTCTTTTGGCCTCTGAGCTGCAGCTGCCCATAGTCACAGTCCACTTCAACTGGCTTTGCTCTTTAGCAGAGCTGGAGCAGCATCCCTGCCTACAGGCTGAGGACTGTGGGTTGCCTCCAGTGCAATGTAAGCAAGCTGGTGAGGAAAATGGGCCTTGCTGTATCATTTGGAAAAGGTTAGTTTTTCTTAGCCACATGTCCTCCGTGAACCAGAGCACCTTGTGTTTTATATAAACTGGTTGCCTCAAGGTAAAGGGGCTTTGCTGAATATGGAAAGATCAGCAAATCCTATTGGCCTTTCCCCAAGAATAAATTAAGACTAAAACCAGAAGCCCCTCAAAACCAAATAAGAAGTTAAGCTAATAATATACCTCTGTGGCAACATACCCATAAATTCCCTTGGAGTGGGAGGCTGGGAAAAATGCCAAAATAAGTAAATTCCATTCTAGTCACCTGCTTGCCTGCCCAAGGTATCTAACCAGAAACAAGCTGACTGTAACTCCTATGACTGATTGCAATCAGACACCAGAACTTTGAAGTGACCTATTACCTCCTGGACCACTGTAGTGCAATGGTATGGCACTTTGAGCCTCCTAAGCAAGTAGATTCTAGGAGTCCAGAGTCTGGTGGTTGCTGCTTCAATTAGAGAAGGCTCTCTTTTCTGCTGCCATTCCACATGACGTGTAATATAATCAAGAGTTGTCTTTAAAAAAATAAAAACAAAAAAGGCTTTCTGCAACAAGTCTTCCCCAGGAAGCCAGTGCTGGTCCATTTCTGGTCCAGCCAGTTCTGCCTCAGCTTGTGTGCAAGGCTGCACATTGCTGGTCATTAAGGCGTTTGAATCTGGATTCGGACACCTAAGCGTAGAGGTCTGCACATGGGCTGAGTGTCTAACACCCCTTTCAACCAATGCAGTTCATTCAAAACAGGCGATAGGGAGTAAGGAAAGTTTCAGACTAATGCAGACAGAGAAACAAGCTAAAAGCAGCATCCCACCTCAGCTATTCCACAGTGTGGCAATGAGCAGAAGGCTTCCTACAGGAAGGGAAGTACGAATGTCCTCCTGTACTGTGAATTCAGGTGAATGTATTCGGCCAGGAGTACAGCTGGAAGTAAGACACGTACAAAGGAGTTGATTCAAAGAAATTTTGAAATGCAGAGGAGGAATAAATTTTATTTTTTTATTTCTAAAAATGGGAGGAGGAGAGAAGGAGGAGAGAAAGAAAACATTACTTTGCTATTTGAGAAAAAGCCAGGTAGTACACAGAAGAGAGATGAATTATGTATTCAGAGAAATGAAAGCTCCGTAAAAAATAAATTAAATCCTCATTCTCCCTTTTTCAGAGATGATTCTTCCAGTGGTGTTCCTGTGTCTCGCAGCTGTGCTGCCTCTGTCCACTGGAGAGGTAGGATCCGCACTTTGTACTCAAAAAATCTGAATGGGACCCAAGGCACTTGTGGTCTGACTAAATATGGCTTTTCCTATGCGTACCAGTCATAAGCAGAAAGAGTCTGATTAGATATCTAGGATCTGGAAAACATTTATCCTTGAAGTCTGTTTAATTTCAAAGCAGTAGACTGGTTCCACAGTTGCACACCAAACCAGGCTCACTGTTACTTATAAGTTGGGTCAGAGATAACTATATTTTCCAGAAGCTCCCATACACAGATCCAGTAATCTGGATCTCCCAAAGATCCATCTCTCTTCCTGTTAATTCTCCACACTTTTACAGGCAACAGTTACCTAACTGTCTCCCTTTCTTGTCCTACAGGTCCTGAGCTATGTGCCTCTCTTTTCTCACAGTCCCATCCTCTCAACACGTATCACTGATTTCCCTCAAACAGCTGAAAAAACTAACATACTCAACGCACACTCAGAGTGGTCCCTCCCAACCCATACTTAGTCTGAAGTTTCGAGTTTGCTGCTTCTGCTTCAGAAACACTAATGTGACTGAAGGCTTGACTACATTTCCCCCTAATTCTTCAATTTCTGCTCTTCATGCTGCAATCTAGAAGACTAGTGAGAATGGTTGTAAAGAGGAGGCTGAGTTCTTCACATGGCTACTTTTTAATTAGAAAACACATGAAAAGTTTGAGAAATGCTGTCAGTTATGGCAGGAGTGGAAAAAAAATTATGGCATGAAAAACATAGGCACACTTTTTTTTTCAGTGGGATGTCCTCATGAAGTACCACAAGAGGTCTGTGATGATCCTGTGACTAAACAACAGGTTCCTTCAATAGAAAAAAAAACATTGATAGGCATGTTTAAAATACTGAAGAAGGAGAAAACATCATAAGCACATTCATGTCTTCAGCTGATCCTGTTTCTTCAAAATCTCATGAAGGAAATTATAGTAAATTAAGCCTGATTCAGTTGCCTAAATGTAAGAGTCTACAGGTACATGAGATGTCCCAGGATATCTCAGCCATCCACAGAGGTTTGGCAGATATGCAGGAACCAGTGTTATTACTGCTAAACTCTATGCTGTGGAACCACTTAAAGGGTTACTCCACATGGAAGCACCCCTAGAGATACTTAGGAGACAAAGCATATCATAGTACTTTCTCCATCACAAGGATCTCCTTGGTTGATATTAGTATTTTGGTATTTTAATATTTCCTATACAGGATTCGGGATTTAGTTGCATTCAAACAAAAAAGAAATATAATATGTTCTTTCAATTTAGGAACCCGAAGGTTTCATTGCTCTGTCAACTAGCAAAGCAGATCAGCAGAAGCTGATTGTTGACAGACATAATGCCCTCAGGAGAGAAGTAAAACCAACTGCCAGCAACATGTTGAAGATGGTAAGTTGTGTGCTGTAAATCTATTTGCAATAAGTAATCGATCCTATGAGAGATACAGGACTGTATGCAAGATCACATTATTTTATTTAGCAACAAATTCACCCTCCAGACCTTTTCTAAGGACTGAGCATGGCTAGCACCAAGAGAAACATAAAGCTGGGCAGGTGGAAAAATAAGTCTGGAAAATGTTTTTAGGTATGAACAATAATGTCTCTTTCTTTTGGAGGAAAGAAAAGGAAAAGGAGGAGCCATGGCATTGTTCATTTCTTTCTGATTTCGTCAGTCTTCACAGTTTCTATTCTTCTCCTGGGTGCATAGTAACTTTGTTCCTACTCCCCCTACCCCCCAAAAAGGGGAAGAAAGGGATTTCATATATGATTTTTTCTGATTTGAAGTGTAATTTCTAAACTTTGTTCCTTCATGAGGGGTTATTAATTGGTATGTGTCTGAATGACTAATATTTTCTTTTTTCATTAAGAAATGGTGTCCTTCAGCTGCAAACAATGCCCAAAAATGGGTCAATCAATGTACTTTAAAACACAGTCCTGCTGAAATGAGGAGAACTGGTAAGTGAAGCATGAGTGCTAACTGAATAATGTCATATGTTATTGATGTGTACAGTTTGGGTTTTGTTTGTTTTTGTTGGGTTTTTTTTTTTGAGATGTCATTTATATTCAATGTGATTTTGTTGGTGCATGAGACAAAGGCAAAATTCTAGATATAAATCTGTCCCGTAGTGGGAAATGTTCAATCTCATTCTTGTCCCAATTGCATCAGTTTTACCTAGGTATATCCCGTTTTCTTCAGTAGGTGAAAAAAATAGTAATGAGGAAGCATATTATTTCAAAATATCCATCAGAAATAAGACAATGTAAACGCAGTTTACTGCAGAAACCAGCTTGCATGTGCTGGATAAAACTGGGAAGGAAGGGGCAAAGGGTGAAAGTCCAAAACCAGCTGGTGGTGCTAAGCATAATTTCTAAGACAAGACTCATAGTTTTTAAATCCCCTGGCAATTTGCAACCCATAACTATCTTGGAGGCTCATTTAAACACTTCAGTCATTGGACATTGAAGTTACAGCTATACTATGCTAATAGTAGCCATGACCCAAAGTGGTGTTGACTGACTTCTGTTTATACTGTATGTAAGATGTGGACTGTCCTTCAGTCCCCATACTTTCTGCCTAAAAGCCAAATCCTCTTGTTCTTGCTAAGGTGAATTCCAGATGAGAACTAATGTGTACGCTGTAGGGTTGGACCTGAATAAAAACAGTAGGTGAAGACAGTGTAGACACCTTCTTGTGTACCAGAAGTAACCTTTGAATTATTGGGATTACTGAGCTGTGACCTGAATAATAACTAGGTTGCTAACTTTAAAATAGCAAAATTACAGGCATGAATCTGTGGTGCACATGTGGAGGTGTATCTACAGATATGCAGAAGGTCTGTCAACAACCAAACTACCAGCCAAACAGGCTGGCCATGCTGCAAACTGGTCAAGTGACAACTTCAGTATTGACGAAGGGTGATGTCACCGAACTGGGAAAAAAAAACCACCCTGCTGTCACATCTGGGGTGAGAACTTCCATGGAAATCATACGACCTTTTGCTGTCTTTTTCTCATACATGTATCTTTTATGCATTTCTCAGTACCTTTCTCTTTTCAGATGTACAATGTAGTGAAAATCTCTTCATGTCATCCACCCCCTTCTCGTGGTCAGATATTATTCAGGTCTGGTACAATGAGCAGAAAAATTTCGTATACGGAACTGGAGCAAAACCACCAGGTGCTGTAATTGGCCATTACACTCAGGTAGATGTAACTTTTTTACATTTCAGGCTGAATAAACAAATATCTATGTTAGCTAAGCAACATTTACCCTCTCATTATCTTTAAAGGGAATAAGTACAATAGAGACATGAGAGTTATTCTGACAAAACAAGATGAAAACTTCCAAAGTAACAGAATTAAAATGAAAATAATAGGGTAAGTGTCTTTACAGAGTGAAGTGTAAAGATACTGGCATTTCAAAACTTCAGGAAGAAACAAAGGGAAGAACCTTATTGGTTTGTTTAACGTCTGAAAATTGCTCAGACACTAACATGTGAAAATTGCTCAGACACTGGAAGAATAGGGTTATTAAAGTATCAGGAAGGAAATATAAATAGGCTTGTTGCAGTCTACAGAGTTCCATTGACTCAGAGAGTTTCCAGTTGGACAATGGCTTATGATAACCTCCTCTGTTCACCTGCACAAAACACGGGATACAAAATTTTGCATCATGTTTCCTACATCTTCTTCAACAGTCTTAACTGAATGAAAACATATGTAATTGAGACAGTTTAACTCAAACATTTTACATATATGTGTGATAAATTATTATCATTATATCTTAAATGTTCTCTGGTTCAGGGGTCAAAGCAGGGGAAAAAAGTGTTTTTCCAGCAAGGTGGGACTTATATTTTATTATAAAGGGTAAATAAAGTGACTTAACTTGGTTGCAATGTTTCTGTAATGCATATTGTACTTAAATGATTTTCAAATGTATATTTTTCATTCTCCCATGATTTTTATTCTTATACCTACAGGTCGTCTGGTACAGTTCTAATCAAATTGGATGTGCTGTCGCTTTCTGTCCCAACAGTAAATACAAATACTTTTATGTCTGCCAGTACTGCCCCATGTACGTATTGATACTGATTCTGGAACTTCTTATTACATTATCAAAATTAGTTGGGAGCTGGTGAAATTTGTAATAGGGCACATCACCCCTAGCTGAGGAACAGGTTTGAAGAGTGCATTAGGAATATGAAAAGACAGAAAAATACTCATCAAAAGAATTGTCAAACAAGAAAAAGCATAAAACACATAAAAGTGATGCTGATTTTCAGATTAAATTTCATTTGCCTAAAAATACTAATTTTCATAATACTAAATATGAAACACATTCTACTTGAAATCTTTGTTCAGAAAGGGGTATATGTACAGTACAGTGAAGACTACAATTAATACCAAAAACTTTAGTGGGAATTTTAAGGCAGAGTGATGATTTCATAAACTGTGTAAAATTAATTTTCACATTCACATTGTAATACATTGCAGAGGGTTGACCTTGGCTGACCATCAATAGCCCACCAAGCTGCTTTATCACTCTCCCTCCTCAACAGGACGGGGGGAGAAAATATATGACAAAAAGCTTGTGGTTCAAGATAAGGACAGGGAGATCCCTCACCAGCTACCATCACAGGCAAAACAGACTAAAGTGGGGAAATTAACTTAATTTATTGCCAGTCAAACAGAGTAGGATAATGAGAAATAAAAACAAATCTAAAAACACCTTCTGCCCACCCCTCCCTTCTTCCCAAGCTCAACTTCACTCCTGATTTTTCTACCTCCTCCCCCGCAGTGGTGCAGGGGGATGGGAATCAGGGTTGCAGTCAGTTCATGACATGTTGTCTCTGCCTCTCCTTCCTCCTCACTCTCTTCTCCTGCTCCAGCATGGGGTCCCACCCATGGGAGACAGTCCTTAACAAACCTCTCTAATGTGGGTCCTTCCCACTAGCTGCAGTTCTTCACAAACTGGTCTAGCATGGGGCTTTTCCATGGGGTGCAGTCCTTCAGGAGCAGATTGCTCTGGCATGGGGTCCTCCACAGGCTGCAGGTGGATATCTGCTCCACCGTGGACCTCTACAGGGTGCAGGAGGACAACCTGCTTCACCATGGTCTTCGCCACAGACTGCAGGGGAATCTGACCTTCGTGACTGCAGAGTTTTTTTCTCTCACATATTCTCACTGCTCTCTTCTGGTTGCTGTTGCACAGCAGTTTTTATCCTTTCTTAAATATTTTATCACAGAAGTGTTGTCACTGTCAATGATTGGCTCAGCTTTGGGCAGTAGTGGGTCCAACTTGGAGCCAGCTGGCACTGTGTCTGAAATAGGGGCAGCTTATGGTGTCTTCTCACAGATGCCACCCCTGCGAATTCCCCCCCTGCCCCACTACCAAAACCTTTCCAGATAAACCCAACACACATATAAAAACTGTTTGACATATAACCAAAGACTGAATGTAAATTAATATATGTATGCATCCGTATAATTAAGTTTTATTCTCAGATATGTTATAGTGACTTTATAGCTTATGTTGGTAATGTTGATATTTCAGGGGGAATATACTAAGTTCAATTCGGACACCCTACAAAAAAGGAAAACCCTGTGGTGATTGCCCTAATGCTTGTGAGAATGGATTATGCAGTAAGTTTTAAGCATTTTTATTGTGACTCAGGTAGTCGATGCTTTAAAAAAATCCCAATTAATTTATGCAAATGGAGAGTTTTTGACATTATTTGTTCAAATACCAGGCCAAAAGCACTATTACAGAACCATATTTCATCATGCCAGGTGCTTTACCTAGGTGGAATGAGCTGTGGAGTGAAACCAAAGAAGGAGGAGTCTATGATAAGGGTGGGCAAATGTTAGACAGTAGTTGGTATACATCGGGAAGCAGATACCCTCCACTTCATGGATCAAGATATTCATATGGCCTAGATACCTTCATTAAAGATGACAATGTCTGGGTCTCTATGGAAACTCTCATGAATACTTCCTAGTGTAAGAAGATGCATTGACTGCAGTGAGGTCAAAGATGTGTTTATACCAATGGTAGCACAGAAATCTCAGCTCCAGATTTCCAGCTGCAATTTATATGCTTTTCCATACCCAGGAGAGGCAATTCTCATCCTTGAATCTAGGAAATGCCAGGGAAGGAGGGGACTTCTTTATCTTTTTTTCTTCTTCCTCCTCTGAACAATAGTGGCTGATCAGGTAGCAGTAACAACACACTTGATAAGAGCAAGTAGCAAATCTGAGTTTTAAGAATTCTAACAGAAAATAAACATATATGGGCTGAGTCTTGTAATGCAAAATTTAACTTCAAGTCTAACTTCTGTTACATAATTAACCTAATTCTCATCATGAGCCATAGTATAAATGTAGAAATCTTCAAAACAACTTGCAAGTTCAGTGAGACACTGCCTTGAAAGAGCTAAGAATTTTGTATGTGTGGTCAAAGGTTTTGGATGCTGCTGTGGAGTAAATGGCAACAAAGAGAAAAAAATAAAGAGAAAAGAAATACTGATGAAAAATTATTCTGAAAGGAAATGCTGCAGGTTCTCATTCCACCATTTATGATTAATTTTGTGTTTCAATGCATTTTCAGCCAAGCTTTGAAAGTTTGAAGATGTTTATTCCAGCTGCCTTGGAAAAGTCTCCTGGACTACCCATAGCTTCTTCAAGTTCACTGCCCTGCTACCTGCCAATGCAAAACTGAAATAAAATGACAGGATCAACTTTTCCTTTCCTGGACATCCATCTCTTTAGGGACTTCTTTCACAAAAACAGATTCCATCCTGCCTCTCCCACATATGCAGAAGGACTAACTTCAGTCCGGTGACTCACACAAGAAAAAGCTGTAGGAGAATGTATATTTCTATTTGTATAATGGTCTAGAACATAGTGGAGATCTTAATTGAAATTTGGTGTTTGGGTACCAGATATATTAAATGGTTAGCTTCTCACATCTTTCTTTTCCCAAAATGTTATCTAAGGAGCATTGTTTAAAGTTCTGTGGTTCCATATGTTTCATATGTTCTTAGTATAAATGGATAGTCCTTGGTCATAAGTCTTAACTTGACCAACATTTTGAACTATTGTACTGTTAATAGGACCAGAAGATAAACAGGATTACCTGAAATATGTAGTTCTGAAAAGGAATTAAGAGAGCAGTGCAGTTTCCACTAGAACTATTCTGGTTTAGACTCAGTATCTTTTGCTGACATACATTCTACTGTAGAATGCTCAGTTGTATTTAAACATAAAAAAAAAAAAAAGTGTATTTCATTTAAATTAATGATCCTGCTTATAGTACAAGATTGCACTTAGCATAAGTAAACGTAACCAAACCTGCCCTCTAATGGAAGAGAACTGTCTGAGAAAAGGCCTTAATTCACAGAAATAGATAGCCAAGGGGAAAGGTCCCTGAATTTGGAAACTTTGATTTTAATAACAAGTAATGGTGTGTTCCAAAGTTATTTTTTTAATATCTGCTTTTGCTCTATCTATCATTAAATTACTCATTCTTCACTGACCAATTCATTGTAATTTTCCTTCTTTCTTATTACCGTGAAATACAGTTCACTTAACTTCCACCAACTTTGTGACTTTATCAGTATTAGGTCTTGAAGGGAGCCTGATTCTTTACCAGCATAAGCAGAAACAGTTCATGTGAGAAACTGAAGATTTCCTAGGCAAAATTATAAGTCAGGCAAGCAACTTTCCTTCAGACTCTCTTTCAGAGAGAATGACCATTCACATAAATAACATGCAATCCTCATTTCTAAGTGACCTTTGGGAAGCAAGTGCTCTTCTGTGCCGTCAACCGCGGGACTAAATATTATTTTAGTCTCACCTTACAATGGTTTCACATTCCAGTCCTCTTTTAGTAAGAAAACTGCTGTCATAACTAAGATTCCAAGTCCCAGATCCTTTGGCACAGAATAATTTTAGCACACACTTCTGACTCATTCATTTCACTAGCAATTTCAGCACACATTTCTGACTCATTCATTTCAGAGGCATTTCTTCATGTATGAAAGATGAGCATTAAGTTAAAAGCCTGGTTTCACAATTTCAACACTGTCTTGGTTTAACCCCAGCCAGCAACTAAGCTCCACATAGTCCCTTGCTCACTCCCCCCCAGTGGGATGAGGGAGAGAACTGGAAGGGTAAAAGTGAGAAAACTCATGGGTTGAGATAAAGACAGTTTAATAGGTAAAGCAAAAGCTGCACATGCAAGCAAAGTAAAACAAGGAATTCATTCACTACCTCCCATCGGCAGGCAGGTGTTCACCCATGTCCAGGAAAGCAGGGCTCCATCACGCGTAATGGTTACTTGGGAAGACAAACGCCATCACTTTGAACATCCGCCCCTTCTTTCTTCTTCCCCCAGCTTTATATGCTGAGCATGACGTCATATGGTATGGGATATCCCTTTGGTCAGCTGAGGTCAGCTTTTCCAGCTGTGTCCCCTCCCAGCTTCTTGTGCACCCCCAGCCTACTGGCTGGTGGGATGGGGTAAGAAGCAGAAAAGGCCTTGACTCTGTGTAAGCACTGCTCAGCAGTAACTAAAACATCCCTGTATTATCAACACTCTTTTCAGCACAGATCCAAAACATAGCCCCATACTAGCTTCTATGAAGAAAATTAACTCTATCGCAGCCAAAACCAGCACAAACCCACATTTCTGACTCATTCATTTCAAAGGCATTTCTTCTCATATGAAAGAGGAGCTTAAGTTAAAAGCCTGGTTTCACAATCCAAAGTACTTATTGTTTGGGTTGCTTTTTTTCTCGTTCACCTTCACCACATTTTCCCTCCATGATATACTGCCCTCTCATTTGGGTACATCTCTACTAGTAAATTAAGCAATTCCAGGACATAGATGTGAGTGCTAGAACGTGACTTACTGCACCTTCAAATAATTAGCACAGGTCCAAGTAAGAATGATGATAATGCAATAGCTAACCCAGTGTTGTTATCATTAAGGAAATGGGTAGACCCGTTCCCCCCAGTCCTAAAAAAGTAATAAGTAATGGGTCTAGAAATCTATTCCCTTCCATCGTAGCCCATACCACAAGAACTGATTTCTCAGTCACTCACAAGAGGAAAGAAGTAGTGTAATGAGGTAAAAATGAGCCATCATACATCTCATTATTGACTAAAGGTCAATAAGCCTAATTTAGATATCCAGGAAGATAATGGAGCAAATTGTTTACCAGTCATTTTGTAATCAGTAGAGTACAAAAATACCAGCATGGATTCGTCACGAGCTGATCTTGCCAAACCAAACTTTCTTCAGTGAGTAACTCGGATGAGTGGATGTTGTTTTGGCTTTGGTAGCATGTTTGACAAAGCCACAAAAGACATTTGCAAACTAGGGAGATGCAGCTCAGATGAAAGTAATGAGACACAGCACATACACGCTGTTGAACACACACATCCATGATGCCCCTGTGCAGGGGGCAGAGATGGAGGCCTCTGGCAATGCGGTTAGGTTTCTGCACAGATGGACAGTACCCACGTGCAGATCTAATTGCACAGTTCTCACATGTGATGTCCATGACCTTTCCCTGCCACAAGTCACAATCACGGTTGAAGACAGCTTTTGCCAATGATATGGAAAACCTTCACTGAATGTTTTTCTTGGTTAAAGGAGGGTCAGATCCATATTCCCATTTGCCACAAGCACATTTAGAGCATTACTTTTTAAAAAAAAAAAAAAATCTCAGTTCCCACATTACTTCCAACAAACATTAAGAGCCAATTCTGTTCTAAGAAATATGCCAGAATTTTAATCCATTGCAGTTTAGTATAAAATGAATAACTGGTACTTAGGAGAGATAAGATCTGGAGAGGTAATAAAAATAGATAGATCAATGATGGTATAAACAACCCTTTGAGCAGTAAACCCAAGATGTCCTGTGCCGTGCTACAGAGACACTAATCTGCTTCTGTTTGCTTCAAGGAATTTTATATTCTTTTTCTCTCCAAAGGGACTGTGGTGGGTTAGCCCTCGCTGGACACCAGGTGCCCACCAAAGCCACTCTGTCACTCCCCCTCCTCAGCTGGATGGGGAGAGAAAATATAATTAAAAGCTCATGGGTCAAGATAAGGACAGGGAGATTGCTCAGCAATTGTCATGGGCAAAACAGACTCAACTTGGGGGAAAGTACACAGTTCAGTGTAGAGTAGAGTAGAGTAGAGTAGAGTAGAGTAGAAGAGAATATATTCAGTTGGAAGGGACCTACAATGGTCATCTAGTCCAACTGCCTGACCACAAATTAGTTTAGAACTAGTTCCTTTCTAAACTGCAACAATTCTCTCACTTGTGCAATGATGTAACAGGAACAGCAAAACTTTACGATATGCACAGTTCAGCTATTGCGTCTCTCACCATTACAAAAATAATATCCATTAACGGCAGATATAAAACTCCTGCAGCAGGCAGAACTGAGTTTGCTCTTTCCCCAGATTTGAGATCCAACAGTCATGACATCCTTTTTAGTGCTGAAACAGAAACTTTAATGTCATTTTGAAAATATATCATCATTAGTTATGAAACTTCTAGATATTCCTAGAATGTATGCAGCCTTCTGAAAGCTGTAAGATGGATATATTTTACACTCTTCTCATGCTGTAGGCCTTAATTCACTTGTTTCTCAGAATTTGAAGAAATGTTCTTAAAACGTGCAAAGCAAAAACATGCAGTACACTTTTAAATGTGTGCCTAGAGCCTTGATTGATTTGACACTTTAAAGTGTTACAACAATGTTTCAACGGTGAGGACAGAAAAATGGGGAAGTCTTGTTATGTGTGGTGGGTTTGAAAAATTCCTCCTGCCTCTAACTTAGACTCTCTCCTGGCTTCACGATGCAACAGCTCTTTCCCAAAATTCAAGAAAAAGATATTGTACATGCTTTAAAGTAACATTCGTTCTCTGTGAAAGGGGGTTGAATGAAACAAAGTGTGCGTCCATCTCAACAAAATAACTGCAAGAAGGATCTCTAATTTTTAAAAAACACCATCATCGCATAGTTAACTTTGCTTAAGCTAATGAATGCTTTGCATGCGTTGGCATGTGGCAGGACATACTGTTTAACAATGAATCTGTACATCCAATAGGCTTTATATGAGACGTAAATTTTAAGTAAATGGCAATGCATTCCAAAGATTTGTGAGACCTATTATAAGTTCCAAATTGTATATGGTGTAATCAACAGTAGGAGTTAAATGACTATATGTTGTCTCTTTTCAAGACTATTTTCACATGAATAGGCTTTTTTATTATTATTTCACTTTGCTGGTATGTTTTATTTATTTATTTTCAAATAACATCCAAGGAGCAAACTCCACAACATTTTAACAGAGCTAGAAACCACACAATCATGTGGGCTTGGTACAAGGATATTTTTGAGAGCAGGCACAACAAACCAACAAATCTCATAAATTAATCTAAAATGTTGAAAACTGACTTTTGGTAATATTATATCTTCAGTGAATTTCTTTACATACTTTCTTGAGATTTGAAAAGGGAGCTCTATTTTTGTAATCTGACTGTCAGCTTTCAGCAAAGCTCTGCCTGGCATGTATCACAAAGGCAAAAATGTACTTACTGCAAGAGACATCATCATTAGATAATACAGTTCACAAATATTAATGTTTTAAAATATGCTAATGAAATTTAATACACTGTACACTATTTTTAATGTATCTAACAACTTTTTTTTCCTTTTCACACTAAACATAGGTTATTAACATTCGAGGAAGCCAAGAACTGTAGGGTCAGCAATCACTACCAACATCCTGCTATGAAAGCATACATGAACGCATTGATCAAAATACGGAAAATTCCATGGTATTCAAATACAGTCTTGAAGAAAGTCCTAAGCATTGAAGGGAAGGACAGCTTGACTTTTTGAAATGCATGTTACAAGTAGCTGAAATTGCCTGGTATATAAAACTTTCCATTCCTCAACTAAACCTAATTCGATGATAACTAAAAAGAGAGAGGCTACAGTGAGCATACAAATATTGGGAGTAAAGTACCATAATGAAGTTGCACTTACACTTTTCACACTTCTGATTTTGACTGCTACATTTAACAAATGCATTGATTTTTAGTGTATTTTTTCCTGCATTTTAGCAAGAGCATGTACCTTTGGCTTAATCTCTCAAATAATTATGTAAACCCAGAGAAATTAATTGGAATTGTAAGTTTACACAAGACCAAGAAATATTTGGGGATTTTTGCCATCCAGTTAATTCTTGCCAGTGCTGGTTCATCCTTCCATACTGTTTGTCTAACTTTAACCTATCATATGTAAGATTGGTTTTATCAAACAGATTTCCTCTGAGGCTGAGTCATCATCTGCTATTTACTATGCTATATCTAGTACCAGACGGTCCACAGTCTGCATTGGCCAGGTTTTTATTCTGTGTGTGTGTCTGCAAGACTAAAGACATCGTAAAAAATACAATTGACTTTAAAATGGCCTTAAAAAAATTGGGACTGTTGTAATTCAGATATTAATCATCTGAGCAGAAAGGTACTTTTTCTACTTGTATGGAGATAATCCTCATTAATTTTCTGTGTAACAGTTAACCACAGGTAAGCTTTATAGAAAATGTTACAGAACAAAGTAATGAACATTGTTCTAACTCTTTCTATGCCATTTTCAGGTGGATTTCCAGACTTCATGTCTGTGTCCGCCTGCTCTGCTGCATCAGCTTGCTGGACAGGTAAGAAAGATAAGACAAATTTTAAAGAAAACAGAAATAATCTACATAAAATTCCATATACCTGTAGATCATAATTTTATCATTTTGCAGCTGTAAAAGAAAACAACAGGTGCATCAGGAGATGCACTTCCAGATCTTATCAGGGCCAGAGATCATCTGTGCCTTCAGCTGGCCCAAGAAATGCTCCAGAACCAGATGTTTTACACCCTGGAATCAAGCTGTGGCACCCACAATCTTCTGTGTGGCATCCAGGCTGCCCGCACAGTGCCTTACACAAGAGGTAAGTGTCTCCAAATTAGATGCAAATTGCGAACAAAGACTGAGGAAGGAGTGGCCTATTTCAATTTAATAGGAAGTAAGGTTTTAATCCTCCCACTCCCTCCGTGCACTGGTATGCATAAGGGTTACAGATTTCCCTTGGCATGGCAGAAGCTATCAGAGGCAGTTAGGACCACACATTTGGATTTAAGCAGAGATATTTCTCCTAGAGCTGTCTGTAGGGATCCTCTAACCTGGGTCTCAGCCTGTCCACAAACCAGTACTCGCTGTAATATGCTAAGAATAAACCTCTTACTCTTTCAGCTTTAAGTGGCAGGGACTGTCCATTGCTGTAAGTATGTTTATTACTCTGCCTATAATATGCCTTGGCCATAGTTTGCTAAGTTTTCATTTAGTAGAAGCTCTGTATCAAACAATTTCTATCAATTTTTCCTAAAGTTTTGCTGTTACTGCTGGTCTGGCTGTTTTGGGGGGAGCTGTTTTTCAGAAAGCTGGTCTATGATTAAAAATAACCTATTGAAAATCAGTTATTTTTAACCTGGGTCAGCTCCTCAGTACAATTTACCATAAGGTCCAACAGCAAGTCCTTTTCTTACAACTAAGGGGCCATAAAAAGGTAGAAATTAGCTTTGTGGAAGGGGGAACACTAAACTATGCTATTATAGAATCGTAGAATCTTAGCATAGTGTGGGTTGGAAGGGACCTTTAAAGGTCATCTAGTCCATTCCCCCTGCAATTGGCAGGGAGATCTACAACTAGATCAGGTTGCTCAGAGCCCTGTCCAACCTGACCTTGAATGTTTCCAGAGATGGAGCATCTACCACCTCTCTGGGCAACCTGTTCTAGCATTTCACCATCCTCATTATAAAAAATTTCTTCCTTATATCTAGCCTAAATCTACCCTCCTTTAGTTTAAAACCATTACCCCTTGTCCTATCACAACAGGCCCTGTTAAAAAGTTTGTCCCCATCTTTACTTCATGCATAGGTCATGGGTGGGATGTCAGATGTAATCTGTTAAAGTGCAGAGACTGAGTTTGCAGAGGTGGAACTGAGGGATGGGAGAGCAGAAAAAATATTCTGGAATAGACTGGTTGTCTCATCTGACAGCACCATGGAAATGAAGTTACTTGGGATGACTTACACAGGTTACCACCATTGAAAGAGAAGGATCATCACCAGTGCCACCACTACGTTTCCTCCTTACTGAATTGATTCCATTTCCTAACCTGGCAGAAAACTATCCAGTCTGGCTACATTGCTGCTTTGCTAGTTTTACAGTTGAGCCGCTTGGCATGGGCTCCAGAAAGAACTAGAGTTTCAGAGGCAGAGGAGGAAGGGCATTAGTCCGGGACTGAGACATGCAGACACAGAAAGGATTAGAATCTCCTCCAGAATTGTGGGAAACTATCAGATGGCTCCAAATCAGTCGCATCCCAAGAGTGCTCTCCTTTTCTCTGCTTTCAGCTGTTGCCCCTTTTCAGCCACCAGCACAGTCCCTCCTCATCAACAGTAAGTTGATGTCCTTGTTGTCATTATCAAGCAGATGTGCTGTGAAGGAAAAGAATTCAAATGAAAGGATAAGAAAGGCAGTGACTGTGGGTGGGAACTGGTCATCTCATCTACTGTTTATTCAGCCTGTAATGCAGCTCAGAGAGACTGACACTTCCATCTTTTCTTATTTCTTTAAGGAATGTAGTCCTGCAAGAAATCCCTAGCACTGTGCAAATCAGTGCATTTAACCACACAGTCCTCAGCAGTACAGGAAAACAAGTGAAAGAGTTGGGATGGTCCATCTATACATAATCATAGTGCTGCAAAGAAATAATTCACTGGGTTTTCCAGGAGCTTGTGCTCCTCCATTTACATCCACCTATGTGCCACGCTTCATTCTGAGGACTCTTAAAACACCCACATCTCTATGCATGGGACTTTTGCTTCCAGCTGAAATCAGGCTCAGTTCAGAGAGGAAATTTTCATCTTTGAATAACTGCTATTTATTACCTGCAGAGTGGTCAAGTGTTTCACATAAGGGTGTGAAAATTAGGTGTTTAACCCCATTCTGCCTCAGTCAGCTGTACTGCTAAATTTTGAGAATACTTTACCTTTATATCTTGTATACAGAATGTATATTCTTTGCTTGATTGCATTGTTTGCTCCGCCTCGTTGAAGCATAATGATTCTCTGGACAGGATTTTGTGTAGCACCTTTTGGGCCAAGCTCTAACCTAGATTACCATCCCCTCAATGCACCCTTTGCTGTGAGGTTCAGTACACCAGCTGTATACAGATCAGAGCTGGCCTTCATTTTCTTTATATCTCATACTCTAAAAATCAGTTTCATAACCTACAGCAAATCAGACCCTTTAAACAGAAGTTTAAAGCAATCTGATGGAAAGCAAATATCTTCTAAAGACTTAAATATAAATGCTTAGATGTGTCAATTCTGGAAGATGGTTGAAAACATTTCACGGAAAGGAACTCATTCCTTAGCCAGTCTTTGCTTTTTGAGAGTCATTTCTCATGACATCCAGTACTCACGAATAAAGGTACTACTTCTCAGTATGAATAAAGACCTGAGCAAATAAAGGTAGGGGAAACCTATTGCAACAGTCTTGCAACATTGAGTATTCTGTAGTAATTGACCATGTACGTGCTCTTATCCTGTGATAAACATGAGGAAACAAAATTCACAATGCAAAAGAGACATATTACCTCCTATTTTTGACTGGACATGTGGAGAAAGAGCAGACACTTGAGGAGTCATGGTGGGTAGCTATTCACTGCAAGATCTAGCTTATCCTGGGATAACTCGGTTCAGATGCCTGCACACTCAGGACCTAGACTTTTTTGTGTTACTTTCCGGGGATTTTGTCTTTTTGACTTTTGTATAGCTATGGCTTGTGGTGAAGACCTTTCCATGTCAACCAGTGTCCAGTCTGGCTGGAAATCATTCCCATTGATGAGGCCTTCTATGACCTCTTTCCAAGGTCAAAGCCATAGTTCATAAACCTACAGGTTTCCTTAAAATCACGACTTTGAAAAAGTAATATACTCAAGGCATTTTTTCTCTCTGCTCTAGTCTTTCTCAAGGTCTTTCAGGATTAAATCACAAATGCACAGGCAAGAAGCAAAACAAAAGTTATTCTTCCTTCTTAACCAAGGGACTGCATGGACTGGAGATCAGGAAAACACACTAAGTATCTCTTAGCCATATATTAAAAAGCACAAATATGTAATTGCAAGAACTACAAAAGTGTAATCCCTCACTCTCCACTGTTGAAATCAGGTAGATGTGCACTTTGAAAGGTTTCATTACCCAGCACCATTTTTAATAGAAGGGAAAAAGCTTTGGAGTGGCATTTGTCAAAAAAATGTATGAAATACAAGCTTTCCTGTTAGGCCCTTCCCAGGAGGCTGACTTTGGAAAACATTTCTTGTGACACTGACTGGCAGAGATTTGAACCCTTTGCCCAGCTTAGACTGGTGAGGTGTATTGTGTGACCAAAGGTTCTACCCTTCTCAATTGAAAATTTATAGAAAAGGGATAGCACTTAAGAAAGCTGCATCTGACTCACTTCCACTTCATTAAATCAATCTTCTTCCCATTTGAAATCAGCAAGGATGAGGACACGCAGCAGAATGAACTTGCAGTGACTGGCAATCTGTAATATTAAGCATGGCTTGAAAGCCAGTTCATCACGTTTTCTTTCAAATATTCCATTCTTTATATTTCAGCAAACCCTTGCAAATGTGCAGACAAGTATTAAAAATGTCCTGATTTAACGAGGAGGTAAATGTATTACCACAATTTAGTTCAGCATCATTTTCAGGCTTCCTGTGCACCACTGAAATAAAATAAACAGAGCCATATTCCACACAATGGTACACCAGTGAAAACACTTTTTGTGTCCTAGTACCATGATCTTTAGTCTAGTCACCCAGCTAGCTTTAGGACTGGGAGATAGAGCACTGAGCAAGGAGTGAGGAATACCATGCTCTCACCTGCAGTGACACTGGGGCTCAGGTACTGCTCTCTGTGCTTTCGTTTTGCCTTCCAGCACCTTCTTTCCATGACATGCTCTCTGGGCAGAAGTTATTTCCACAGTGTATCCGTGCTGCTGTTATTTTAATGGTTGAAGCCCATGTGGCTCTAAATCATAGAATCATAGAATCATAGAATGTCCTGAGTTAGAAGGGACCTACAAGGAACATTGAGTCCAAATCCTGTCCCAGCATAGGACAACCCCAAAATTCACACCGTATGTCTGAGGGCATTGTCCAAATGCTTCTTAAATATTGTCAGGCTTGATACTGTGACTACCTCCTGGGGGAGTCTGTTCCAGTACTCCACCACCCTCTGGCTGAAGAACCTTTTCCTAATGTCCAACCTAAACCTCACCTGGCATATCCTCCTGCTGTTCCCTTGGGTCCTATCATTGGTCTTCAGGGACAAGAGGTCAGTGCCTGCCCCTCCTCTTCCCCTTGTGAGGAAGCTGTAGACCGCAATGAGGTCTCCCCTCGGTCTCCTCTTCTCCAGGCTCAACAGACCAAGTGACTTCAGCTGCTCCTCATACAAAAATGTTTTTTTGGAACTGATTTTATCCTGCCCATAGCTCAGGTAATACCAGCAGCCTTCACGGGTGCACGGAGTGCAGCTGCCCTGCTATTTACTCCCTGACCTACATGGGCTTTGTAGCCTGTGCAAGAGCTCTGGGTTACCCCCAGGATCAGGCACAGCCTCAGGGTGAAGGAGAGACCATGCAGTCACACAACAAACTCACACCGTTACCAGACTGGCCAGTACTAACAAGGCACTAAATTTCCCTAATCCACCCCTAGTTGCCATAAAAAGTAACCAAGATAGTTTTAGCTGTCTTCAACAAAAGTGTCCTGGTGCCTGATTAACCCTTGCCAAGATACATCAGCACACTAACCCAGCAGAAAACTATTCCTCTAGTTAGTTTTCTCTTGGAGGGGATCAGTCCTCTCCTCTAATCACAGTATCAAAGCTAATACAAAACAGGACTTTAAGCAATTGAATGGATTTGACTTGCCTGCATACTGTACCTGTCCTGAGCTGCTAGCATTAAACACCCACATTCACACAGAGACAGAAAACTTCCCGAGGCATGGGGAATGGCTAAACAAGAATTTGTTTCTAGTTTAAATGTGCCTTAAGATCTGCAGCTGCAACACTCTAACAAAATAGAAAACAGGTCAAAAGAAGCACTCGTTAGATGAAACCCGTCTACAGTGTTACTGCTAAGTTTTTAGTGCCGGGGGAATATATTGCCGAGTCTGTCATGTATTTATCTCTCTGTTTATCAGAGGATTGTGTCAAAGAAAATGATAAGTAAAAGATAAGTTAGTTCGAGACTGACAAGACCGTGTTGTCTAGGTTGCTTGAACAGCAACACAGCTACATGTTAACCAGCATCGTTAGCAAAATTGTGAATAGGAATTGCATGCCTGATGGCACTTGTGAGGAGCAGCCACCACCTAATGAGTGCCACGGGTCTTTGGTTAGTGCCGGGTACTGCCAGCTACATCTGTGAAACAAGGTGAAGATAAAAGATAAGGAATAATAAAGTAGGATGTCATTAATCAGCTTCTACAAAAGTAGCATATCAGTAGATAGCATTTAATAATACATCGCCCCAAGCAGCTCGATGTCTGAGCCTGATCTCATCTTCTGCATAAAGCATCTCCCTTGAGCCCAAGCTGTCTTTGTTCACTTTATGAACTGCAACATTGGACCTGCTTTGCTGTTAGTGGGTAGCAGCAGGAGGCTCATCCTGCCAGGAGGTGATACACAATACATAGGTTACATTTTTGCTCCATTTAAGACTCTAACAACAAATAACAAGGCCATTCAGGTTAACCCATCACCTAATGAGGCATAACATTGGCAGCCAGTCCACCCATCAGCAGTTAATAAGAAACAAGATTGCACAGGTTAGGTACTGAAGACACCTGTTAGCCAAGAGGTACCACACAGCTCCTGGGTCAATCAAAGCAAGTGAGCTTACCCATTACAATGTCAGGAATATCAGTATGGGGGGTGGGACCCATCTTGAATTACTTTAGTCATCTACAGTCAGTTTAGTCATACTGACAGTCTTTAGTGGGAAGAAGGGAGAGAAACTGGTAATTTTGTGGAACAATTCATAGGAAACTGAATTTTTTTTCTCAAAGAGAGGCATTATGTAATACTCTGGGTGGGCAAAGATCTACACATAGGGCTGGTGGGTACTCTACAGCATCTACAGAAAATGAGGGGATAGTTTCAGACTGCTAAAAGCAATTGCTATGGGTCTTCATCTTCTGACTCTGAGTTTGGCCCAGAACAGACAGTCACTGACTCATTAGCTGGAGCACAGGAGGTAGCAAGGTGGAGAGGTGTCATCACAGAACAATGCAGTCAAGGAAGTCATCCTATTACAAAGTACCTTTATAACTAAAAGCTGCCTGGCTTTTCTCTGTGATTTTTCTCTGCTTCTGACTAGACCGGCAGGTCACAGCCACATGACATCTGTAGGTCCAGTGAAGACCAGTGATTTTGTAAGCACCTCTTGCAGAGGTATAACCAGCTGGGAAAAAACTGTGACAGAAAAAGCGTGCCAAAGGTATCCATAGGAAAAACATAACTGAGGAAAGGATTGAAAAAAAAAAATGCATGCTTACACCTGTGTTAGCTGAGCCTGGCTCTCCCTTGTTGTCTCAACCGGGTTCAGGGTAACATAGATGCTTCCTTGGTGTAGAGCGGAGTGTGACAGTCTGATTTCAGGCTGTTCCTTCTCACTGGCTTTAGAGGAAGGGAAAAGTATTTACCTGTTCAGTTTAAGAGTTGCTGTGAGAATCTGTCACTTTTGACGTGGTGCCAGCACATGTAAAGCATTTGGTGTGTCGTACTTCCAATCTCTGCTGACTCTGTTCATATTTTGCTCAAATTACCAGAAGAGTTTATTTCCTTCTTAAACTGCCTTTGCCAACTATTTCAGTAACTAAAGAATGAGACTAACTTTAATAAATCCTTAGGAGGTAATTCAGCCTTGACATAGCCTGTTAAGAAATGTGTTTTAGTCTTGTATGCCTAGATAAAACAAACTTCTTATTTTCTCTAGCATTTTTCTTCAAAAAGCTTTAGTTTCCTCATGTGGATGTCCTAAAAAAATGCATGTATATTTCCATGAACTAAGATAAAATCACTAGACAGTGCAGGAGATGGAATATTCCATAGAAAATACTGAAATCTCGTACCAACCCTTGTCGCACAGGTGGCCTCATTCCTCCTCAGGAGGAAGACACAGATCCCTTCAATCCCAGGTTAAATCAGGTCATATCCTGGCCACATTAGACACTGTGTGTATGAACTTGTTATTTATTTTACGTGCGTAAGCCTGACACATCTGGCATGCTGAAGACTTGCTGTGCACGATTGCCTAGCAGTGGAGGGTGCCAGATGATGCATAGTGTTGACAGATGTGCGACAAGGTGAAGCTGATCCTGCATTTTTCTGCTTGCCATGTCGCAGCTCGAATTGTACTGTACACACCAAGCTATGCAAACCTGCCCAACATTGTTCAGAAAATTGCCTTCATTAAAAATATAGGAGTGCCCTCTGGTGGAAAACTGAACACCTGAAACTGAAGTTTCAGTGTTACTAAAAATTACCTTTTTCCTCAACTGCAAATACATGCAATTTGTTGCTGGTAAATCAAAAGAAACTGCAGTGCCCAGATCAGTTTTTAGTTACATCACTGGATATTTTCACCTAGAAATAAGAGAGTTTACTAAAAAATTGTCCCTGCTTAGGCAACCTGGTGATTTTTTTTTTTTAATTCTTAAAAAAAACTTGCTTTAGATTTCATCTTCTTTCCTACCTTAATAAAGGCCTTGGGACACAGCTTGCCTTGGTGTACTAGGGATTGATGTTTCTTCTCCTGAAACTTAAAAACACTATCTGCTTAACAGTTACCAAGGGTAACACATTTTTTGTTGAATATATAATTTTGGTGGGGTTGTAGCATATGGAGCTCTGTTTTAGATGACTAAACTTTCTCTATAGGTATGGGAGAGTTAGGCACTGCCTATTATTGTCAATATGCCACAAAAACGACTCTTGCAGGTGGTGGCGTAACCTCTCCATGTTTTGGACTTTGGTGAACATCCTGTGCACGTATGTCTATAATCGTAAAGGAGGTCTAGACCTAAAAATCTAACTTACAGACCTCTATGTCAGGGTAGAAGAATCTCTCCTATTGGTGATTTTGGAATAGAGGACAGTCTGTGTCTGTTTAATGGCTATAAATTCCTCACACTCAAGGGAGAGCACAGTAAGAACAGGAAAACGATCTCTGTCCACCTCCACATGAGACTACTGGCAGCTTAGCCTTATGATAGAGAAATGGTTTACATTTAGCAGCATCTCTCTGGGTTAAAATTATTTATTTAAAGCTAACTGTCACGCATAGAGTTTGATTCTCCAAGACACTCAGTCTTTTGACTTGAATATAAAAACTCCTGTGCTTTAACTTACATGTATGCTTAAGTACTTGCCTGGATCAGGGCCCAGTGCAGTCAATTATTTCTTCTGTCAAAGTTGTATCAGAAACTAGTTCAGATATGCCAAAGAGTTTTGCACAGTTGTGGTCCTTCCCTCAGTCTTAGTCATCATTACCAAGCAGAGTAAAATACTCAAATGTACGGTGTCCTAGAGTACAACATAGTTAATAAATATACTGCTAGTGTACCCAGAATGGGGTCATTCCTGAAAAGAAATAACATCCCTGTTCGAGTAGCTTGTAAGTATATGCAATATATTGTAAGTATATGCAACAAAGCTTTAGGTACCCTAATATAAATGTATCTTAGGATGTTTGGAAAAATGCAGCACAAAGTAGAGTGAATCGGGAACCCAGTCCCAATTTGTCAAGTTCATGAAAACAGAGTTATTTTTGTGCTAATTTATACTGAACAGGAAGGTGGGGGGGTTCAACGCAAAAACACAATGACTGGTTTCAAAAGCAAGAAGGTTGTAAAATCTGATTCTTATGTTCAATAAGGGCCTGATACCTGCCTTTCTGTAGATGATAATGACATTTGCATCACTGTTTTAAAATAGTTCACCTTGTTTTACTTGTATGAGATTTTCTTCTTAAAACTCATTGCATTATGTTTTTGAAAAATTTTGTGGTTTTGAAGGTTATTAGGCCAACTCATGAAAGAAAAATCTGTCAAAGATATTAAATATAAATACATTGTCCCTAATTCAAGGAATCCAGCAGAGGCTGGGAGATAGCCTAGAATGCATCATATCTTTATCCTGCCCTTCAAATCTTCCTAAGAGTTTGCTTTTGGCCTTTCCTGCAGAGAGGCAGGGTTACACTGACTTTTGGCATGATCCACTGCTGCCATTTTCATATTCTTATTCATTTATCTACTTAAGCTTGGACTCACTAGGATTGTTCTACAACACTGCAAGACCAGCTGAAAGACCTACATGGAAAAGTTATGTCAGCTCAGCCTTGTAGAGCAAAATTATTGCATGTCTCTAACTTCAGGGCTCTGAAGACTTCCTTGCAGACTGACAAGGTTCAAGACCAGTTTGAGGTTACAGCAGAGCTTTCCCTATGGTCTGATGCTGAGTTTGCAAACCAGACTGGTTTGGGGAAACTGCAGACCCTTCACCTTCAGAGAGCAGGACAGGAAGGCAGGTGCCATTTAATCCTAACTCTCAGAGTGGGTCTATATGTTATGTCCTATGATTTGGTATTATAAATAGCGGACAAGTAAGTATAAACAACTGCAGGCAATACATGTTCAATGCAGCTTTTATAATGCTTATAGAGAATAATATAACAAGTAATCAAAGATAAGAAAATTCAGCAGAAATGAGTCAAGGTTTTTCATGAGAAATATAACCCAGCTACAAACCAATCACTGTTTGTATAGAATAAGATAACTGTGTATTATTGACAAACACCATGTAATGCTAATGTTATCCAATCAACTTCCACTGAGGACAAAAAATTTTAATTAATGATAAAATAATAAAACAAATATTTTGTGATAGGACTCTTTTTTTTTGGCACTGAGCCTGTCTTCAGGCAGAGATTTCCATTCCCCCATAGGCCACAAATTTTTGAAGTTTTGTCTCTAAAGGAACATAATCTTAAATGTTAATTCTTTCCTCATATTTATTTAAGATTACATGGATAATGAATGAGAAAGAAAATATCATACAGTTCATCACACTGTAATGCATGAATGACTGGAACTATGTTGGGTTTTATTTTATATATAGCACTGTGTTTAAAGTTAGATTTTATGTTATTTTATTATTTACTCCGAGAGACCAATCTCTTGGGAGGGGGTGGGGGGTGAAATTGGTTCCCAAAGCCAATTCACCAGAGACTAAATTCAACAGAGGAGAAGCCAATTTAGGCAAACAGCTGTCTGGAATGTTTTAGGTCTGTGGATTCTGCATTTGGACTTTCAAAGTTTCTTCCAACTCTATTTTTTATTTAAGCAAAGTGAAATGTAAGTTACTTTTCATTGCTTCCCATTTGTTTATAAGCCTTAAAAGAAAAATGAAAAGCATCTTCTATAAGGAAAAAATACCAAGTGGGGTACTTCAAATTAAAATGACAAATCTCCAGGGCCTCCTGGAGATACTGTCATCACCCGACATACAAATAAAGCAGCACAAGCCAAGACTGTTATTTCAGTTGCACTGACATGAAACTTTCCTACAGTGATACAACTGTCCCTACGGGGAGCAGGTCTGTATTAATATAATAAATCTGTGTCAGTATAAAGCTTTTCTTCCTGCATGTCAATGTGTGTAGATTTGAAACTGCAATCAGATATCACACCCTGAGCGAATCTACTGAACTCATATAAAAACTTGCAGGGTTGGGCTTGCAAAGAGATCAGAAAGCCTCTGTCATGACACCCATGCAGTCTTATCCCCAGATTAGCCATCCTAATGAGTGCCCGGCAAATCGCTGTGTGTGCAGAGCATGGCTGTGGCCATCCCAGTCTGCCCGGGAAGGGGATGGATGGCTGCTAGCCATCAGAGGGCAACAGGACGTCATGGTCAGGGGAGAATTACTGTTTGGAGCTGCTTATTAGTGGGAATACTCAACAGTGCATTTGGTGGCCTCCGCTTTCTCCATGCTAAAAGGCTGGGCCTAGGTTTTACCCTGTGTGCTTTGTCATTCCTGTGGGCTGGAGGGGAAGCTATGTGTGCAAAGCACTTCTCTGTGCCAGCTGCCAAGAGGTGACATCCCACCTATGCTACAATTAATGGTTAGTGCAAAATCTCCACTTAGACTGGAAGTGGTCCCCTAAACCATTCTGGGGGATCCACCACATTGAACTGAAGCCTATACCACAGCTGGCTGCGCTTTGGACTGGGTCCTCTGTGGGATGGGTCAGGGTAGGATCTCTGATTTGCTGTCCCATGGTGCCCTGCAGAGAAACCTCTCTCTGCAGATGGGGTCTGGGATGGCTCACTGGGTATGCTAGGTACAGATGATATGAATATCCTCTCTCATTTTCCCCTTTGATTTGAACAAAGGCAAAATAAAAGGGAGACCTTAAAACAATATTTGAACTGTATAGGTTTACCAAATCAGCCACCTCCTCCAGTTCACAAGAAACTTCAGCAGGCTTAACTGTCCTTGCATATCTGACTTGATGCACAGCTTTGACAGTCAACAGAGCATCCTCACCCGCACCAATGAACTGTTCTTGCTGCAAATGTGGAGGTGACAGCAAGAGAAAAGCAATGTATAAATCTTCTTCATTCATCTGTGAAAATTATCACCACTGGACGTCATCGAATCAAAATTGCTCAACAGGCTTGCAATAGAAAATATGCATACAAATGTATGTGCAGATAGTTTGAGCTTTGAATTTTACACTGAGAATGAGTGTAATCCCGTCACTCTGCAGTCCCAGCTCTGAGCTCCCTCCGGACACATGCCAGCGTTCAGCTGCCTGTGTTCCCTATATGCCATGGCCCAAGTACATAACCTTGACTCCTACTGCTGGGAAATAGCAGAGGGTAAGTTTGTAGAAAGACAGCAAAGTAAAAATAGAGAGAGAGGAAGTACAGTTGAGATAGGATTGTTAGTAGCTCAACGATTCAAAAAGGAAAACTTCAACATGGAAACGTATAAAGTCCTAAAAGAAAAAAAAAAAAAAAAAAAAAGAAGAAAAAAGCCAGGGAGGCAGGTCAGGAGCTAGTTGGGAATCACCAGGCTTTTGGGTGAGTCATCAGATCCATTAGTGTCCACAGAGCTGGTGGAAATTGGTATCTCAGCACCACTGGGGTTGCACTCTGAGGACCTAGGGAGCCGACCAGCCCCCTTGGTGTCTGCGCCACCAGCAAAGATTTTGCACAGTCATGAGCCTGTTAGCCTGAAAGCTTGTCATACCGTAGCCACCTTTGTATATGATAAAAATCACATAAAGCAATAAATAATTGCTTTATATTTTCTATCTCTTGCTTCAACAGTTTGTGCCTGACTAAAGATGCCAGAGCAAATGGACCCAAGAGAGCAGTCATAACACGAGAGGTGACCCACCAAAGAACTGGGAAGCTGGAAGCATCCACTGAACCTGCTTCCAAACTATCTGACCCTCACCCTGGTCCACACATTTGACCAATATTGTCATCACTATTCATGGTTTTCCTTGTGTGTGCTCAGGCCTTTCACACAGGAGTAAGGGACAAAGAAAGAAAAATATTTAGGAAGGAAAATCAAGGAAAGAAGTTGCAATTTGCTCTTAATCTCAGGCTTTCAAATAATGACATTCTTTTAAGGTAAATATATGTTAACTTGCTTATTTGATAAGCTGAACAGAGCTTGTGATTTGTTGCTTGGCACTAAATCTATTCTTGGAGCAGATGAAAAAATGCCCTGGTTATACAACATGGAATATTAAAGAAAAATTACTTCGGCAAACAGAAAGTTTCCTGGTAAACACTTTCTGGCTTTGTGGGAATGGTACTTCACTGACCCAAAGTGTTTGCTTTCCACAGAGCAAAGGACAGGCAAGACAAAAGTCTGTGAGACTGTAATCTGCAGATCTGTCATATGAGAATGTCATATTGTAAAAACTTTTTTCTACTTCTCTCCTAAAGCTGCACAGGTATGGGGATGACCCAGGTAGTGAAATTTAAACACCTAGTCATACACAGAGGAACTGTGATAAATCTGCATGTAAATTGTCTTCATTACAATAGAAGACAGGACAAATCCATTTGCAAGATTAAAGATAGCAGTGAGATGGCAGAGGTGTAGTCAAGTCTCATGAAATTCATCGCCAATACTTAAGGAACTAATTGTACAAATCTTTGAACCGTGAACGACCAACTTCATGAAGGCAATCACCTCATGGAAGAAGTGGTTTAGATCTTTGTGAAGACAAATATGGAACTTGTGCCTAAAAAGGGAACTAAAGGAGCATTTAAATCATCTGGCCTAGTTTGATCCAGGGAAAAATTATGGATCAAATTATTAAAAAAGCAATGCATAAATCCATTAAGGCTTTGTTGATAACAAAACACATCTAATATTTCAAATTTCCATCAAGCAGACCTGTGAGATGAAGAGGCCTCACAGTAGCTAAGTCCGTAATAGGAAACTTTTACATTTCCCTTTATGTGTGCAAAGCAGAAATGTGAAACAAGTTACTCCGCTGTTCTGGTATGCAGACTACTGGCACGTAAGAACCTGCTTGTGGTCAACTGGAGCTACGCAGAAGAATCAAGGCTCAAGTGGAATAATTATGTCAAGTGACTGGATATGGCAAGGTAAATACAACCAATATGAACTGGAAAATGACAGGGGTGTTTTGGGCTGCTATGGTACTCACACCTACTGTAACAGTAATACCATATAAGGGCAAGATTGCATAGGGAATGCTATCAGAAATATCAGGTTTTGGATGCACTAGAAACAAAACTAGGATGAAAGGGGAAAATGTAATTAGGAAAGGACTGCTTATTTGACAGGAGTTTGAGAAGAGGAAATGGGGTGCAAGGGCAATGAAAAGGTGGACTCAAACTCAGAAAAATGGAAAATAAAGAATAAAATCAAAGAACAATAGTAAGTAAATCTTCTGATAGCAAGAGCATGGACACCTACAGACTTCAGTGATGCCAACCTGCAGACCTGAGTCCACCAGGACAGTTTAGGATCCCCCACTGGACAACTCATTGTACTTTGTATCAGGTCAACATCTGGTGGTGGGGGAGGGGGAATAGAATTGGGTTGCAGTATTTATATAATTATAATTTAACAGTGGATCTAGATCTTAAATTAGGTTTAAGAGCTATAATTAATAGTTTTATAGTTGCACATAAACACCTGCAGAGCTATATAACAGTCAATTAATACTAGTAGCTTGTTATTTTGTTAATTGGATTACGATTATTTTGGTCCCTTAGATTACTGATTGAGATTATTGGCTGCTTTGCTTATTATCTCAAAGTGTATTCACTAATCAATAAACACCTTGATCAGTTTACATAAGTTACATCTCAAGTGTCTGATCCAAAAGGGGAGCATCAACCCTCAGCTGTAACAGATGGATAACTGGCAAAATGAGTAAACTGAAAGCGAGAGACAAGATATACTTTGACTTTAATAAGACTTTTGATATTGACTTACGTGTCATTACATATAAAGAAAGAAAATGTGGTTTAGATTACATTGCCATGAAGGAAAAACACACTTTGTTGGAACTCAGAAAAGTTTCAATTCGCATCTCACTTTGACATGAAGAATTGATATCAGGTAATGGCCTTGAGGGCTCCCATGTTGTGTTACCCAATCACTATTTTCATTGTTTACTTGTGCAGTTGAACAGGGAGTTCAATTCTAAAAAAAAATTTTATGACTGAACCTGGTTGAGGTTCCACATTGTGTAGTGGATGTGACTGGAATTAAAAAAAGAGCCTAATAAATTGGAAATGTTATTTGGGCTAATAAATGATGAGAGAACAGAATAATAAAGTATATGAATGTGAATTGGAGGGTAGTAAGCTTTGAAATGGATGAAACATCAAAAAATGCATGTTTTGTTCTGGGACATATTAACCACCTTCTTGTTAGTAAGACCTATAAGTTAATTAATTATTTCACTCTGTTCACCATCAGTAAGTCCTAAATTGATGTACTAATATTCCAAAGAAATTAATAATATATTGTTATGCAAATATTAGTACAGAGATGACTCAGTACATAACAACTATACTGCACTTCCTGGAAATTCCTAGCACAGTTTTGTAGAACAGGGATGTGTGAGTTCAACTTTATGATAACTGCATGATAACTTTATAATATTACATGGCTGCAGTAAGTAGGAAAGTGGCTTCTTTCTTGCAGATATTTGAAATTTTCAGGGTTCTTTTTCTACTAGAAATTTACGGTAATAATCCCAGTAGCATCATTTCTCCATCTAGAGCAACACTTTACCTCAGGCAATGGGAATTTTAGTGAGGATACATTTGGCCCGCACAATATATCAAGACTTTCCTCACTTTCTCAAGGTGATTGTGAGACTGATAACGTTCAGAAAGAAGATAGCAGGAAGTGATCTGAGTAACTAGAACTAAGGGATTTATTCTTCTTTTTTGAGGTGGAAGGAGTAACCAGACTAACATGAACAGATGGACAGAATAAAATACAACATGCAATATAATAATAATCAAAGACATACAGTGTAGTGCATATTTCCAAAAAGAGATGATCCATAAATCAATATTTCACCTTCATAAAGTAACAATCCTTAAAAAATTCTAGGACAAATAAGAAAAAGGGAAAAAATCAACTAGCGTCCAGAGTAGAAAGCTACAGCCAAAGCTTTAAGATTTCACCAAAATGCTTTAAATGACACTGTTAGAATTTTAATTGCACTTGAAACAAGAAGCCTGAGAAAGTCCCCACCCTGGGACTCCCATAGCTGCTCTTAAGTGCTCCCAAAAAAGAGTCATATACCTTCTCTATATTTTGCATCCAGTGCATTGTTTCCCCAAGATTATGAGATGGTTCTTTGACAAAGTGCTTAAAATAATTGGTTGGAAGTTATTTTTCAGATCTGGATAGAGACTGTTCCTTTCTCCTACCAGACCTTTACAAATGCTTACATCAGTCCTATTCCCAAACCTCTCTCACCACAGATGAATGGAAAGCTGTCAAGGGTTGTACTATAATAAAGTATTCTCAAAGAGAAATGTGAATGTGAAGCATTATTGAAAAAAAGCATGAGGATCTGTAATCAGGCAATACCCTAACCTATTAATTGTGGTGTCAAACTGTGACTGCAAAAGCTAAATAAAACACAGAAATACCTATTGAGGAGTCTCTTTAAGAGATACAAATTTAAAATTAAGGCTCAGACTTTGGAAATGAAATGTTTGATCCTGTAAAGATGATTAAAATAATTATTACTCTTCCAGTGCTCCTTTTCTGCAGCTCAACCAGGGACCTAGACGTGGAACTTCATTATTTGAAATGAAAAAGTATAACCTTTTCTTTCCCATTTTCTCCAATACATTAGGAAAAAAAAATAATTCAGACTGGATCGCTCCACTCAGTTGGGAACAAGGTGCTTAATTCAGGACATTTATAAGAAAATCAGAGACAAAAAGAAGTGCAAGCAGTGGTTGGATCTCCATCTCCTTCACAATTAGTAGCTACATGATAAAATACTTCACCCACTGTGTAGGAAACTTGGATGGATCCCTCTCTTGTCTGTGCCAAAGCACATGTCCCTCCTGGAAGAGTGCCCTAATCCTCATGTCACCAGGGATTTGGAGTGGCTTGCACTCATGAATATACCCTCTTTATCCCCTCTTCTCCCTCTTCCCAGTGATTTCCAGAAGTGGTTAAAATGCCCAAGCATAAGCATCTAATGCCGTATTAGATGATCCAGTGTCTATAGTACGTCTGTGTGGGGCTGGCAGATGGTTTGTGAGAGACCTATACCCTTCTGGAATAGAAGGAAGAGGCCAGGAAAGACATACATTGCATCCACAGCCACTCTGGGCACCTATATCTGTTCAGGGTTTGCAATTTCTAAAGCAACATTGGAATACATCTATGCTGATTCCTAGGGGAATGTCTTAACCATGAGGCTGCAGAGTTTATATCAACAGAGGAGAACAGCCTCCTCAAAATAATGTATAAACCCCTTTTGGGGAGCTCTGTTAAGAGCTGCTATGTCTTCTCTATTAAAACAGAGGGAATTAAACTGGATTTCATGTAGCCTGCTTGGGTATTTTAATCCCATGCCAGTAGGAAAAAGGAACAATGCTTATCCAACTCTGAAAAATTACTTCCAGACAAAACTTATTGGCTGATGTGACCCAAACCCCCAATAGTTTCAGGATAACGAAAACAGTGCTCTTCAGCTAGCTCACAATTCTCCAAATGAGAATACAAAAGAAACCCTCTCCTACTTCTACAGCTAAATATTCTGGGCCAAAACCAGTAAAACTTTTGTTCATGGTTGTGCACCCACTGGAGCCTTCCCACTCTGAGAAATAGGTGTGTAGCTATATCCTCAGCCAAACTACAGTTCTGCTCTCTCTGAGTGCAAAGTCATCTTGCCCATTTTCAGAAATTGTTTTCTTGCAATTTTTCACAGGACTAAAAATGCACAGATTCAAAGCAAACCAGCCACATACCAGAGCAGTAATTTCTTTAGGTTAGACCACCCAGATAAGTTATTCCTTTTCCTCAGAAGAGGCTAGTAGGTAGTTTATGAGTCATCTAGGCTGAGGGACAGCTTGTTATGGCTTGCAAAGGGGACAGATTAAAATGTGCATCATGTCGACACCACTACCTACCATTTCTCTGTAGGCTCTGTTCTCCTAAGGATCAGTGAATGTCAGCCTAGCTGACTTCACAACCCAAGCTGGCATTAAAAAGTAGCATATCTCAATATCTCTTCTTCATCATCGGTGTCAGAGGTAGGACATGAAAGATCTGCTGCTTACAACATCAGAGTTTTTTTCAGCTCTAGGTTGACTTCCAGCTGCCCTGTTCTTCCCCTCTAGGCCACAGTTTTGCTATTTGTCTGGCAAGCACATTTGACTGCTTAGTTTGAGCTGGATGGATAAGAAATCAAACCTGGAAGAGCTTCAACGTGCAATGAATAGCCTTAGGCTATTGCTGCACTGTTTGCATAGCGCTGATCATAGCCTTATGCTTTGGGTTTTATGAGCCATTAGCCCTATGTTTCTTACCCTACATATTTCCTCTCTGCACACAGCTGCAGCCTCTGCAAATCCACATCCACAGCTGTTACCACAAAACTGGTCTCTCCCCATGCTCTGCAGCTGTACTGATGCAGTGAGGGACAGGATTCCCATCCCCAAAATCCTAAATGTAAGCAAGACACTAGCCAAAGGTATGAAGTTGTTAAGACCTTAGGACAGGAAAAGAGAGTTAGTACCTATTTCTATCCAGGAACTTTTTGCAGTGACTTCTCATTGCCAGCAGTGGATGTGAGGAGAAAAGCATGTGTGCTGTTCTAGGACCTGATGGCTAAATTGCTTGTTTAGCTGCTGATTGTGTGGGCAATGGATACAATAGAGCAGAATTTATTTCTAACCACCTGAGCAGCTCACTGACAGGCTTTCTCCACAAAGCATAACTGCAGGTGGGTATGAATTCAACAGTTGTGGTGCCCTCCAATGGCCTTGTTTTGTAGTTGACCTTGCTTTGAGTATACCTGTATCTTACTTTTGCATGGCTCTCTTTTTACATCCTATTTCTTTCCCCTCCTCCTCACTAATTCCTGCTTACTATATTTTGTATTAAGTTTCTACCATGTCCCGACATGTACCAGAAAGAATGAATAGAAAGGCAGTCTTTGTTCCAGTTTTGATACCAAGAAAACACAGCAAAATGTCAGAAGACAGGAAAAAGATGGCAACTTAAACCAGACGTGGTCAGTAAATGCACTTGAATTTGGAACAGTAGGTGAAACAAAGCCATCAGGCCCACATTGTTCTGAGCAAGATGAATTTATTAAGATGGACATAATTTATGAGACATCAGTCACACAAGGAAAACAGAAGGCTGGGACTATTTATTTACTATGCCTCTAAAACAGTTTCTGGATGATGCAAGTTTGGTTTTGCATGATTTTTTTCTCTCTACAGATTCATTTTGGGATATCTGGTCCAAACTAAACTTCCTTATAGATAACAGATACTTCCAGTTCGTTACACTCCATTGCTGAAGAGTAGGAGGTGAGATTCAGTTCTCCTGGACTGAAATATCTATAATGCAGACTAATTGCTCCAAATTACTTTTATTGTTAGTTGAGAAAAACACATGTTTTTAATCCCAGATTTATGTGGTCTGTTTTAGGGTGAGACATTCAGGACAATGAACATCACATCTCAGAAGTAGCTATTTTTCTTCAGTGACTAAGGAGAACTAAATTTAGACGAAGGCAGCTATACTACAGATGTTTAGAGTTTGAATATAAATTGAATTCTACCCTAGTTATTAAAAGACTATGATGGGTACGTGGCATCCTAATGGCAATATTGCAAGCCGTGAAATAAAAGGTACAGGACTGCACAGTTAGAAAACAGGGGTGCCTTGAGTGCTACTGATCTCATCTGCCTTTAACCTGGAAATTCACCTGATTCTACAAGGTTAGCTTTTCCAAAAAACTACTCTGGGTTTCTCTCCTTGGTGGAGCTAGATCAGTGAAGATAATAAAGCTTGGTACACAATAAACCTGCTGAAATGTAGACATCTTAGCATGAGAGAAGTTTCTCCCAAGACACCCCTCATTGTCTCATCTAAGCGTTTAATTCATTTGGGAGTCCACAACCTCCTGAGATGCCCCAGAGTGTCCTGCCAGGGCTCCAGCTACAATTTGGAAGGGCACAGGTCTTCCATACATCCTTTGTAACATCTTTAGCACTGCAAGGGTGTCTTGGACATCTTGGACATATGGTGTCAAGTGCCTCCATACAGGCTGCTGCATTTAGACTTAGGCCTCCACTAACCTAGAAGATCTCCTTCCCTCTGTTGGGATAACTAGCTCAGATGTAGAAACCTACATCTTAGATACAACCTCTTTTAGTTAGACACAACTATGCTTTATGACTTCTTTCAAAACAGTCTATTCATTGATTTATGAAGAAATGTATGTATTTTGTATGTAATGTATGTATGCTTCTCCCTGCCTCGATCACAGAAAAGCACTAATGTAAGCTCATGTGCTTAGATATCCTCGATTCTAGTGTGAATAACCGGATACTTTCAAATAGGAGAAACTTGTAAAAGACGTGTATCAGTTTCAGCCAGGATTTTTTTTTTTTCTTACCAATTATTTTTCTGCAATTCCTTACAGAGCAGAGTGTTCCAGGTTCTGCTTTCTGGACTGTGTCTACATTTTCTATCAGATCATGTCTCTCTAAAAGGGAAAAACATTACAGGTTGCAGAAACCAGAAATCTATGCCTCCCTTTACAGTGGTTTTTCTTAGGGCCTTTTTCATGCAAATAAATGCTCCCTCTTGCTTTTTTTTTCCATCTAGCCCTATGGTTCCTGCATGTCAGACTGTGGAATGGCTCAGCTTGAGCGAGGTGCACAAGCCCTCTCAGTCAAGATATGCTGTGAATGAGTATATAGTAAGCCCTCTGCTTATGTAGGTTAGATTCATCTTTTATCAAGTAGTTTCCAATTTCAGGGTGTTATAACCTCAATGCTATTACAGAAAAGGTGAGAAGCCGCTCTGCAAGCAAGTTTGGCTGTGGCCAAATGCAGTTAGTTCAGTAATTATGATGAGTCGAACTGCAATTAATGAGCAATATCATTCCCAAATGACTCTTCATGCTGGGATACTGTGATTTTAAATGGAGATTATCTTAATACTTCTTTTCACTGCTCCAAATGTTTCTCATTTGCTTACTGCAACCAGTCCGATAGAATGGTCCATGCAGGACTCACCGACTTGCAAATCAGATTTTCCTGTTTTCTTCTACATTTAGCATGCTTTTCAGTCTCAGCAAGATCAAGATATTTTTTACCAACTGGACTCTGCTATAAGAAGACCAACTTTCTTTCCGTGCCATCTACAATACCTCTGTTGTACTCTTATGTCAAGTGCATGAGAAAGCTAAAATGTTTATATATGGAATGAATTTAGGGCTGACACTTTTTTAAAGAATTGATGGCAAAAGTCCCCACATTGTCGTCATTTTTGTTAGATTAGAGAAACACCTTTTCCCAGCAAATACATGTACCAAACAAAAAGGCATTCATAAAAACCTTCAGTTTGCATAGCCTGTTTTACACAGAAATAGTTATGGCTGACATCATTAACCATGTAAACTGAAGCTGAGCCCTTAAAACTATTTTTATGCATGAGTAAGGAACAAATATCTCCAGATCATCTTTACATTTCAGATATCTGTGATAGTTTGGAGTCTGTACTGTTTTGTGTCTTTCACTATTAGTTGAAATAAAGGGATGTATTTTCCATTTCCTTTATTTAAAAAAAAAAAAATCACTCAATAAATCACCTATATCAAAAGTCATTTTCGACCCTGAGAAACGTTGTTGTTGTTTGCTCGCTTTGTTTCCTGTTGGCCAGATTTATTTCAAATAACAGATTTGTTCTAAAACATCAGCTGGACATAACTATGTTTTGTTTGGTTACATCAGACTGTCACAGAGGAAGACATAGCTGGAAAAAAACCTGTTGTTCCACATGAGGTTTCCATACAGAAGTCTTCTGTCTTCACTTTCTTTGTATCCTTCCATATTGTTGTTAACATTCACTTACAACAGATATCGGTTTAGTTGTTTTATGGGAGAAATGTGGTCGAAGGGATGTAGCTTATCTGTCTCATCAACCTGTATCTGACAGTTTCTCTAATTCTAATCCTAATCTAATATTTTAAATGCATTAGATATGTTGCTTCCTAACGGTGACTTTAAAAGTGTTTTTTAGCTATTTACAAGAAAGGGAGATGACAAAGACTAGCTCGAATGCAAGTGCTTTTGCTATTGAGTTGTCCCAGGAGCTGGAATGAATTTTACTCCAGATTTCTTTTCTGGAGGCAGATCCTTGATGTCCTGTATTATAGATTTAGAAAATGTTTCTAATGAATTACTAGATCTAAACTGTAGCTGAAGCGCCAATCTGTATACAGTTAAAAAAGAACAATGCTACATTTGTACTTTGCTCAGCTTTACCGTGTTTCAACAGAGAAGATTGAAAAGAGCATGAAAACATGCACATATTGAGCTTTGATATGAAAAGTGTATGATTTTAGTAGTTGAATCATTTGCTAATCCATTTTGGACTTCATGCAAATGACTTCCAACCCCCCAGAAAATTTCCTTCTGCAATTTCATACGTTAGACTTTAAGAACAGTTTTTGAATGGTAAGACTAGAAAGGAATTAAGTTCATTACCCGAGGAAACCATGAATTCTCCTTGCTGCAAACTTTTAAGAACCATGTAGAAAAACATCTGTCAGGCACAGCCTACTTATAACAGATCCTCTTCTGGGGGCAGAAGGGAGGGAATAGGCCTCTCAAAGTTTCTGGCTGACAACTTTTTAATTATTCCATTACAATGTGCTTATGCACAGTTACTATTGGTTCATTTAGGTTTTCAGGGGTTTTTTGTTGGTTATGAATAGTCACATAGGCAGTTTTACAGTGTCATGAAAGGAGACTTACTCCAATCACTAGGGTAGTCACTGTATCATCTGGGCACTGCAAAAAGTTGAATTCCTTTAATGGGGGAAATCCCTTGTGGAGGATCTAGACCCATATTTTTTGCTTCAGGATGAATACTTTCATAACTTAGCTGCAGCCCAAAGGATGGGTACTAGCAGTAGGTTAGCAGCAATGACTACAATTTGTGCATTGCAGTCAGTGCTGTCTCCATTTGCTTGAGAGCTCTGGGGCTTTGCAGAAGCCGGAGAGTTTCGAAAAAATAATATCCCTGCACTCAAAACATCTAGAAGTATCTCGTCCCCTCCCACAAAGGGGAAGCATGTAGAAGGGACATGGTGGGACTGCTTGTTGGCGTGCTTAGCTCCTACTTCATATACTCTTAATCCAACCCATGTACCTGAAATCCCTGGCTTCCAATGGAAAGAGTGACCTATTGGTTACACCTGCCTCGTCCACTGACCACTAAGAGTTTACACAATGAATTTGGAGTAGATGCTTAATTTCTCGACAGTCAAAGTAAGGGAATTGAATCCCACTTCAAATCTGGTAGTCAAACCTTTATTCAATAAAACTAGCAAATTAACACATACTCAGTAGGAATTCTCTAATGTGGTGATTACAAGAAGTGATAAATTGGCCAAATAAGAGACTCATACTTGACCATGCAAGGAAAAAAAATATTATTTCGTTTGGTTTTTTTTTCAAGTAACAATATGCTAGGGTTGTTATAAGTTTCTGAATTCAGTTGTGAAGCCATCATTCTTTTAAAAAAGATTGTTTCTAACTAAGAATCAGACTAGTACTTTAGAACAGATGTTTTGTCAAACAAATCAAAATTGTATGGGGAATTAAAGGATTTAACCTAGCTAGTCCTTGCTGGTAGCGGGAGTGACTAACATGATTATGCTGACAATTTTATCTCTTATTTTATTAATTGCCAAGATGACCTCTATCCGTGAAAAAAAAAAAAAAAAAAAGAAAAAAACCACTACTTTCTCTACTTCCCTCCCCTGAGCTCTGTTTCTATGGTGCTGATTTCTCTACGGAAGAGTGTAATAGTACTGAACTCCTGTTTACATGTCAGAAAAAGTTAAATATCTCCTTTTTCCTTTCAAAGCAAGAGATAAGGAAATTAAAAAAACACTTTCTTCCTATTTTGTAGGCTATATACAAATATATTTAACTATTAAATCCATTTATGAGATGATTTGTCTGTGGCAGAAGTGAGCAGTTATTGAAATAACACTGCCTCAGGTACCCACAGTCAGCCAGTTACGTGTATGCTTAGTCTACAGCCTCACTTGTTGAGAATTTCCTTGCTACTGGCCAGAGAGCAAATAACCCAAACAATATTTATTCACAGTAGTTTTAAACTTACAAGTCAGTCACATTATGTTATGTATATAAGCATACAAAGCTCAATAGCAGCCACTAGAAGGACAAGACCAAAACAATCTCAGGATTGAGCAGAAGTCTCTTTCCAAATCTAGCTAGTAGGTGATGGTTTGGGTCTTTCTCAGCTGCTCCTCATCCCTCACCGTTGCAGATCTTATTAAGCCATGTTCAGCAGAGGCTTAAACTCAGCAGTCAAGTCAACACAGCCCAGCAAATGAGGAGCAGTCGCACTGCCAGTCTGCAGGTCTGGCTCTGACAGCTGACCTGAAAAATCACCTGTAGGCAATGGTGCCTGAAATGTCTCCTTTGTAAAGCAAAAGCAAATTTCAACCCTTAGAGACTGCAGCTGTGCCACAGTGGGCAGCGATTTAATCGGTACATCTGCTTGGACTGAAAGATGGTAAAGAAAAGCTGGGGTGAGCAGCTTTGCTCTCCGAAGATTGAGGGCAGATATCAAACGGTGTGTTTCTCTGAGGAGGGTGGATTTGCTCTACCTGCTCTCCGTGCTGGCTGAACACACACGTCCTCCAGTTCAAAAACAATGGTACAGTTTTATAATGGTGCTGTAATAAAAATTTCCAATTTGCAAATTGTCTATGTCCAGCATTTCAATCCTGGTAGTCCAATAGCCTTCAAAGAGACTCGTAGCTTCTGCATTTATGTGCCTTGCCTTTGCCTGAGCTAGCTTTTTTTTGTGTGGCATCTACCTCTATCTGACAGCAACTGTTTGAATTATTACCCTGTTGTTTATCTCCCTAATAATAATCTGGAGTGAAAAGTGCGTTGGGTTGTGTGGAAGAAATTAATAATTTTATTATTAACATAACAAAGTTAGCTAAAAGGATCAGGTCTCCCAGGTGTTTTGCACAGCTGAGAAAAAGATCTATGCAAAGCTTGAACCACACAGAACAGCACGAATTTTAAACAAAGGTACTAGTTAAGCAGTCATTGACTTCAGTGGAACTGAAGAATTGAAGAAACTGGAATTTTGCCTTCATCGCTTGAGCTCAAATCAGATTCTTGTAGTTCAGGTTTATTTAAGGATTGGAAGAAGAACTTCCCCAGTCAAATCTCTCAAGCTGATTTTTTTTTTTAAAGAACTTTCCATAGATTTATCTTTAAAATAACACATACATTTGCAGAACCCTGTGGAACTGATTTTTTAATTTTTTAAAAATTAAATTACTCCACCCCTTCAGGTAATCCACATGAGGAAGTGGGACCTGATAGGCTAAATTGCTCTTTGTACCACAGTCCTGGATATCAGTTTTATTAATCTTTGTTTTCTTTCCAATTATTTTACCCATAGACCATGAATTGTAGCATATCCGACAGACATTCTTTATAGAAAAAATGGATTTCACTATTTAAACAGGTGCAGCACGCTTTAAAGAAATACTTGCAGTAGTATTATTTCATTTTAACAATAGAAATAAAGCTCAGGTGACTCTAGAAAATTAATGAAAATTACTGAGTATAGTGGATGGGGTAAAATAATAGAACTATCTCTCAGGACATTGAGTATCTGGAGGTGCTAGACTGCTACCTCTCACAGTCAGTACAGATGCAGTCTTAATAACTATGGTATTCAGTTTATTAGCCTTTCTGATGGTGATAACCCTGGTCTCATCAAACTTGTCACAAGCTGTCAGACAAAAAAGCACCGTTACCCTTATCTCAGAACACAGAAGGATATGGGAGACCTTATCACAAGCAACTCCCCATAGTGCTGCCCACTATACAAATAAAGAACAAAAGCAGCTACGTTAGAAAGGATTTATAATCTGATATTAAAATACTGGCAAGAGCATATAGCTGCAGAAATATTGCAGAAAACAGGAAACAATGAAACAATATTGAGTTGTACTATGGACAGCAATCTCGACCCAGGATAACGAAAATGGTGCTCAGTGTCCAAGGCATCACAGCAAAGGCAAGGATGAGGAAAGGAACTGCAAGAAAAGAATGAGGAGATGTGCAGATGCTTTATGCCTTCTGAAAGCCAACAGGCAGCATGGAAGGAAGCAAGACATATTGTGTTTAAATAGAGCAGAGTGGAGCATTGAGGACCTGTCAAAGCTGACTTTGTGATATTACTTTATAAATGAGTGGAAGTGGCGATTCTGCAAAAAGAAAAGTTGAGCTGAGTGTTGCTGCACTGGAGCAAAAAAGCAAACTCATGTTACACATCTCTTCAGACTAACGGGGGAAGATGTATATGTCTGTAGCCATTCCGCAAGTAGATTGCTCTTGAGCAACACATGCGGTGAATTGTGTGTACAATAATGCCTAGTGCCACAGCCTGTTGGCCTCAGTGAGCTAATGCAATATGAATTTTATTTAGCAAATGTAAGTTCAGGATCCACTTGGAAGAAAATGTCACTGTGTTGCCCAGTGTGCAGCACATTCTGTGCATGGCTACGAAGTGAGCTGCTGACTTATGTCTCTGCCTCAAAATATTTATTCCACTCTTTTGCCAGAGCCAGAAAAGACAATTGCAAAGCAACCATCCCTAAACTTGAGCTTTTATTTTGTGAACACAACATCAGCACTGCAGCTTGCTGATCAGACTACAAGTATTTTGGCAAAGTCATAGGGCTGCCAAAGGACAGGCCTTTTATCTTCTTTCTTTCCTTGCCCTGAAGACAAGTAAAAAAAGCCAGAACAATGCAGTTGGATTGGTTCATTTTCAGTCACCTATTCCTTAAGAAAAGTTCTTTCTTCTAAAATGTGCAGCCCCAAAGCTGATGTCATTTATCGGCAATAAATATTGATAAGGAAAGAGAAGGGAACGCATATATATATATATACACACACAACCCTAGAGTGAGGAGAGCCTCTAACTCCTGCCACTCTTCCTAAGATACAGAAGGATTCTGGCTGGACAAAGGTAATGTATGCAGAATTTAATTTCAGTAGTAGAGATTTTAACCATAGAGTCACTTGGCCAGTATTGATTGGACACTGTGTTACAAAGGCTAATGTAGTTAATGTCTAAGTTGTACTAAATGTGACAATTAAAAGAAAATGTCTGCTTACAGTAATCCCAGAGCAAGAACTTAGAAATAAATTATATCTTCTGCTTCAAAAGCACACCTTCCACCTGTCTGGATGAGAAATGGCTTCAGTGAAGTCTAATTCCCATGTTTCTTTAGATCAAAACATAACACTTTGACTCACTTGCTTCATTCTTCAAACATGAACATAAATTAATCCATTTTGCAGAGGGTGGTCAATCACAGGAAATGCTTTTCTCATGTCATTTGAATTATAGTTATGTTCAATTAATTTGACTTGAGTATTGGGATATACCACTACAGCTGAACTCAGAATTTTGCCATCTAGAAATGTCCAATCTTTCAGGTATATACAGTGTTAAATGTCTATTATACCTTATAGTATGCAGTAAGCTGATTGCATTTTATTAATACAGAGTGAATTTTTTTTTTACAAAATGAAAGTTAAAGATGTAAACTTAGAGAAGGTAAAAAAACTTCTATCAAAGTAACTGAAAAGTCAAATATTCCCATTCTTACAAACTTTCAAACCTGCTATGCCCTGAAAGTTTTATCAGCTGGCAGGAAAAAGCCTCTGCAGAGGAGTGAAGTGCCAGAACTAAACATGAAAAGCCTGGACTGTATTTTTCAAATAAAACTTATAGCTTTTTAGCTATAGATTTTATTTTTTTACATTCCATCAAATTTACATGAAATTCCAGTTTTCAAGCAGAGCTACCTAAAAGTGCATTGTTAGCATTTGTCTTTTCAAAAACAGAAGTCATTTAGTCAATTGAATAATATTGACATGGAAGGATAATTGTATCTGGGAACTGTTGTCTTTTGACTTTGAAAGTAATGCCAAATACATTTACTCCAAGTGACAGATTTGATTGTACAATCTGACAATCAATGATGTGCAGTAGTATTTTAATCAAGTTTAATTCTGGAGCTAGAAATGTTTTATGTTTCCAGTTGTAGCACTTTTCTGGAGAGTCCCAGAAAGATCTTGTTTCTGCATGTAAGGACAAGATAACTCCGCAGTGGCCAAAGATATCCGTTCAAGTTTAAGATTTTATTCTTCATTAATATGAGTGAGATCCCTGCCTCTACCTCATGCAAGTGATTTCTGTATGAAAGCGTGGCAGAACAAGCTAAAGACTGAATATCTGAATGATGTGAGGTGTTTGGTGTGATAGGATATGTCTTATTGATTTATATCATGCAATGGAATACAGTACTGAAATAAATGATCAATCTAGCTGCAACCTATCTAGTACCAGGACCATTATAGTCACCAGATCACATTTTCTTGGTGTTTTCATAGGCTGAATAGACCTCATAAGAGTTAAGGTTTCTTAGCCCAGGCACAATGCCACCATAATGTAGCTATGAAACCCACTGGATTCAAACTCACATCTCTGCATGGCAATGCTGTGCTACCATTTTTGTTAGTATCAGTTTGGGAATCGATACATCAAGCTCATTACCTTCTGAGCTCATGAAAGAATACAGCACATCGCATAGAATAACCCAACAGCTTTTGGTCTGAACTCAAACAACTTAGTCTTGCATTGCTACCATGCAAGGGAAAAGAGAATTCACTTTTCTTCTTTGGTTTAATCTCCCTAGAAGTAGGTTGAAACTCCGCATAGTTGAGCATCTAAAAAAACCCAAGAACTTATCTTGTTCCAACAGCAGCTTGGTTGTCACCTTCTGATATATGGACTCATGCCTTATATTTGTTCATGAACACTTTGCTCTCGATATTAGCCCTAAGATATTTCGGCTGGGTGTAAAAGTCACATGGTACATTTATGTTCTCTGGTTGATTGCACTCCAACCTAAGTGGAAAGTCTTTTCTGTGTTGTAAAAATGATAAAGTTTCTAGCTATGCCTATACTTATTAGCACCTAAATTCAGAGGAAGCCACTCTCAACCTAAAAGGTAAATGTTGGCAAAAGCACCGCTGCATCAAGCCTTTTACCATGGCATTGTATGCTGTGACATGTGTGTTGGAATACTACTGCAAACTAGTGTGGAATACTTATAAAATGTGAACATAAAAGGGGTCTCACACACAACAAAAGATGTCTGAAAAAAATAATATTTTCCAGTGTTCTGGCAGGCCTTTCCCAGGGCCTCTGCACAAGGCTGAATTTTAGTTGGAAATTTAGCCCCAAATAAGGGTTATAAGTGGACCTGCTTGTGCCCAGTTACAGACCACAATGTATAGAACTTACTCCTCAGTGAAGATGAAAGTATCGGAGCTCCTGCACTATTTATAAATGAGTCACACCAAAGCATCTGTGAAGAAAACTAACACTCTTTCTGGACCCCCATCATTATTCTTTTTATTGTTATCATTATTTTCCCTACATTAAGCAGCAATTTCTGACACCACAGATGTAGGCTGACTCGCTCACACAGGACTAAATAGCAAGTAAATCCACTGACTTCAGTAACATAAACCCAACATAAATAAAAGGGAGATCAGATCAAAAATCTAGAGGCAATTTCAGGTGTTAAATAATGAACACGTTATGAATAATGCTATAAATGTCATCTCTTCCAAGTCATTTTTCTAGGAACAAGAAATATTTGTTCTATTCAGTGAAAGAAGAATGAAATGCAAGCTCTTTTTCCAGGACTCTGGTAACTTGCTGTTAAATTTTTGAGATGTGAATCCATCCTTCAGTTCCTGCCAGAAGTAAAAGCTCTTAACTCATTCTTCTCACCTAACATCAACATGTTTATTTAATCACTTAGCAGAGATGGATTGGTGGGGGTTTTGTATTTTCATTGTATATTTATGGTTTTTACAGGTGTTATCCCAATAGTTTCCCTGTCAAGCAGGATTTCCTAGATCTGTACCACTGACCTCTACTGCTCACACTGTGGATTTTTCCCAGAGGCCCACTCTAAGGTTTATTATGTTTGATGTTTTTTATTATGCCTGTTTTCCTTGCTTGCTTCAGTCTGTTTTAAGATAGCCGGTTGAGCTCAAAGTTACTCTTCCTCGGGATTTTGCCACATCTTTACTCTTTACCAACTAAAAAGACACATTTTCCTGCATATCCTCAATAATACAAATCCAGCCTAAATGATTCTGTGGTTCTGTGATATGTAACCTTTGCTTCTTCTGACATGTAGAAAAAATATCGCATGAATATGAGTGGGTTTCAGACTGTTCCTGCACGTACTGTGATATTTGCTTCTACAAGGCATCTTAGCAGCCAGAGGTCAATAGCCAATGTTATTTCGTGAAGGTTTTGTTTATGTCTAGTTGTAAGATGCAACTTGAGGGTGATCATCACCATTTACTGGAGCCATTACAATGGTGATTTGATCAGGAAACAGGGAGCAGGAAAGGAATGGAGATAAAACTGTTGATGTGTTCAGTGCTCTGCTCCACAATATCAGTTCCCAGTACGGATGATGCATGCTTGAGCAGGACACTGATGTGACCCTACTGAACAAATTAATGGGCTTTTTTTTTATAAGGAAATGCTGTAAATTCAATATAACTTGAATAAAGAAGTCAAAAGAGGGTTGATCCATCTGTTACAAGAAACACACAACTTTATGTTACCTACGGTCCCTGTCCCAATGCAAGGTGAAGTCTTCTCTCTGGAAGGAGATAGTGGTGCCCATGCACTCATTTGTGCAGTTTCAGCGCATTCAGCTGTATCAGGTATCAACTACAATAATCTTCTATGTGGCAAGGTTGACTTTGCAACAGTTTTGCGTCTTGCTTACATACCACATTACACCACAAACTCCATGCAACAGAGATTAATGGATTTTGGGTTTTGTTTTCTTCTCTGTAGAAATGGATCTACTAACTGCAATCATTTTCCTGGCTGCTTTGCTACACCAGTCTGATGGACAAGTAGGAGCATTCATCTGTCCAAAAGAGCTATATCAGAGCACATTTTACAGATATCTGACGTGGCATAGTCTGGTCTAGTGATCTCTAGAACTTTATAATTCAGGGCTGAAATTATTGTTAACATGTTAACATAAGACAATAAAGATGAACTCTCATTTTTCACAGATTTTAGTATTAAAATATTTCTTCTTCCTATCAAAATAGTCTTCTCTTCCAAAAAAAAATGTGAACTGAAGCTATTCTAAAATAGTTTATCTAAGTATCAGAAATCTAATCTTCACCTCTCCTTAGAGAGGATGAATCTTGTAAGATGTAAATATCGACTATGTAGACACTTGAATGTGAGCTATTTATCAGGATCTGCTTATTAATGAATGAAAAGAAATGAGTACTTCAGGGATGTCAGTCATCTCTTTCTTCAATAAATCTCAGGTGAACTATGTTGTAAGTTGCTTGTTTCCTTTACCTGAGTATAGCAGAAGCCTAAAATAACTGGATGAGATATTATTTCTACCACTGTAAATGTCTTAAGTTAAACAAGATGTACAACACCTCTTGGGGTAGGCTCAGTTGCCCAAACAGAAGTGTCTTAGTGCAGCTTGAGACTCTCCAGGGTATCTAAGCCATTCATGGGCGGCTGTACTGACAGCTATACCTTTCTGGAGCAACAGTCTGAGGCTAGGTAGGGCTCTCTGGGCATTTCAAATGGCATTAGGTGCTGTTTTAAGCCACTGACTACAGCGTTTAAAACCTAGAATTGAGCTCTGAAGGCTCATATTACTTGGACATTTCAGAATTCAGTCTCTCTCACTTTATGCTTTTCTCACTGACCATAAAGGCAAACTGAGATGACTTTTAGATCTTTATATCTATGGTATAGATATCTAAAATTAAATAAGATGAATCAGTGCCTGGAAAAGAGACCATCACACTAACAGTGGAAGTCATCTCACTGACTTAAGCATCAAAGTATGAGTTGTCCAGATCTCTACCAGCCTCCCTCTACAAACAAAGGAAGGAGAAAAAGGTACTTGGAGAGAATGGTTCTTCCAGTCCTAAAAACGAGTTCAGATTTTGTGGGATGAGCTACCTCTGCACTCTCCAGTAATGACAAAGAGAGTGCAGGTGTCTAGCTTAGACTGAGATGTCTCATTTTTAGACATTAAGTGGAAAGAATCCTTTCCTGAGGGATGTTTTAGTCTGAAAACACCAATGTAAGCATTGCAACTCTTTTTCTCTGCAAGGATTCATGACCTGATGTCACTATGTAAGAGACAATCTAAATCATTCATTGCTTTCTTGACCTTAGGTATTTCAGAAGATGGTCTGCACACAGTCCTAAGTTCTGATCCAACTTCACATACTTCCAAAGTTTGTAAGTGACAAGAGTTAGGGACATTTTTAGTGCACACAAGAGGTCAAAGACAGGCTTGAGATTTGGTTCCAGAGCTAAGCTTTCTCCATGTTTGATGTAGAGATATCTGAAGGTAGAATACCTATCTACAAATTCCACTTAGGGTCATGTCTCCTAATGAAAAGTACAGTTCAAATCAAGGAAGGAAGAAAAAAAATCATCAATTATAAGAACAGAAGAACCAATAAAGGAAAGTTGGGAATTTCCAAGAAGCTTTACTTTGACAAGAAGCTCATAATTTATCTTGCTTATTAAACTTCTCATAACTGGAACATTCACTGTTGTTGTTTTCCAGGGTTTTCAGTATAAATGAATGGACATTTCCTCCTTTCCTCATTTTAAATTTCAAAACCAAAACCAGATCCTTGAGCAACACAATGAAATATGGAGATCTGTAATTCCCACAGCCAGAAACATGCTGAAGATGGTAAGATATGCATTGCAACTAGCCTGCTTTCCACACAATTAGCAGAAGATTTTAGCCTTCTAAACAGCCCACACTCAGTGAAGAGAGAGGGCAGGAAAGGTGTTTTGGGATTGAGATGAATAAATCAGAATTTTATCTGTTTCTGCAGGCGTCCTGCTTAATTTTGCACACATCGATGCTGCAAGCACTTGTAAAATCATTGCAAAAGTCTCAAGGCAGGCCACAAGCACTATTCAAAACCTCTCTCCTAACCAACATGCCTTAGTTTCTCCACTTAGCAAAACTCAGTTAAGCAACATCGGAAATGTTCCATGCCTAGGGTTATTTGTCTACAAAACTACAAACACAGGCTTGCCCCAACTACATCTGTTTATTGCTGTCAAACCTATGTTAATATAGCCTGCACTGTCGATCGCAAGTTCTTGCCTTAAGTCTGCTCATTGCAACAGACAGGAACTGCAAGACTTTTCAGGGAGAGTATTTAAACCGGGGATAAGGTACAGCATGCAGTGATGGCTCTCAGATTACGCATAATACTAGTCTGTGGGATAAGCACCTCCCTTAGGAGAAAACACATGCCCTGGATGAAGGAAAGTATGTGTAAAGCAAAAGTGGAGCAGCAGCAACATGTTTCTGAATCACACACTGTCAGGAGGGCAGAAAAGTCCTAGATCTGCCTAGCCATTTGTCCTCAGCTGAGCTTGCTTTGCCACCAATGATAGGACCCAAGGGAACGGCAGGAAGATATGCCAGGCGAGGTTCAGGTTGGACATTAGGAAAAGGTTCTTCACCCAGAGGGTGGTGGAGCACTGGAACAAACTCCCCCAGGAGGTAGTTATGGTGCCAAGCCTGACAATACTCAAGAAGCATTTGGATAACGCCTTCAGACATACGGTGTGAATTTTGGGGTTGTCCTATGCAGGCACAGGAGTTAGACTTGATGATTGTTGTGGGTCCCTTCCAACTCAGGACATTCTATGATTCTATGATCACTGCTCCCACCCCCGTCAACCTTGATGTTCTTTGTTATCCCTATCCCATGAGCAGATGATCTGGTCGGTGCTTTACGGTTAAGTCTGCATGGTAAGACTTGCAAACATTCCCCAGGTCCAGAGTCCAGCTGGTGTCTATCACTACGTGTCAGCTGCACCTGGGCTGAAAATCAGGTTTATACCATTTCGTGTGCTGCACCCTGCAAAGTTAACTCAGACACAAAGCCAAAACAAAGCAACAGTATGTGATAAAATTCCTATTAATTAGCACTGTCTGGAGATCAGGACTGTGTGATACTGTGCAAAATAACCTGCTTTGCAGCCTTTAACAGCTGAAGAAATGCGGTGCCCATGGCCCAGTAGTGTAAACTCGCACGACTCCTCTGCTTTCTGTTGAGGATCATGGGACCACTCAGCGCACAACGGCCAAGTCAGTCCCCATTTTTTTTTTCTTCTTATGGACTGCATTAACCTATCTGTGACCTGGATACTTCTTCCTTTGTGTCTTTCAGGTGTGGATTGAGAAAACTGCCAAAAATGCTTAGAAATGGGCAAATAAGTGTGGATGAAAATCAGGCCAAGAGATGAGAGCATCATTAATGGTACATGAAAAATATGGAGCCTAAGCTGATGGGTTAATAACAATTTGCAGATGATCCCTATGCATGTGAACTACAAATAAGGATAACTTTTAACCTGTTGTAGAATATCTTTTTAGGATTATTAAACACAAAACCATCATCTTTGTCAGATAAATACTCTGAAAGACAAATTGTTGGCACTTGAGAGAAGGGATGCTGGGTACTTGCCCTATATTTGTACCTTTCTTGAAGTGTCTGCTTTTGGCTCCTGCTGGAGACAAGACAGCGCAATAGATGACTTGGTATGACTAAGTACAGACATTTTTGTGTAACATTTTATTGTCAAATAAGTATCTGTGACTGAAAGCTCACCAAAATCAGAGCGACATTTCCTGCAGCTTTCATAGGATCAGGTGTACTGTCCTCTTCTTAAAATCACAGGGCAAATAGGTTGGCATTGTAGAGAGTTTTTTAGAATGTAGCTACAACCCCTCTGTCCTACCTCCTACCCTACAGCTTGCTTCTCTCCTAAGTAATAAAATAGGCTTACTTCTATTTCACATGTCATCTGTGGTGAGAATGTATTACTGTCATATTACCCAAGAACATGGGCTGAAGAAATTCAAGTCTGGTACGGTCAGTCCTCGAATTTCAAGGATGGGTTTGGAGCAACCATGAAAAATGTCAATATCGAGAGCAATACTCAGGTATGGAGAATTGAAACAAACTGCAATGATATGCTAGAATTACAGGAGTACACTTAAGGGACCTGGGAGATATTTATAATCAGAAAAAAATTATTAGTGTCATCAAATCATTATCTATCATTCACACTCTTATCCAAAGATGAATGATAAATTAAAACTCTTCTTTTTCATCTTACTCTGAGGCAACGGAACCAATATTTTGGAAGAGCTGTCCAGAAGAGAAATGTTATTCTGTAGCGAAAAAAAAAATCAATACCTTTAATTTAGAACTAAATATTTTCTGTATAGGGATTGAAATACCTGATTAAGAAATGTCAAAGCAAAATATCTATGATGAAAATATTTGCTTTTAAACTTCAGTGTCCTGTCAGAAACTGTGTTCAAAAACATTTGGAAACTGGAGGACATGGTTAACTCATTTTTCTATTTCTTCTTTCTGACAGCTAAACTGTAAACTTAAAAGCTAAATAGACAAAAATGAGAATTCAATAAAACATGACTCTGAAATAATGTGTTTATTTTTTATTCTACAGCTAATCTAGTAGAACAGTTACCAGACTGGATGTGCAGTTGTCTACTGTCCTAGGAACCAGTTCAACTACTTCTATATTTGACAATACTGTTCTCCTACCACTTTTTTACTTATTTAAGATGCGATAATTATGGATACGTTTTCAAAAACTCCTGCGGTCCATTGGTCATGTGTAGGATAAAATGATTACAGTTTAATCATTTATAATTTTGAAAATACAGCTGTGAATTGTGGGTTTAACATCAGGTTGAAGAGCAATATTTATTTTATTTCATATTGAAACAGATTTTAGGGAAATTTTAGCATATGAACAAAGAAAGGTCCATCTCTGCAGAATCAGGCATCATGCACAAATCATCCTCTAACTTTCACCACAAACAAGAAAGTCAAATTCAAAGTGAAAGTCAACAGTAAATGAATACTCAGAGAGGTAAAGAGCACATCTGGAACAGCTGCATGTCAGAACATGTCTGCTGAGGTTATTTCCTTATAAGACACAATCACTTGAAAGCCATTAGAAAAGCACAACTAGGAAGCACATACGATTTTTTTTTTAACTGATAATGCTGTAAATGCAAATAATCAATTAATTTTCTTTCTCTAAACCTTATTGTCCCTCTTACTTAAAATCAAAGTTCCTGTATTCTATGAATATCTGAAACTAAAACATGACTGTTTATGAAAATAATTTTGTCCAAAAACTTCTGGATACCTTTCATTGCGATAAATAACATAAATTCTTCTTAATGTCTCAGAGCTGCACTCTGATCTTGTTTTGTGTTGTATCTCTTTCAAATTTCAGAGGAAATGATGCAATGCAAATAGCTACACCTTACGAAAGCGGACCAAAATGTGAGACTGTCCAGGCCACTGTGACAGAGGACTTTGCAGTAGGTGAATGTATTCTCCTCCTTACAACAAACATTGCATTACCTCAGACAATAATGTTATTCCTTTGTAGCATTTTACTTTTCCATAGTTACTTCTTGCTAATCTGGATGAAAGATCCTAGAACTGCCTCTTTCATTTCTCCCCAGAAATAACAGTGGTTAAACATCCCACCAGAACAGGCACAATCTTGGGAAGGGGGGTTGGACTGGCTGACCTCCAGAGGTCCCTTCCAACCTCAACCATCCTGTGATAACGGGTAAATTGTGTTGCTGATGAGCAATAGGTGCATTATCACACCGTCAATCTTCTGCTGCCCTCTTCTGGAAAGCTCAAGACAAAATATCTTGATATACATCTATATCTAAGGGCACAAACAGATTGTCAGGCTTCACACATCCGTATGTATGTGAAGATCTGCACAGGCCCTTGGGTTCTGCAGCCTTCCATGTGGAGCAAGTCAAAGTGTACAAACAGATGGGAACTGTAAGACACCACCTTTCTGCCTGCATTCCCTTTTCTATAATATTCAAGCAATTTTAACAGCAAAGCAGAAGTACAAAGACTATACAGACATGAACATTTGGAATTTTTGGAAAATGCAGAAGTATCAGACCAGGACTTTGTTTTCAATTAATATTTCTTGGTTTTGTTTCTGTCTCTTGTATTTTAGCCAGTCCTTGCAAGTATCTAGACTTCTTTGGAAACTGCATAAATCTGAAAATCTTGTTTAGCTGTAACGATTTACTGGTGAAGGAGAAGGGTCCTGCTACCTGTAGATGCACCGCTCAAATCATACAATGTCCTGGTGGATGTCATTATAGCTGCTGTGAGACTTATTAAGAAAGAGTAGAACTCACTGTGGAGTATATTCGCTCTCAGTGCATCAGCTTGGATTGCCCCATACGTAACATTTTTTTTCTGAAATCTCACCATTATTTCAGTCCTAAATAAGTCTAGTAGCTCAAAATAACCTCTGATGTTATTTTAGACTTTGTAGAAATCATGCTTAAGCTACTGATATGTTACTTTGTGGTTTTCCTTGCCATGGATCTTCCACTGATTCATTTCTTTTTAATGGGAAACATACTTTTAAAACACTTCAGTTTTTTGCAAAATATGTTAAATGCCACTTAACTTTCTTCTGTTACCTTTTCTTTGATTGTTAAATAAATACATGATTTACCACCGGTTCACAAACCAAGCTTTTAATTGAAGTTATTTATAATTCAGTTTTTTCATTTGGAAAATTCCTTATAGATATTTCAAGGCTCTTTGATACTTCGTGTGAGCAGGGATGAGACAGGAAAAGAAAGACAAAGCAAAAAGTGATGCAGTGTTTTGTACGGCCAAAATAAGAGGTACTTGTTGAATCTGCCAACTTTTACTCTGTTGCCTAAACACAAAGCTTCTGATACATCTGTGTATGCAGGTGATAAATGAAATTTTTTTTTTCATATGGCACCAACAGTTGAGAAATACAAAGCTTTTTAAAAGCATTCATACAAAGAAAGAGGTATATATAACCCTTCATACCCTCTCTATGACTAAGTCCCACACCTTCTTGGAATTTATCTGGTTTTCTCCAGAACCACCCAGAAACCATCTTAGTGTCAATTCCTAGCAGTGCACACCTTTAGGATGTCACCAAGAGGATTAAGTTCAGCTGAAGGCCTTAGATGTCCCTTCTCTCACCTCTATTTGCAGGTAGCCCGCCAGCTTCTGCCTAGGGGGAAGTTTAGCTGGATCTGCTGCACGTGGTCACAGTGCCATGTTACTCAGTGTATTGCTTCTAAATATGCATTTCCTTGAGTAAAGTTTTTCATTTCATATCTTTCCAGGCCCTTTACAATGCAGGGCATGACTTCAAAGGACTGCGTATCTATATTGATGCAGAACTGAGGACTTCCATTTGTTACCTGTCAGTGGCATTGGTTACTTGGAGAAATTTTATGACCCATTTAATGAGGGGCATTATCACAAACATGCCTCTTTAGATACTGACAATATTATTATATTGATAAAACAGTATTTCAGAATCATCTTACAGCTTTTTTTTTTACATGTTATAGCTTTTATCTGATCTTTATATTTCTAACTTTAATAAAAAGGAACAAAACAAAATAAACACAGAGGAAACAGAAGTTCTTTGCTTACAATTTATAAACTTTGATAGACTTTAAAAAATGAGCAAACATCTGGAATAGCATCTTCTCACTGTACAGAGAAGCTCCTTCCTGCTAACCTTCCTCCTGACACTTCTCCCAAGTGATACACCCTGGTGCCATGCAGGATGCACTAGGGTGTCCCACCGGACCTCCAGCTGCTCCTCAAGATGGGTGCTGGTCTCCCATAGGTCTTGAATCACATATACCATCCCTGAGCAAGACTGATCCCACTTACCACCTTCCCTTCTTATTTTACCCTAGTAAAAATAATTTTCTCCATAGGACTGCAATTCTGGTTAGAAACACAAGAGGGTGAACCATACCCAGACATTCAGCTGCATAGCTTTTTTTCATTTTGCTACCTGTATAAAGGGCTCCTCCTTTTACTAGAAATTAAAGTTCTGGGCCTACCCTGGCCTGATTTTATTACTTCCTTCCACAGAATTTCTTAGATAATACTGGATGAATAAATAATCACTACATATAGAAACAGTTTGGTAGCAGTTTCTGCCCCTCCATTGTTTCATCCTGTCTCTGTTGGCCAAATTACTATCATATTAAAGCAATTTATACCATCAAATTAAGGCAATTTACAGTTTCCAGGATATCAATGACTAATTTTGGTAGCCTTAATTTTCTACCTGCCTGGAGCTCAGTTTCAACATCATGACTGTGTGCCACTATTCAAGGCTCCCACAACCACAGTGATATTTGTAGAAAGTGTAATTCAAACCAAAGTTGGGTGAAAATTTCCTGAGAAAATACTATTATATAAAACCTCAGTTTTCTTACAGGAGGATACATAATTTTGGCAAAACTCTCAGGTGTTTTCTGGGATGTTTTCTGACATTTAATTTCTGCTTAGAACCAAGGAGATGAGTGTTAAAACTCCTTCCATGCACACACTTTCTCTTTCCACCCTCTCTCTGGGTCAATGAATATTTAAAGAGGAATGGTTTCATTATTGGAGATTTCTGAGAGAGCTCCCTCCCCAAAGAGCCAGCTTTTGTGTTCTGGCTATCTCTCTATGGTGTTTGAGCATGGCAGCAGCAGGAGCTGGAAGAGATCTTCTGCATCATGAAGTGCCACCCTGGAGCATCATGCATCCTGCTGGGCTACTGCAGGGTATGCAGGCATTAACCTTCTTACTTTCATAGGGGATTTCAAAAGATTCTGCTTCCCTGTTGATGTGGAATAAAAGAAATAGCAGGTGAGATGAAATGCTACCTGGAAGATCCTGTTTCTCAATACAGCCTTCAAGGAGAGCTTGGGTCACTCCACTTAGTTGTTCATGTCCCTGGAAAGGCTGAGATGCTTTGGAATATGAGTTTCCCATATACAAGTGAGGTAGAAGCAATATGACATTCACTGAGATCCAACACGTCAAGCAATGTTCTTCTCCATTCTCTCACTGTATTTTCACAAACTTATTTTTTATACTGGTGTCCTGAGAGTTGTTTCCTTTGTGATGCTAGCATATGCTTTTTGGTATGTGCTGAAGTTACACCTACAGAATTGTGCTACTTTTTAGGTGCAGTTCAGGCAAGAAGCTAGTAACACCGAGAATTTCTTACAATTTCTGTTCTGGTTCCAGATATACTCCCAAGAAGCACATATGCTGAGAGATGATAACAGCAACTACTACGGTACAAGTCTAAGTCTTATCTGTGGAGAATGATGTAAGAGCTCCTCAGCAGTTAACTTACATGACTTTAAACACAGAGTTTTGAACAAATGTTATGAAGTAACTTTAACAGTCTTACAGCTTGTGAAGAAAGAACATTTTTGATATTTAAAATATGCCAACTGCAGTAGTCATGTTATCTAATTTGGCGCTCTGAGAATCAGCCTCTGGACAAAGCAAAATGAAAGGTCTTTCACTTTCAATATCACAAAGTCTTAGTAAGAGTCGTGGGCCTAAATCTTCCCTGCTTTTCTCCATCTATTGGTATGATACAGAGAACAACTCTTCCATAAATCTTGCCTCACTCATGTCCTTAACATATCACACCTACAATAACAACAGGTTAAGCAGCTAAAACTAAGACTGTATCCTAAATGGAAAGCAAGGGTTGGAAACCTTGACATGTCATTAGAAATTTGTGTTGTCAGAATATCCAATTAATGCCCAAGAAACAAAACTGTAGTGAGGTGCTTGAGGAAGACCAAGCAGCAAGAGGCCATCAGAGCAGGAACAGGATGAGGATGTTCCCCACCCCTGGGCTGCTCCCGGCTCTAGTAGGCCAGGCTGCCAAAAATTGGATTCGCCTAAGTGTAAAGGCCACAGTTAAACTGTGAAAAACAGGAGACAGACTTTCTCATTAAGAAGCTCCTTGACAGCTACTGTCTCCACTCTGGGCTGCAAGCAAGACATTTAACCTCCATGCTTCAGTGTCACCGACTGCAACACAGAGATAAACTGACATAGTCAGGGCAAGGAAGATTAATTAGTGAATGCTGAGAAAGAGCCTATGAAGCACTAAGACCTGCTAATTATAATATCACATTTGGTAGCCACACCTCCAGTATAATTATATCTCAGTTTAACCACAAGTCAAGTGGACATGGGGTACCAGGAGATACAAGTAAGGAAATGACACTCCCTCCTGCGCTGACCTGCCGGTGATGTCTGAAGGTTCACGGGCTGGTCGCTGGGCTCAGTCATCTGGTCTTGGGTCTGTGCAATGCAGCCATGGGGCTGTTCCCTAGGACTAACAAAGATATTCTGACACCCACATCAATAACATGTCTTAGGAACATGTCATGTTCCTAAAATAACATTTTTAGGAAAAGTTGAGGTAACGGATTGGCATGGAAATACTCTCGCATACATTAAAGAAATGGCCCTTGTCAACTATTCATTCTATTACTGACGGGCAACCCAAAGTTCAACATGTGTAACTGAAAATGACTCTTTAAAATGCTTATTGTCAGATTTTTGTTTTTGATATATATATGATAATTTCAAATCAAATGACATTTTTCTTTTTCTGTTTTGCATCATTAACACCCCTCTGCTTTCTTCTCTTCTCCCACTTCTGCATAAAGTAATGGAAGTAAAGGAAGAAAACTCAACCTGCCAAACTAAAATCAAATTAAGGCTTTTATTTGTTTTGTTGACAAATTTTGAATGAAAAACAAGATTTTTTAATTTTATTCATTGACTTTAAAACACCATTTTTTATTTTAGGGCATGCATAACGATTCACCTATCTTCTTCAAAAAGTCTTTTCCCAATGTAAACATATTCCAGAAACCTATACTGAAGATAACAAAGTAAGTATATGTTAAACCATGTTATTTTTGTTTAGTGATATACAGAATTCTGTGTGCAGGCACATATGATAACTCAAGTTTCCCACAAAGTGATTCCTGAAGGGTCAAAAGCTGTTTATGTTGGCAAAAGTTGAAATGTAGCCCTTGTGATTTTTGCACAGGATTGAAACACTGAGGAGTAAGGGAGAGTTTCTAAGCACTACTGCTTCTGAAGTACAGAAATTACAGAAAGCCAGTAATTTCAAAGCAAGAATGGATTCACCTGTTGTGCAGATGTAGCTGTGCAGCTCTGGCCGTATGATGGAGATTTTCCTCCCTCACCCAACAATGTATCAGAAAACATAAAAATGTCTCCTGTTTTTTTGAAGTAGACTCCTATGTTAGTGCTTTGTTTTTAGGAGTGGTTCCTGTGCAGGTGTCCCTATTTCTTATGTTAGGAGATATTTCTCAACATATTGGTTGCCACAAGTGACAAAACTGCTTTTTTTTCCCTTCCTTTTTTATTGTACAGGAGGTAATGCATTAGTAATGCAAAACTCTGTTTGATTAAAAGGAATAAATCTGAAAGAGAATGGAGCTTTCACATGAACATTTAATACCCTGGAAATCTATCACATGGAACAGTTTAATCATTCAGTTTAACCACAAGTTCTAGATGTCCTTTGCAGCATTCATCCCCAATTTGTGGCTTACAGGCAAGCTCCCTTGAATTTTTTTTCACTCTTATGCTTGACTCCATACATATTTCCTCAGCCTGATTAAGAGCACAAAATATGATGCTGTTCATGCACAGTCCAAAATGTTAGAATGTTTTACGGGAATATTTTTGTCAACTCAGAGGTGTGAAGAATTCTCACCTTCCAACATATCTGTGCTGGCAGAAGTTCTGCACAGAAGCTTATAACAGCAAAACATGTCCTTCATTAAGGATTCTTTTTTAATATTGGAAATCAAAAATCTCTTTTGCTACTAAAAGCTGTGTATCCAGCTAAGAAGGAGTTGGCCGGATGCTTCATTGGTATATGAATACAGACTTCTCATCTGCAGATAGACTAACTCAAAGTTCTGTTTTCATCACCATGGTCCATAAGGCAATGAAAGTCTAATGACACAAGATTCTGGCCATAAATGCTTCCAGTAAGTAGAAGAGCCTACTAATTGATTGTGACAACAGTGTATGTCAGAGCAAGTTGGTTAATATCTGGCAAGATCCACATGAAGATCTCGGAGCACCAGGTTTGCACATGCTTTAACTCTTCTGGAAGTGTAAGGACAGCATTCCTTCTCTTGGTTCAAGGCAAAATCTGGGTATCAGACGATGGCAGGAAATGAGGCAAACACCTCATGTCTGAAAGTTTGGTAAATCTGGACACATTTTACTCACAAGCCTTTCCATAACAAAATCAGGTTTTGAGTCTCCTCCCTGTTATTTTTTCCAAAGCAGGCACTATTGTTGCAACTTGGTGATTATCTGGCAGGCTTTCCTGGAATTCTGTGCTTTCATGACTGCCTGGAGAACTATTGTTGCAGGTTAAAGAGTTTTATTTACCACTTTACGTACCCCGAGGAGGAAGCTCAAGTCTTTACCCTCTCCTTCTTCAGGCACCTATACTGAGCAGGTTGTTTGCATGCAGGAACGATGCTATCTAGTACGCTGTTGTCTCAGCTAACCCTGTCCCTAGGAGAAATTAAAGCAGCCCTTGTTTAAGATACTTGGTTATTTTTATTATATATTTGCCTTTAGCTATAAATAACAGGCACAGGATCGTGTGGTTGTCTTCAGGATGTGCTAGGAGTAGTCATGCCTATTTTTCCCAAGCCCATTAGAGACAATGCAATGAGCGGGTCTGATTGACACCTTTCAGTGACACAGAAGATGGGACATGTTTCATTTGCCAAAACATACACTCAAACTTTTCGCTGTCATTCATAGTGAATTTTCCAATAAGTCTCTTAAATGTTTTAAGAATGGTACTTGAAATTGAAAACATAACAGTAACCTGAACAGGTGTCCTGCAGTCCCAAAGGAGGCTTCTCAAAAGACAAATAGATGCTTTGACATCTCTTCATATCACCCTCATCTCAGCCAGTTGAGGACACTGTTTGCAGTTAAGGGCCTGGTGCTGGACCATAGCAGACAGGAGTCCTGGCGCCAAACTTCTTGAGTGTCCCCTGGAAAGGATACTGGAATAAGTCAGGGCCTGATCCTTAGACTGTGGAGGATTCTTTGCTTCAATTCCTCACTCCTGAAACAGAAATGGTGTTTTCTCGAATTAATAATCTGCTATGCAGCTAAACTAGTTAAAGTCTGTGAGTATTTCAGGTGGGATTCCTCTCACCTAACTCTAAAGGCCTGTGGAGTTAGTCCTTTTTGTATTTGAGAGAGCGGCAGAGATTCAGTGAAAGAGTGAGGGAGAAGAAAGTAATTTTTACCTGCTTTAGGTATCTGTATTAGGATATGTTTAACTACACTCCTTAAGTAGCTATTTCCCTTATCTCTAATAAACTGAGCACCAGCTCACTGAGGTAAATGTAGCCATCTATAATGTAGACGTTCATTTCTGAAGGTGCCACATGGAATTAAAAGCTAGGAACTCCTCTTTCTCCCTTTTAGTAATACAAGAAATGTATTATCGCAGAAACCTTAAAGACATTTGAAGTGTGCTATTATGTGTCCTCTTAGTCTTCTCTTGTTCTAAATAAAAAGAAAACTTTCCTTTGTTCTTTCTGGGTCATTGAGTAGAAGGCAGATATGCTATGGGTGGGTAACGTACCTTCTTTGGACAATGCTAAGTTATTAGTCCAGTTCTAAGCAGCACAATCTGGAGCTTTTTTGTGGTCAATTGGGAGGAGAAAAAAATAGTCCAAAACTAGTAGGATGAAGCATAGGCCTGGTAAAGCCTCAGGGCATAAAGGGAGTCACAGTCATTAGTTTAGATCAGATTCTAGTCTTGTTTTTTGCCCTGCCTCCTGAATGGGCCTTGGACCATCCTTTATGTAATCAATAAACATAAGGATGGGTGCTTTTGAAACACAACAATCCAGACCATTTTCACATAATATTGACCATAATACGTCATAAACCAAGCTTAAATCTTTAGAGCTTAGATTATTTCAGTAGCCTCCCGCTAACAGTCCTTGCAGATTTGGCTAGACAGATCAGTTGAACAAATCAGTATAAAAGATTTTTATTCAGCCCTACATGAGTTATTTAATGCTGGTAAGCGCATGTTTTACATGTACCTGGAAAGTCTCTAAGAAGAATGTGGCATCTAATGAGCTATGGCATGAAAACTTCTATCTTTCACACGTTGCTATGAACACTTCAGAGACTGGACTTTTCCACTGAAATTTTTTCTTTATATGCCCATATTTATTTGCTCTCAATTCATTGTAGTACCTCCAGTGTTGGCTTGTCCCGGAAGGGGTGCTGTATTTTAGATAGCAAGTTGGGTTGCAGTTGTTCATTGAATTTGTGCTTGGCCCATTGCAAGGAAATAATAAATTCATCTTGTCAGTTCAGTAGCACAGGACTACTTCTGGGTATTCAATGATTTAGCACCTACTTCCTCGTAACTAAAAACCAGTCACGTAAATTAATTATGAAGGTCACAAATCATGTCTTCTATTTGGTCAGCATTCAGCTACAAACAAAGAAGTCTCTACTTGCCTCATATTCAGACAACTGAAGGAGATGTTAGTCGTACAGAGGAAAAACAAACAATATGAGAGTTTCTTGTAGAAATATTTTACATACTGATTGTTCTACGTACATTTGCGACTTGTGCCAAGGTCATACTGATTAAAACTTGTGGATCAGTGTTAATGCATGTACAAAATGCACAGTTTATGCTGGGTTTTAACTTGTGGTGTGGCTCAGAGTTTACAGCACTCATTAAGTCATCGAAATCAGATATTTACTATCTCTCTGTCTTGACAAATCCTCGTGTAGGTCAGACCAATTATTTCATGCATTGCCACTAAACAGCACCATGCTGCTGTGCCACTAAGAACATTACAGCTCGGCCTCTGAGAGGCTGATGTTTATAGAAATGATGAAAGTGCCACACATAGCAGGAGGTCTTCTGGGATCAGCTCCCTGGAGCCTGTTTCCTACAGTCTCAGTCTACAGACACCCTCTCCGATCTGGCTGCTATAGATGGATTGTTGTACAAAAGTAGCACTGGGAGCTATATTAGCTAGGGAAATTGAAGCTAACACATCTTTTCATTGAGGAATATTCCCTAACCACCCTTTTTGACTCTTCATGCGTGCATTGCAATTACTGTGGCAAACTTAGCATTATGTAGCTCACTTAAGATTTCTGTACCATTTGTGTACTCTGCAAGATTTAGTGGAGAGAGAACTACTTAACCTTCTCAATAGGAGGGCACGATGAAGTAGAAGAGATGGGAACAGGCCCTCTTGCTGAAACAGAAAGCATGCCAATTTTCCTGTAGTCATCACTCCAGTGATGTGGCCTTTTCTTACAGCAAATGGAGCACACAGGACCTTTGCAGGAATAGCACAGCATTGTACTGAGCAAAATTGTACTGTAAAAGACCATCGGGGGCAAAAAAAGAGAGGATTTTTAAAGCTGAAAGGGGTTTATCTAGTTTTCATCAAACAGGGAAATGGAAATCGCACACAACATTTACAGATAATGAAATAGACCCCTTAAAACTCAGAAACACAGAAAATTGGTAAAAAACTTGATATGAGGAACAAAAGTTCCTGGGCCACAAGACAGGGATTGTAAACCAACTTATCACAGACAAGTCAAAGAGATGAATACACTTACCGTTACATTTACATCACCTAATGTCACAGCTCTCTGGAGTCACTATTTCTCAAAAGCACTTTTTTTTGCCATTATTCCTCTCAGGGAAATAGATCCCCACCCATGTGCAAACTTAGGCACGTAAGTTGATCATTCAAATTATTAAAGTGGTACACGTGATCTGTGCATAAACCCAGAAAAATATCTTGTATATGTCCAGAAAATATTTCCTACAATGTGGCATTTGGAAGCAAGGGAAGCAAGGGGGAAAAAAAGGTACTATGTAAATGAAGCTGTTAGGGAAGAAAAGAATTGGTAGAGAAAATTCATATCACTTGCTAGGAAGGGTGAAGCTAATAAATCAGCACCTTACAGAACCTGTGCAGATTCACAGATGATCACGACTTTTACCCGGAGCTGAAAGTCCACTTAAATTTTATCTCAACTGATACCTGAACATACAAGGGGTTGCTAGAAACTGTTTTAAAGACTCCTTTGCGCATAATGTGATCTTCAGGTAAAAGGTAATTCAGAAGAATACATAACTTCCTTGACACTGGAAAACAACCCTCCAAACTGCATGCTGCCAATAACTCTATAGCTAGCACAGCTAAGAAATCCTGTAAAAAACACTGAAAAATAATAATTTTTCAGTGCATCTTTCTAGTTTTCTTTTTTAACAGTGTCCCCACTACTGAGCTTCTACCAAAGCCTTTGCTTTGGTAGAATAAAACTTTATGTTTCCATTTAAATCTTGTCCTATGTTTTGGGAAATTTTTATTTTGATTAACATGAATGTAACAAGAACACATTGAAGGCAACAAACCTAAAGGAAGTGATGTTGTAGAGTGTCTGCAACCCAAGAGAAACTTGGTGATCTCTCAGATTATCGTGCACAGGCATTTGCTGATGCCAGTAAGGAAAGCTGTTATCATGAAAGGTCAGTGAGGAACAAGAGACTTCTCCTCAGTTTCCCTGACAAGTGCCCTTTCCTAGTGCTCTTCTGGAAAGATGCAAAGAGTAGAGTGAACACAAATACAGGTGTATTCACAGCTCCAGACTGGATTTTGAAACCTAGAGACAGTCCTCAGTAAGGGAAGACAACTGAGATGATACATTGCCATGTCTGAAGTCATATCCTTGTGTTTTTTCAGAAGCTTAATACCTGCTTGCCTTTAGAGCAAGACTTAAGTAAGGGACTTCACTTTGGCAGGAACAGCATCCCTGTAAGAGCCACCTTGAGTGCCCCGATATGATTAAGCACAGAGGACTGATGAGGAGCAAGAGAAACACTTATGTTAACACAAGAAAGTACAATAGACATACATGCTTTATCACTAACATCTTTTGCAAGTAGCATCTGAGACTTAAAGTATTCATCTTATTTATACTATTTCTTATTGCTTTCTCAGGATAATAGGTAGAGCTTTAAGGTGTATGTAAAGCATTCATCTTCCCTGCAGTAGTCCCTTTTTTATCACAAGAACCTTACAAACTGGCCCTTGTGGAAGTGAGAACGAATCCCGTTATCTCTTGTAAACAGCTTTCCTGCAACTTTGGGATACACCTCAACCAAAAACTTCTGCTTCTGCATTTTACTCCTTCTTTGCAATGCTCATGAAATAAAAGCAGAACATGAAAGAGTGAAGTTTTTAAGCCCGTCATGCTCCTGTTCAGCAAGGTATGCTTTAGCCAAACACAGCTTAGCTGGATATAGTTCTCTGGCCTATTATATTTAGAGGGGAGAACAAAAAGACTGAGTAATTCCTTCTACCTCTAGCAGTTCTTTGTGTACTGGAGAGAGGAAAAGCATTGTATAGTAATCAAGCAAGGTCCTCCATAGAGAAGAAAGTCTGTGTGATTTTAAATGGAAAAATAAAACGCAGTCACTTCAGCAAGACACCCTGTAATAACGACGTAAACTAAACTATCTATCATTAAGCTGTGACTGCTACTTGTCCATTGTGTTTCCTCCCTCTTCTGATGGATATCTTAGTGTTCCCTGTAATAAATTTTTAGTGGTGCATTAGTGACCTTATTTTCCCCTCATTTGTAAGAAAGCAGGTAAAAGGCTGGTGGGTGTGATATGGATCCAGTCAAGACAATCTTACTGTTGCTATCCAAAGAGTCAGAAAACACACCTACTGTTACTTCTCTCTTCAGGGTGAAGGAATCTATTTAAGAACCACATGGACAAACTGCATTTACTTGGCTGAGCTTTCAGCTTGAGGTGAGATAGGTTTCCGCTGACTCAAAGCGTTGAAGTTAATGTTTAATGAAAAAACTCTTTTACCGTGACACCACACGGTAAATGGGATAAATGTCAATGTTCTCAAAAAAACTTATTCAGCTCAAAGTTCAGGAGATCTAAGAAATATTTCTGTCACAGTGTGCAGGCAAGCTGCACCTTATCGTACCTGTCTGGTCTCTGTAGCTATGTCCACAATAAGAGCACACACGCACACCAAGAAGTAGCTTAAAGATTGCTGTGCACCCAAGTCATGCTCCATAAATCCACATCATTGGCTGAGGGATACTCATATCTCAGACTTCAATGAAGTGAACTCAGAGTTTTAAATAACATCAGCTTCTTCAGCAGACCACATCGCTTGTCTTCTAGGAGGCATTCTGAAGCTGATTTGAGCCTGGGTCAGCCAACAAACATGACCAAAATGGCATTGAGTGACAGGTCCTTGCATTCACCTGGCCTATTTAGCCTATTTTAGGTATTTTCCTTTAAGATTAAAACAATTGCCTTTGGAAGTTTCTATTTCTCTCTTCCGACTTAAATGGGAAGCATCACTGTTTAGATCAGATAGAGAAATGTATAGTATATGTCTGGTCAGGTGAATGCCACTCCTAATGATGCTTGACGGTATTCTGTAAGAAGATTATTAAATGAAGCTTCTTTCTCATTCTTTAGGTAAGGGCACTGCTCAAACTACCCCTTTATCTCTTATTTTTATTTGTCTGAAAGCTTGAAAGTCTGCCCTAACTTTTTATGTTTGTTTACATAAAGGCTGTGATACCTGACCAACACCATATTTTTCCATCAGAAGGAAAGGTAGGATGAAGAACCCTACAGTCATTTAAAAGGCAAATACCCAAAGTTAGTTAGTAGATCCAGGTGTGCAACAATATTTATCACAGAACATTCTCACTTCTTCCATTGTATTTATAGTCATTGTGATTGGGCTGAAGCTAATAAGGAGACACAAGGGAATTTCCTGGACACTAAAGACCAGCAGCTCAAGATGCGTGCATTTTTGATTGCCCTATGCAGCAGCTGGATGGATCTGTAAAGACTGCTGGCCTTTGAAATGAGATGTTGCAGTTGGCTGTTCCCCATCACCTGGCAAGCTTGTGTCAGAAACAAGACAATCAGGAAAAAAGATGGGAATGACAGACAGTCATTGACATGGCAGGTGCTTCAGCTGGGAAGTATATCAGGCCAAAATGCAGGACCTACTGACTTTCTCCTATGCTCAAAGTTTCCACTGTGGTATAGGGTTGCAGGATCAAGACCTTGTTTTCATAATTTAACAGGATAAATATTTCGTACTCTCCACAGATGGTATGATTCAGGGCCCACAGCCACCTGTAGAAGTTTTTCTATATAATAGGGAACTTCATTCATACACAAATTACCTAAAAGAGTGGGAATAATATCTTTTCCTCTAGAGAAATGAAGCTGTTTCTGTTTTAAGCTGTGTATACCGAGGACAGTGTTACAGACCACTGTCAGTGCCTAACGCCTCCTGTGATTTCATTTCACTTTTTTCTTTGAGAAACCCGCCCAGTGCGCAGCAGATCTGGCAGACAGGGGAGACTGCATGCTGCGAACATGCCTTTTCCCTGTCCTGTGAAATTCTCATCAGGTTTGGATGAGCTACAAGGAGTTTAAAACTGTCATTTTCAGTGCTTGGGGTAGAGCAGCATGTTGTCACAGTCACAAAGAGCAATCCAAGCTTTTGCAGAGGAAAGCTGAAACTGTTCTCCTTGCCACTGCTGCTTCAGACTCAGGGTATGGCTGCTTACCCTTCTTCCCTTGGAGATGTTTGAGGAGAATATCTAAAAGATCTGCCATTTCCTGAAGCAGTGCCCAGACCCAAACACGATACAAGCCAAAGCCCGTCTCAACGGGCAAAAAGTGAGGCAGTGAGTCAGGCCAAACTGTGTTTTCCCAAAAGTCCAGTGAGCAAAGTAGCCCAACTCCACCCTCTGGATAAAGCATCTTCTTCGTCCTGGCAGCTAGCGTTGTCCGTCCTTTTTGCTTAAAGTTGGTAATATCTGAAGTGAAATGTTGACAGATTAAGCCTTGTTAATGGTGAGAGAGAAGTGTTTCATTTATTTAGAAGAACAAATATTGGAGTACATAAATATTGGAATATAATTTCTTCGGAGTCCCTATTTGCATTTAAATCACCTGTATATGCATGGGGGTCATTTATCTGTGGCTGCTGGACATTAGTTTACCTCACTGGGAAAATAGCTAAGTTGCTCTTTCTGGCCAAAAAAAAGAGAAAAGAAAAAGGAGGGACAGGAGGAGGGAAAGCGAGGCATTGGGCAGTCTGCTGAGAAGGCAATGTAAGGTTTGCTAAATGTAATTCTTAAGGACTACTACTGTAATATCACCCTTTTTTTTAATAGATACAATTTTTCATTAAATAAAGGCTCGTGCCATACAATTTTGGCCTATCTTCTGAATACTGGATTAACAGAGGTCAAGTTACTCAGTATCACATTAATAAAATATTTTAGCCACAAAACTTTTAAGAGTCAAGACAAATTTTGACAAGCAATGTGAAGCTCAAGAACAAGTGACCATTCAACAGCAATCTAAGTGGAATTTAATTTGCTCCTTGATTCTTGAGAAAGTTTACAAACTGAGCTTTTTAAAACCTTTTAAGAGATTTGGGTTTTGACCTATTTCCATTTTCTGAGCTAAGGGAAATGCAAAAAGCAATAATTAAAATTGAAAAATTGAGCTGTTTTTTCAAATTCCTCTTTTTAATAATCTACATCTTTATTTTTTAAGAACTAGGAATATCCTTTTTTCTTATGAAGTATAATTATTTTCTTTTTAAATAAGAGTCTACAATGAGAACTTGTGCTCTAAGTACTTCATTCACTGTGAAATAAGAACAAGTACTTCTTCAGCCTGCTGAAAGAGATTCTCTTTGCTTATCATATCCTGTATGAAGAGATAGGAGATTATCCATGTTTCATATAAGATGAAAAATTATTTACCTTTTAAAACAAAAGCTACAACTTGAAGAAATTATTGACTACAGGAAACACAGCTGACTGTCGCTGTGGTCCTTACTATGTGTGGCAAACCAGGCTCAGTGAGATTTTTTTTTAGGTTATTTCCTTTTTAAAATACAGATAAGACAGTGAGAAGCATATCTGTGGCAAAATGAGCTGGTTTGCATTACAAATTGAAAAAATAGGTAAGCCAGCATTTCATGCACAGAAATAGCCTGGGAAATAGAAATCACTATATTGACCCATACTGTTTCCCTCCCACAGTGGGTGTGACGGTGTGTTCTCCTCTGTCTCTGTTTCTTTTTTTTTTTTTTTGCTGTATCACCCAGACCCTCTGAATTACGCAGCTCCACTGAAGGCAAGAGTCCTTTATCAGGCTCTCACAGCCTCCTGCTCTCCTGCAATGCCTTCAGTCCTTGACACCAACATGAGGTTCAAGTTCTCGATCCTGGCTCTTCTTCTGGAAGTGATCATCATTGTTTTGTTTGGGATATTTGTGGAATATGACAAGATCGATTCCTCCACAATTTTATACCCATGTAAGTGTTGCTGTCTAAGATTTATAGAAGTTAGAATTTCTTTAAACTAATCCTAAGCAAGATTTCTGAATAACTTATGAGACCTATAGCTAGAAATGAAAGGCATGCTTTGGGGCAAACAAACTTTTTCTGAGGTGTGAAAGCAGCAGACTTCAAAGACAAATTCAAGCTGAGCACATATAAAATTCTGAAAGTAGCTAACTGCTGAGAAGTTAGCTGTTCTGGGAGAGAAGATTTCTGAAAATAGTTGTAGTGTTTGCATAGCAGGTTAAAACTTGGAGAAATATGAATTGCTTTGAACAACCCTAGCATTTTCCAGAGATGGATGGCAGTGCTTCTTGCCAGACCTTCTATCCTGATTACTGTATCAAATAATGAATATGAACAGAATGTTTCATTACTATCATCCAGGTTTCAAAAGGTTGTCTTATGAGAGGATGGAATTTGGGCAGCATATTCATCATCATTACAAAATATATTTGCAGAAACTGGACTCCACAAAGACCAATAGTTTTTGTCACAAGGTGGATAACCCCCTCCTATCTTTCAAAGCAGTGGCTCAGTTGTAGACAGTAATGGCTCAGCCTGCAAATGTTTCTGTTGATTTGTTATTCTGCAAATGCTTGATGAAGTTCAGGGAGAAAGCTTTTGACCTGAGAAGTAGTTGCTGACTTCTCCCACCCTCCTCCTCCTCACAGAAAGATCAGACTGTTGTAAATAAATAGAAAAATAAGTCTGCAGAGGAGCAGCCTGTGTCTTGCTGGCAGTATTGAAGGTCTGTTGTTTGTTTTCTTGTCTCTGATGTCTTAATGACTTGTAGCCCTGATTGCAGTCCTCCTAACAATGATCATAACGGTACGGAACTCCTTGCCTTTATGTAGTACCCATGTAATTTTGAATGTATCCCTCTTTTGTCTCATTCCAACTGGCTTTTCAGTGACTGTTACAGAGGAACGTGACCTCGGGGTCACTTCACTCCCTAGTAGTTGTGTTGTGTATTTTCACACAGAGCGTTGTCCAGCTGAGAGAAATGCATGGCATTATTCAGCTCCAGATGCAAGTCAGCTGATGAACATCAGGGGCTAATTACTCACATTTGGGTTAACTCCACTGAGATGCAGCAGTATCCCTGATAGATAGTAACTTAGGTTATGCCAGCACTCATTCTCTTTCTGAGACACAGCTTGGCCATATCCATGATACTGAACTATCCCAGTTCCTATATTAGGTGGCCTTATCTAGATGGTATATTGGGAATGACCCATGGTCCACTGTCACCCAGGAGGTGATAGTTGGCCTAGGCAAAAACTATGCCAGAGACCAAGCTAATGATTTGACAGCACAGATAATTCTACTCTGGCACTGTTAGTTTATTAACATAGCTATTGCCTAAAACACCTGTCTACCTACCTCTTCTCTGACTCTACCCCAAAACAACACAACAACAACAGATACAGCCACAGAACAATAGTGTTTTGGGCATCTTTGTATAAATCAGTAAGCCAGAAGCATGCTGTCTAGGAGATGGGTGAGAACAGAGAAAATTACCTTCTCCAGTCTAAATATCATACTTGCTGGCTCTGGTGCTAAACTGACTTGCATTTTCTTGGAGGAAAGGTGCATGGGATCCTCATGCTTATGACAGTAATTTAATAGTATTCAGTGACCCCCTTAGAGTACTGTGGTCCACTTGGTAAATTTCGAGTCTTCTGGATGGAGATTGCCTGTGCTTGTGCTTGTGTTCCCTGGAGAGCTCCCGGGATAGGCTGTTCTCACACTTAAGAAAACCCTCTCCCAGCCCTTGTGTGGACCCCTGTTTTTTAATTTAATACCTCCATCTTAAAAAGGCATCAGAGAGAGGGCAGGGGCCTTATCAGCATCACAGAGAAAAGGATTCTTCTCACCAGATGCTAACACTACAATATAGGTCCTTAAATACAATCTATCCAGCTAGGGATCATCTATAGTTATTTCTTCCCTACTACCAGTGTCTAAAGTATGTGAGAGAAACTGCCTGCTGTCTTCCATGCGTTCCTGCACAGGCAGTGTATGACTATGTTATACCTGCACACTGTCCCTCAGCGTTCCACACTATTGAACTGCTAGCAAGTTTCTGCCATAGTTTTGGCTCATGCAGACCAGCACCTTGACCTCCTGCTAGGTATGGCTTTAGGCATAGCATAGATAAGGGACTACTCTCAATAAATAGTACAGGTGGGAACAGTGTTTTGGGAGAGAAGAGCATGTACAGATGTGAGCCAACCTGTGCCATTTGCCTTTTGGCCAGGCTGTTCAGTAGAGACATAAACTGAGAAAACACTGTAGGTGTACTGTTGGACTTTTAGATGCTGACCTAAAAGCTGATGAATCTCATTCAGAATAAAGAAGTGGAACAAAAGCAGTATTTTCTAATACCTGTGTTTTCACTTTTAAGCCCCCTTCCTCTCAAACTTCCCTGTCTACAAAGTGCACACAAGAGCACGGTTTGCCTGAGGACCCAGTAGAAAGTTAATGCTATGGCTGTATTGATGTATTAGGACATATCCCGAGCCAGAACTTCCTCTGATTTCACAAAATGATGGATTCAAACTGCTTCCCAGGCTGTCCCCAGGGATGTTAACCCATCTGTACCTCATATATTTAGTTGTTTCATCCAGGGGCCAATTTATATTCTCAGAACTGCAGTGCAGGGGCTGCTTTTATATGCCTTAAATACCTCAGCACCATGAATCCAAGCTGTTGTATATTTGGACTGAAGAAAGATGAAAACAATAATTGAGGATCATCATAGTTTTACACTCAGGTAGGCGGGGGGCTGAGCTAAGATCATTCCCAAAGCATAGCTTTGCTTTATATCTATTTCTGGTGGATGCAAGTACAGTCATGGTGAATTGGATGGACAACTTCAGGTGTGCCGTGACACTAAAATGGGAGGACAAGGGCATGTGATGATTTTGCAAACACTCTAGAGGATTTCTTTAGTGCTGGTATCATGTATGTAATGCCCTGCAATTGAACCATGACTCATGGCTTAGGAAAACTTTTGCGCCCCTCTTGTTCAGGGTTCTACATTTTACTCCTTTAGGCAGAACAAAATCACAGTTTCAGTATAAACCTAGATGCCACAAGTATCTTCGCATTGAGACTGACCACCATGTGGAGACCTTGCAGTGGAACTAATATGTTGGTCTTGGGCAGCCTTGCAGAATCATGTGCAGTGGTCTTGTTCAGGATCTGCTGGACCGTTTTTCCCAATCTTTATTCTCCTGTCTCACAGAATAGAAGTACTATGTCTTGTTAAACACAACTAGTTACTGAAACAGTTTATTTCAAATCATGCTGTTTTCTCCATCGTTTGAAATCATTCCAGACCTACTCTTCTTTAAAAGGATGTGTAAGAGGTAGTTAAAGCACAAAGTATAGGCTAGAGTAGTTGAAATTTGTCCTCAACATCCATGAATTAACCTAGTTTTAACCAGGACTTTTAATCTTTTGTGTAAATAAGTCCAGACAGCTTTAAACCATTTATATGAATCCTGGCTAGCCCTCAGGAGTTAGGACCCAGGATTACGTGTCAACCAGCTGCTTGTTTCAAACAGAATTGCTTCTGATCTTCAGGGCTGGGGTAAGAATTTTAAAAGCACCTTTCAAAAGAGATCTGAGTATGCAGAAGCCCTATTGATAGGCACTGAGAATTAAACTCAGAATTAAGCTGACTACCCTGAACGGGCAAAACTAAAACTTTGTTGGAAAGTCCATGGCATAGGCTGATCAAATAATAAAAAGAGCAGAAGTAGATAATTTTCAAATGTACCCCTCATTTTGTCCATTAAACTCAACTGTGATATAAACTGAAAACTGTTGAAGTCATATATCATTTTGACTTGTCATGCCAAGTATTTATTAAATACAGTTCCATTTTCTTCTGCTAAAGTCAAACAAAAGGCTACTTTTGTAGATGTTCCTGTGCAGCTTTTATGGATTTTTCCTCTAGTTCTGTATTTTTTTGGTAACATTAACAAGCTTTTAATAAAATAGTTTTACAAGAGTCAGACAAATAATCTAATCTGGGCCACTTCTCAAATGCAAAGGTGCTGATCCCACAGGTTACTGGGTGAATGGTCACTTGTAGAAAATTATTTTAAAAAGGGGAGAAAAAGACTTGTTCAGCATCCAGTTCCCACTTATCCTCAAAAAAGAGGGAAAGAGATCTTGGGTTACTCCTTCCCTTATTTGAGAAGAGCTTTCTCATGTGACCTGCCAACATATTTTTGTCCTGTTTAAAAAAGAAGATGGGTGATCATCTGTACCTGAGATCATCAGGGTGGTGTTAGAGGAACGCTAGGAAGGCTACCCACTCTCAGTCCTACTAGCACTAACCACCGCTATTTGTTTTCCAAGACATTTGAAGGAGAGTTGTTCTAGATGTGCAGTCCACCACCACAGTCAAGCCAGGCACAAAGCCCCAGCTCTTCGTTCCTGTGGCACAGGTTGCTGCAAGCTGGGAGGGTGCACAGGCAGACGTACCCATCAAATGATCTTGTACTTTAATATCCTTTTCATAAATACCCCCTGCTGACTCCCTCTGACACAGGAATATGGGCAAATTAAGCTGTGTTTTGGGTTCTGCATTCACTAAGACACTAAAGACTTTGCTGCTGGTAGGATCAGGAAGGTTGTATTAGCATGGTTTGTATTGTCCCCAGCCATACGTTTTTCATCTCTTGCCAGGTCCTCTGAAGCAAGGGAATATGTTGAGCTCTAAGCAAGACAGTTATTTTCACACAGCATTGCAATACAAAATAGGCAAGTATATCAAAAGCAGAAGCCCAAATGGGGAAGTTAAGTTGATTGTGTATCGTTTAAAATAAGTAGTAAGCACAACACAAGAGTTTAGACAGTAGTTCTGGTTATTGAGTAACACAGAGGAAAACGGGAAGCTTCCAAAGGACTGCAAGGGCCTCAAAAATCCCATCACTGGCTATTACCGAAGTCAGGAAATAACCGAGAAAATGTCCAGCCTAAAGAGGAAACAAAAGGGTTGGGGATGTCTGCAAACCACCTGCATTTCTATGCTGTTCCTTAGATGCTTGTAGCCCAATGTAAAGGATCTTACTACATGCATGTATGCATTTCAGTGCTAGGTCAGGGCTGGAATACGACAGTGCAAATATAATAGAGTTTATTAGGAATCTCCAGTAACATTATACTTTTGGGCCCTCTTTTGGCTAAACATGGCAATGCATATAGCAAAACTATAGGAATGCTGAAAGTATGTAACTGAGAAACGTAACTTCAAGCCAAATATTATACTAACCAGGTCAATGTCTCATTTTTCCCACATATTCACATGTAAGACGCAATGAAATAGAAATGAAAAGAAATAGTTTCTCTGTAGTGAGGTTCTTACTAACAATAAAATCAGAGAAAAAGCTTTAATTACAGAACTCAAACCTGTTTAGTGCGGAGTCCATTAAATCACATAAAACACTTCAGAGTGACAAAATATTTTAAAATATAAAATATCCATGTTGTGGTGACAAGTTCAGTTTCTATTAAAATGCCTAGAAAAGGAAATTTAAAAATAAACTTTAAAAGAAGAAGAAAAAAACTTAGCCATATTTTAGCAAAATTCATACTGGAAAAAAAGAAATCATATTTGAAGGAGGGCTAAGTATATGCTGATTAGCAATATTAATTTCCTAGTTTAGACATAACCTTAACTGCCTTTTTCTTTTACCCGGGTAAGGAAATCAATCTCTTGTACAGTAATTTTTAGGGATCACAAGCATACCTTTGCAGTGGGTCAACTAGCACTCTACCAAACAAATCCCATGTACAATTTTGGAGTTAGCCAGAACATGCTGGATGTGACAACCTTTATTTGAGGGGGAAGAGAACTTTTCTGTAAGAACATGAAACTGTGATATTCCAGGTAGCTTCACATGCAGAGAACAGTTCCAGGCACATTAAATTTGCTAGTGTAGAGATCCAGTGTTCTTTCCATAGTGATATACCAAGGGATAAAATCAATAATTGGGTCTTGCATTTTCCAGACACTCAATCTTCAACTAGTAGACTAGTCATGAAGTGGGGAAAGATGGATCACACTGATGAGATGAGTTTGGAACTCTTTTCTGTTAAATCCTCATTTGTCCCTAGCTTCCTTCCTTCATAATCACTACACAGATATGTTTTCCATTCAGTCTTTCAGGATGTCCATGTGATGATATTTGTTGGATTTGGTTTCCTGATGACCTTTCTGAAGAAATATGGATTCAGCAGTGTTGGTATCAACATGCTCATTGCTGCCTTCGGTCTCCAGTGGGGAACCCTGATGCAAGGATTTTGGCACATGAAAGGAGGGAAAATTCATGTTGATATCAAAAGGTACATGTGAATCTACCAAAATTGACATTTCTATCCCTTAAGATATCAGGAGAAGCCATAAACTACACCACCTGTGGAATCAGACATCTAAGTTCACTGCAATTTGATTGAGCCTTACTGTCCACCTCTCAACATTCATTTGCCCTTTGGCTCTAAAGGTGCACCGGACCAAAGGAACCAAAGGGTGGGATGAAATTTGAGGTGGTTACATGTGGGCCATAGGTCATGTGGAGAGACTGCTTTGAATCTGTGGAGCTGTGGAAGCTGGAAGATTTCCAGCAGTAGCACAGCATCTCCTGCATCCAACAGGCTTGAAAGGATCTGTCCTTCCATGACACATGGGATCACAGAAAAAAGGCTGGAATAGTATGTCTATCCACTCATGAGGTTTTCTCCCACTTCTCAAGGAATGATTTGCATGAGCACCATACTACAGTAAGTTTTGGACCCCAATAATAGAATAAGAGACCACATGAGCAATGTCTCTAGATACTTTTAATCCCCCTCTCTTTCATCTGTCCTGCTTCTACCAAGGTCTCAGAGTGTTTTCCACATCTGCAGTTCTCTTTTCTGAGACAACTTGTAGACAATTTTGAAAAGAACAGCATCCAAACATTACTGAGGGACAAGCAGAAATAATATAAGTAGCTCCTTAATGCTTACAGACAGGCATTTGTAAAAGGACCCGTAAGTAATTGCCCCTCTGTGCTGCAAGTTTTTGACCAATTTGTGTTTTTATTTATCTTTGCCATTCTCCATAACTTGTTAACACTGATCGTTCCTGACAGCTAGTGAAAACATGATGCACAGTGATAGATAGGCATGCAAGGCTTTTGAACTGAGATAAACCATCTGACCAAAGCTAAGAGCTCCCTGTCATCTTCGGAGTTCAAGTGAGAGTCAGAGCTGGAAATACCCCTGCACATCCACAGTACACATCTCATCTGACTTTTCACTATAATTTCAACCAGCTAAGCACATGTATGATATAAGCAGGAGGTAACCTTCCCACACTTTTTCCTCAGTAGCTGGTAAGATTGCTACAAAACCCATCTGGAAAGGTTTGATTTAATTTTCATCTGCAAAGACGATCTTGTTAATTTTATATCTGAAGAGTTAAAGCTGTATCATTTTAATGATATGACAGGTTTGTTATTACAGCCTTATTTCAGGTCTCTTTAAATTGATTTTCTTTTTTCCTGTGTTTTTCTTTTGCTTTGTTTTGTTTTTATTCATTTTCTTAACTTCAGCATGATAAATGCAGACTTCAGTACAGCAACTGCTTTGATTTCGTTTGGAGCAGTCCTGGGGAAAACAAGTCCTGTTCAGATGCTGATCTTGACAATTCTGGAGATCACAATCTTTGCATGCAATGAACATCTAGTTACAGAAATATTTCAGGTACAACTATTTAGCAATAATTGTTTTCTGTTTATAACAAATGCTTTCGCTTTGTAATACTTCCAGTTTACATATTCTAGGTTCTAGTTTCTACCATAGAAAATAAACCATTAAAGTCATCTAGACTTCTCCTTCACCAAATCCTCGTCTTTATGCTGTATAAAATCTGTGGCATTATTTTGGGTCTCTATTACAGGCCACCGATGTTGGAGCCTCAATGACTATCCATGCTTTTGGAGCTTATTTTGGTTTGGCCGTAACCCTAGTCTTGTATTGTCCTGGTTTGAAAAACAAGCATGAAAATGATGAATCTACCTATCATTCAGACATATTTGCCATGATTGGTAAGTGAACTAATAGTGAGTGGTGATCAGCTGTTCATCCCTCTTTCATCCGTATGTTTTAATGATTGCCTATTATTATGCTGCATCCATTTTCTTAAGTACACTCCTAAAGGCATATTTTTTGTCTGATGCATGCACAATGTTTTCAGTGATACACATATTTTTACAGTTTTTCCTTGGTTAAAAACAGGAAAGATCAAATTAAGTTGCCTTTTCACTGTGCATTAGTGTTGACTCCCTTTTTGTTAAATCTTCTGTTATAAGCAGCATTTCCATAGAAATTGGCCACAATTAAAAGTGCCTGTGCCTGTCCTGCTAATGAATGTTAGAAACCATACAATTATCTGTCTGTGAGATCTATTCATAGATCAATTTACCAGCTAAAACTATCAGTTATATCAATAGATAATAAAGGATTTGCATGTGAACTGTCTTGCTAATGCAACCTATTCTGGTATGGTTTTCACAGTGGTGGTGAGCTCTGGCAGTGAGTGGGGCATGACAAGGGGTCACAACGTGTTAAAGTTTTCCAGTAATATTTGACAGAGACCATGTGTCAAAATCCCAGCTGCCAGTGTCAAAAATTTCTGCGTAATCTATTATTTCTTCCAGCGTTTTGGCTATTTCATGTTTCTTATCGATCATCTTCCTCATTCCTTGTAGCTAGTTCTGTTGGTTTGGATCTTTCACATTGAAATACCCTCTGTGACTGAATAGTCTTTGTTTTGTTTTGACTTATATTCATCCAGGTACCCTGTTCCTTTGGCTTTTTTGGCCCAGTTTTAACTCTGCCATTGCACCTGAACAAATTTACCAGATTAAAGCAATTGCCAACACTTACTATTCCTTGGCTGCATGTACTGTCGTAACATTTGCCCTCTCCAGCCTGGTGGATCAAAGAGGCAAATTCAGTATGGTAAGAATCACATGGCAACCCCTGTTAAACCTCTATAATAAGGATGATTAGGCAGATTCCCAATGTCCGTGAGCTATCTGGAGCCTTTGCTCATACTGTGGGCAAAATTAGAGCTATCCTACTTCTAAAAGCTATAATGTAAGATTGGGCCCTGAGGCAACACACCTTGATTTAGGTGTGTGGTGATTCCTCAGTGGGTCACTGCATCCGGAGAGTGAAAAGCTCTTAAACAATATAGTGATGGTCCTGCTCCCTTGTTCTCTCTTGTCCACAGAACCTGCTGGACCATAGAGACATTAGTCCAATGTTAAGGTGTACTTTTAGGTCTTATTCCAAAGAAGATCCTATGCGAGTTACCATATTGCAACAGCCAAAATAGGCCTCTCAAGGCAATGACCTTTTCCCTGGCAATCTCACAGTGCAGCTGCACAACAGGCAAAGTCAAACCAGGTTGGGGCTGCCAGGCTGCCAACCTTTCATCTCCTTGCCTTAAAATCCAGCCCTATGTTTTCACCCACTCCTTTGCAGCCGTTGCAGTGTTTACCTAGGCCCAGCCTGAGCAGGCACAGTTCAATCAGCTTGCAGAATTTGCTGCTGTTGTAGGAGGCAGCTCTCGCTGGCTCAGCCTGGCTTTTCGAGAGGTCAGATGAGTTTTAGTGACTTTGCAAAAGTTGCACTTCATTAAACCAGCCCCAGTGAAACTGGCTTAGAGCAGCTTTGAACCAACACCCTGAACATGTAACAGGGAACCCTGTTTTAAATTCCTGTTCATTCTTCATTGGAAAAATCCCACCTGAAGAAAAGGAAAACTTCTGTATGCAAAAAAGCCTCCAAAGTCACTCAGCCCTAAAACAACCCTCTCTTCCACATATATCATCTCCACCTCCATATACTCTTTGCAGGTTCTCATTCAAAATGCCACCCTGGCAGGAGGAGTAGCAGTGGGTACCTGTGCTGACCTGTCAATCTACCCTTTTGCTGCCATGTGCATTGGAAGCATTGCTGGAATCATCTCTGTCCTTGGGTTCCACTTCCTGACTGTAAGTATTGAGGACCCACCTCTGCTCTCATTTACTTATTGCTTCATTGCCTTTACTGGAGCTCCCTTGTTTTGCTAGAAAGGGAGTTTAGAAACTGGCTGATACAGTATAGAGAGTAAGCTCTAGATAACAGTTATTTTTAAATCAGTGTGATTTAAATATATGCTTATGAGCTAACTTCAGGCCATCACCTAGCTAAAAACAGAGGATCACGAAGAGTTCATTAAAGTTGGGATATCTGTTCAAGGAGCTGCCAGCATTTTGCTCCAAGCCCATGTTTTAGTGAAATAGGACTAATTACATTTTCAGACTTCTAAAATTTCTAAATAGATCTGTAATCAAAAAATACTTTTGAAGTATAAAATAGAAGTGTTCCATGTGCAAAATGTAGAAACAAAATATTCTGACTAAAACTGTTTAAACTGGCATGTCCTGATGGAGAAACATTCTGGAAGAAAATACCTGATGAACAGACTGAGAACAGGCGTGTATGTGTTACTTAGCCACTTCTTTCAACCTTTGCTGCAGTGGCTGAAAAGATTAGGAGTATCAGTGGACTGTCATGTGTTTTGTAGCATTATATTTATGATGGTAGTGTGGATGTTTGTACCATTATATGTACATACTTGGTTTTCTCTGCGTATAAACAGTTTCACAGTGAAGGGAAAGACAGCAGGTTTATAGCTAAACTTTGCATACATGAGATAAGCTAAATTGTTTCTTGTACTTCGGCACTACTTTCTTTTGCATGTCATTCTAGAGATAATGGAAGACTATAAACTCACTATAAACTTCATGTTTCACCTCATTTCAGCCTTTGTTGGCATCCAAGCTGAACATTCAAGACACTTGTGGAGTTCATAATTTACATGGTTTACCTGGAATACTGGGAGGTATCGCTGGCATCGTAGTAACTGCAATAAAAGAGGAAGTTAGGTGAGTTATAGAGAGAAGAGAGAAAGGAGTTTATTGATTTTTGAAGGTCTATCCTAATTTCCCACCTTCCTTGGGTCTAATTATGATTTTTTTTCAGAAAATGCATCTTTGATTTGATGTCAGACATCGTGCTCTGGTTTAAATAGGATTCTTCTTGATATCCTGCCTGTAACATACTGTTTATATGCCAAGCTTGTTCCAAATTAAAAGCTCAAGTAAAAATAAATAAATTTAAAACATCATAAAAAACAGCATAAAGAACGATTCAAATGTAGAAGAATCTTTATTATGATTCTACAATTACACTGCTGGTAACTGTAAGATTTCCAAGAAAATTGGCAAAATGGGCTATTTCCACTATCTTAAAAGACTCCAAGAAGATGAAATGCTGGTCTTTTTTTGACAAAGGAGAGCATTCTTTAATGGCTTACAAGATGCTAATAACCTTTTCAAAGAATTTGTTTTCATCTGTAGTCTAAACCAAAACCAAAATAAAATCATGATTTCTGTTTTGTACACAGCAGGATATTTTATATGAGCCATCTTGTCCAGCAGACAGCAAGTACAATGTTGTAAGACCAATTATCAGCCTCAAAGTGTAACAATTTTTTTATTGTCAATGGTTTGTTGTTCTGCCCTTTTCAGGCAAGGTGTCCAGTTGACTCCTGGCATGCAGGCTGCTGCCCTGGGCAGTACAATTGGAATTGCACTGGCGGGCGGAGCATTGACAGGTCAGTATGATGCATATAGCAGCTGAAATATATGTGAATTTAGAGGTTTGCCCATGGAGAACTTGAACGTATCAACAATTTCATGTGAATAATACAAAATAGAAAAATAGAAATAATTCATGATGGCACACTGGCAGAAACTTAAATATGGAAAAGCAGTTTTCCAAGGATTTTGTCTTCAAATGAAGCCTAGCTATCTTACTGAATACATGCTTCAAAGATATCGGGTTGTATATATAAGAATAGTAAGATGTTGCTCTGGATAGAAATCTTCTCTAGATTCAGACACTTAAAATTCTGAACAGAAACTAGTTTGAGATTCAGACATATTCATTTATTCATATTCACGTTTCCATGTGATTGTGGATACTTTCCAAACAAAAATTCAGTTTGAAATATAGAATTCCAGTCTGAAATCTGGGAAAGGTTTGAGCAATTAAAAACAAGCTTTTATTCATGTCGACATGAAGAAACCTGCATCACCTCTCATAATGAGTGGCCTGATGTCCCAAAATGGTTAGGCATTTCTGTAGACTAGGAAATGAGTCAGAAAACTTAGATGACTCCCCAGGGCACATCTGAGGAACATTTTTGGGGGCATTTTGTCCATTTTTTAACCTCTGATGCTGTTTTTCCTGCAGGTGGTATTCTAAAGCTGCCCTTCTTGGGACAACCATCTGAACAGAACTGTTTTGATGACTCTGTTTATTGGGAGGTAAGATACAACCTCCCTTTATTTTCATTATGTTGGAGGATGTACAGCACACTTCAGTCCTGCTCTCTTTGGATTTGTGGTTTGCACACGAGTCAGCTTTCAAAAATGTTGCTCTGCCTCAGAATGTGAATTTATCAAGGCCACCTTCAGGATCTTTTTTGGACTTGCTAGCTAGTCAGGCCATTTACATTGGACTAACCTTGAACAAAAAGCAGAAATAGAACCAACAAATTGAGACCTCAGTGGAGCTCTTCATCTGTCTCTTAAGTGCTCGCTGTGTCAGGTGTCCTCTTCCTTCTTGTAGTTTAGACACATGATATTTGCATTTCTGGCTAAATGGTGCTACTTTTCTAGTGTCATCTAGAATTTCATACTGAATGAAATTTAGAACACTTCGTCAGTATTTGTAGGGTGAGTTTCCCTTAGGCTGAGCAGAAGCCTGTCTGCTTCCTGGTTGAATCATCTGAGCACTGAGGTTATCAGAAGAAGATGGGTCTCCTGGCACTATTGTTTTATGCATGAGGACACAAACAATGGGGCTGAGAAACAAGTGCATCTGAAATAGCCCTGCAAGGCTGCCTTTACACTCAATGAATTCTAAATTGCAGTGCATTTGAATCCTTCCCGATCTATGTTAGATTACATGAATTAAAACCTTTAAAGTCTCTATATTCCCCACTGATAATGAAAGACCTTTCATTGTCTACCTCAAATGTAGAGCTCTATACCATAAAGACCTAGATTTGATCAGCTGAGTCCCACATATATCTCTGAGTTGGATGCCTAAAATCAAGTGCAAAGCAGAAACTCTGACATACCTTTCCTCTTGGCTAACTTAAGCAGCTCCCTGTACTGTTTGTAGGCTTTCTGCATCTCCCTTCATTAAAGACTGATGACAGATTCTTAATTTAGGCAATCTGAATTTTATCCTGTATGCCAGGACAAACTCAAAAAGGCAAGACAAGAAGAAATACATTATATACGTTCCCTGTAAATAAAATGTTGTGAACCCAAAAGGGGATTATATTAGTTTTTTATTGAATTAAACTCCAGTATGGACCACACAATTTGGCTTGTGGTGAGAGAAAGTTTGCAGTCTAAGGAGAAGTTTTGAGCCAAAAGATCAGCTGTAGCAATGACAATCAGAAAAAGCAAGTTTTAATGACAGCTCTGCAAGTCATTCACTGTTTGACCTCAGGAAAGTCAAAGCACCAGTTTTCAGCAAGACCTGAAATAAGCTGTCATATGTAAATGATAAAAAATGTCAGGAAAAGGAAAGTTTTAAAGTGTGGCTGAAGAATTCACAGGCTGTGTTGACCAGTGATAACAATACAACCCTGCTCAACTGAAGGTCCTGTAGTATCAGTAGAACTGCTCAGAAATATTCTATTCTAAGTGATCTTTATCAGGTGATGAGAAGGGACATTGATATTTGGCATACAACATCATTTGCATTTCATTACAGATGGTCACCTTGTTTCTTCAGAACCCTTTGAAAATCCCAGATATTAATTTTGCACTCTCGTAGCTAACACCAGTGTTAAGGAATTCTTCTGTTAAGAAAACCCTGAATTCCTCCCTCAGAATTCAGAACTGGTGGTTCCTGACAGGCTCAGCCAATGTCAATAAATAGACACATAATATATACAAACAGAATGACTTTCTCAGTGCACTTTAGTCTCCTTTTATGGCAAAAGGATATCTATATCTCATCAACTGAACTTTTCCCTGATTTTCATGGCAGGTTCCAGAAGAAGAGAAAACACATGAAATTCCCTCCAACAACTATGATGAGTCCAGCAGATTTGAAGCCAACGTGTAGAAAAATAATTAATCTGTAATATTTGTCCTAATAATGTTTTTTTCATTTTCTAATGCTAAAAACCAACATTTGAGTATTGTCCTAACTACACTAGGTTTTCAAGAAGGGGCTGTAGATAGCTATATTTTTGTAATATAAAACAAGCTTGATTTTAGAATACATAGTCATTATGCCAAGCTCAGGTGAATTAATTAGATCTTTCCAATATATTTGTCCATCAGAAAAACCCACCACAAACTGCTCTATAAAATTATTTGTATTTTACCTTTTGTCATCACTGAGTGAATATAGCCACTGAAGCAAACTTTGTGTTTCAAGCCTGTTACAGGTTACCATATTTAACTGCAAGATTTCTGAGTTACAGTCACATCCTTCAACTGTGTAGGGATAATCAAGAAGAAATGGATTGATACTGTTTATTTGGATTCTAACAAGCTTTTCACCAGAGCATCCCAGACTAACTTTTTAAGTATGTTGTCCTGTTTTTGGATGGGGGAGAAAATGTGCCTTATTTTGAAGATTGGTTATGACAGGAAACAAAATGTTTAAATCATTTTCATGGCAAAGCACAGAATATAGTGATTGATGAGGTATACTAAGTGGCAAGATGAGTATCAAGATTCTTTGTTAAGATGTTTATCGAAAGGGAGAATAAGTGAAATGGTGAAAATTTAATTATTGGCATAGATTTATTTAGACTGTTTCAAGGACACAATAAGGGAATTGAGTAGGAGCTATGTAAAACAGGTAATTACATGATATGTCTTACTATGTCCAACAGTAATAAGTGGATAGTAGCACTGTTAGTGTCAATAGATATAAACTGAACTAAATGCTGGCTCCAAAAAAAGCAGGAGTTTTTAGGAACTGATCAGAAAGCAACTATGTTCAATCTACAAAAGACTCAGTGGAGAACTTCTGTGTGGTGAGTCACTACCTTTGAAGTCACTGCCTCCTAAAACAAGAGAAGGCAGAAAGAAGAAAATTGAACCTAAAGTAAGGTAAATTAACTCCACCTGAGATATGACAATGGCTGCTCAATTAAGAGAGACAAAAATTGTGGTATCTAAAGGAACTCTATGAGGTGACAGTAGCTGGAAGCAGAGTCACACATCTGTGCCTACCTACATGGGGTAATCCATTGAGAGGCAATGCCTCTCAATGGATGGGAGATGAAAATCTAACAGAAGGGTCACAGTGCCTCTAGGCATTATTCAGACACAGAAAGCTACCACTGATGTCTCAGAAGGACAAGCTATAGTGGATGAACTTTCAAGACTTTTTTATATTAGCATCTTTTTTCAAGTCATGCTTATCAGGTTTAAGGGGAAAACTCCTCTCATATAAAATAGCACAGATATTTTCAGTTCTGCTGATGTATTTTTCCTTGAGAGATTTTAGAAAGATACTAGGCAGAGCTGTCCCATATGTTATATCAGCTGTATACTGCTATATATGTCAGATTTCTATCGATGAATGAAAATACATTTGTTGTAACACAATTTAGTTCTGATATCCTCTTTTGCAGATGTGCAACAACTCACTCTTTTCTACCTTGTTGGCTAGAAGACATCTTTTATCCTTTCAAAGTTTTCATACAATCATTTTTGTAAAAACTGAGAAGGAATTTATAATGTAAATATTGCATATGTAAAGATTTTAGAAGTATTTTGTGCATAATTTACAAATACAAAGTGTTGAAGTACTTGAAAAAGATTCCATATGTAGACAGACTGTAAAAATCTTATCCTCAATACATGAAGCTCAACCCCTCAAAATCCTACTTGGGGATTCAGAGAGTCTTTCATTCACCTACAGCTGTGAGGTAATTTCACTGATTGTGAGTGTTGACCACAAGGGAATACCTGAGTGAAAAAGTACCACTCACTGTGAGTAAATATTTCAGAATTATGCCCTCAATAGTTATCTTTAGTTCTTTAAAACAAAGGAGGGAAAAATAAACTATGCAGTTTTGTTCCCCAGTTCTTATAATCTCTCCATAGGAACCCAGACCCCCATCCACTAAGTACTCATTATTGTCCCCTGCCTTTTTTTCAGAAGATTACTGCACCAGAGAAATCAGTCCTTCAGGTTCTCTCAAAAAACAGAGTAGGGAGATGGATTGCTTTACATGGAGATTTATTCCACCTAACCTAGCTATGATTTTCAGGAAATTCTTTGTTTCCTTTTTGACAAAGAAGGACCCTAGAAGTAGGGTCTGTAGTGATAGGACAAGGAGTAATGGTTTTAAACTAAAAGAAGGTAGATTCAGACTAGCTATAAGGAAGAAATTTTTCATGATGAGGGTGGTGAAACACTCGAAGAGGTTCCCCAGAGTGGTGGTAGATGCCCCATCCCTGGAAACATTCAAGGCCAGGCTGGACAGGGCTCTGAGCAACCTCATCTAGTTGAAGATGTCCCTGCTCATTGCAGTGGGGTTGGACTAGATACCCTTTATAGGTCCCTTCCAACCCAAAACATTCTATGATTCTTTGTTTCTAAGTCTAGCTTAGCCTGGGAAACTATATTTTAGATGGCTGAAACCATGTGAGGAATATATGACTTTAACAACTGGAAGAGGGATTACAAATGCATCTGTGAAGACCACTTCGATAGGTCCATTTATGTTCACAATTCTTAAAAACTAGCAAAGACAGAAAAAGCATTAGGACAATTAAAAATGTAGAAAGCATGTTTTGTAGAAGCATTGAACAAGAAATAGGACTAGAAGTGACATCTTGAACAACGTGGTACAGCCAGAGGACTAAACCCTCATGTAAAGTTAAGCTAAATGAATGGGATGTGAGAAACTACAGACCATTATATGACAAAATTGGTGGATATGACAGGAAACAATACAACATTCTGATAAGAATTACAGATAACACCATGAAAAATGAAAAGTGAGTTATATGAGAAATGGCCTAATAAGACAGTTAATTGTAGGGGAGAATTGGAGACCTTCTGGGGAGCATAACCTTCAAAGGTCAGCAATGCCCCTGTAAGCATAGCTGAAATACCAAACTCAGGTACACATGTAGCAAATCTGAGACCAATGAAAATTTAATTAGTAGTGGGCAAAGATGGGGAAGGCAGAGAAATAGGAAAAGGGACAATAAGGCATGCAAAAAAACCTGCAATGAGGGCTGTCTGGGGTATCTGCCAGGAAGTCTTGAGATAGATCACTGCAGCCTGGAGCAAGACAATAAATCAAATCTCTTGTTTTGATCATCAATGCATGTTTGATTTCCTCCTGTGGTCTCCACCCTGCTATAGTGGAGAGCTGCTGATCATGCACAACCCAAACTTTGTTCATTCCCTATGGTCAGAAGCCTGAGACAAGTACCTCAGCTCAAGACAGATGAATACAGGCATTACAGTTTGACCACCCTATATGAAAAGATTGCACACAATCCAAAAGGAAGTAGTTAAACGCGACACAGGGTGGAGGATAAGCTTTGAGGATAGGAGTGAAAAGTAAACCAAAGTTAAATTATAACTACGCTAAGTTTGAGGTTCACGATGACTGGCATTTCTTTTCTTTCTCATAAAAGACTGTCAATGTTTTATCCTCTCCAATAACCACTGAACATTCAGAGGTAAGACACTCCTTCTGTCTTACCTTTGATCTCACCTTGACTTGTTTTTACATATAAATGCTTAAATAAAGTTTATTTTTTTAAAGTGAGTAAAAACTCATTCAGTATCGACATTTATTAAGCTATGCATAAAACTATCTGAAAATATCTGAAAAAGATGAGTTAAATGGCAGCAATTGTGTGTGATGAACGTAACTTTGAAGACTGTCTTACAGATATTCAGTACTACCTCTTTTAAAACAATATCTTTGTATTTCATTACTGAAAGGCAAATTTATTTTAAAGCCATTTACTGAACATTTGCCTACAAAATTTCTTTTAACATTTGTATTCAAATCTGTTGCTGATTCAATGCATGAATTAAATGATCAGATGATCAACTGTATTTGTTTGATATTTCTTGGGGACATACAGTCTTCTTTCTCTCTCACTGTGATCAACTTGTTAACAAAGTATGTATGGTGAAGCTCTTGCCAAAAGAGAGCTTTTCCTCCTCTTCACAAGCCTCCTGCAGAAGTTCACCTTTCACCCTCCCCTAGGAGTTTCCATCTCAGACCTGGACCTCTTCCCCTCCATTGGATTTTTCATCCACCCAAAGTCTTATAAATTCTACACTATACCACCTTCCTAGAGCTTTTCTCAGATGTATTTCTGACTCAGAAACAAAAAATGCATACATTCAGGACAAAATATATTAACAGCCACTGCAACATATGTGTCCCTACAGCTATGCATCTTCTGATCAAGCAAACAGGTCAGGGATCAGTCTCTGGTACTGCACAGATCACATACCCCCACAGTGACACTTCATCCTCCGTGACCTCCAAGGCAGACCCTGGTTCTTTACACATTCCTCCAAATACAGACACGCACACAGAGGTGCACACAAATACTAGTACAACCTATGGAAGAAAATGATAGATGTTGTCCTGATTCAGAACTACTGTGCAAACATGTTGAACAGTACCAGAGGAAATCCTATACTTGGAACTAAGAATTAATTTATTTCAGAATAGTATGCATATTAATGAGATCCATTGAATTCTTTAAAAAAAAGCAAAACAACTTTCCCACTTTTGGATCAAACTGTCTCCAGCATTGTCTTCAAACATGCAAAAATACTTACTTTATCATGAGTGACATAGCTAATGTGACCAGATGTCCCAGTTTTCCTGCAAGTTTGGCCAATGATCCCTATGTCTGCATCTGGTTTGGGTATTTTTTTCTTGAGTTCATGTTAGGTGAGGAGAATTGGGACAGTGAAAAGAATGACTCTTGCTCTACTGAGCCTTGCTCACTGAGATGACTAAGCACCACAAGAACTTTTTCCTATTCCTAAAAGAACCTGGACAATTCTCCTCATGCATCATATAAAACACCACAGAGCAGTGAAGTGTTTGACTATCATAAACTTAACAAACACTTTAGAAACAACTCATCTGGTTCAAGACACGTGTCTAGAGACATTGCTTGTCAGACCTTGGAGGAACTACAAATATTGGCCCAAAGCAGGATCTTGAATCTCCACTTCAAAAGAAGGACAAGGGGAAATGTTCCCAAGCAGGGAAGAAACACTCACAGCCTGTCACTTGTCTCTGACAATCTCACCCAGCTTGGCTCACTCACTATCTGCCAGCACTGCAGGAACCAGAGACCTGCTGGAGGAAATCAGCAGGACTGAGCAGGCAAGGGCCATGGGGTGAGAGGGGTTGCCTCCTTCTCCCACTGCATTTCAAGAGACACCCCTAGTTCCCACAGTGTCCTCCCAATAACCTGGAGAGTCTTGTACAGGCAGGTAAATGCTGTGCTTGTTCTGAAACTCTGCATAGACCTAACCCTGGGCCCATCTCTTGGGAAACAACTCAGAACTGCTGCTTCCTTTCATATCTCAAGAGTCAGCATCCGACTCATTCTTTGTTAATAATTAAATCGCAGATATATGTGGAGAGAATGTCATTCTCAGTGCCTTTTTACCTCCTTGGACGAGGTGGAGTAGAAATAGGCTGAATGGCACATAGCTGGTCATAGGCCCTGGACTTTTTCCAGGACACCTTCCAGGTAGGTGAAATGTGCTGATCTATCCTCCAGATAGGGAGGATAGACCAGCAGGGACAGCAGGGACAGCAGCAGACTCGGGACAAGCAGGTGCAAGAGCAGGCTTGCTCTAGCTCCTCTTCCAGGCTCCCAGCCAGGTGCCTGTGCTCTTTTCCTCTAGGTCTTCATGCCTCCATTCCCTGGGGGGCTGACTCCTCTCCTGTGCCTTTGAGCATGTCTCTGCAGGGATCCTGATGCTTTAAAGAGTCAAGGACCAGGGCTCACCCTGGGCACCTCACCTCACACAGACTTCATGTTCTTGCCTCAAGGTCATGAACAATTTAGTTCTCTACACTTCTACTAGAAAGCTCTTCCAAACACTGTTCTGAAGGCTACAGCTCATCTTCTCTAGTCAGTCTCAGTGAAAGCCCTGGATGATTTCTTATCCATGCCTTCTTCTTTTAACACCTCCTGATGATCATCCTCTTAGACTCTAAGACACACAAGTCAGACTGTACCTCAGCCCTCTTTCGTCAACCAACAGTGGCCATCTTTTCTCAATTTTCCCCTCAGCTTTGGCTCCCCATTCAGAGATAATCATACAAGCTCTTCTCTCCACCTGTCTTCCTGAAATGGTTACTGCTGGATGTCAAAGGCAATTGACACAGCTGAAGATACAGGCCCTACTGTACAACTGGCCCTAGGTTGCCCTGCTTGAGCAGCAGTTGTGGACCAGATGACCTCCAAAGTTCCCTTCCAGCCTCAACCATTATGTGAAAATCAGGAACATGTAAGGCATGGATTATCTGACCAGTTTCAGCTTCTGGTTTTGGCAGAGAAGGTGTCTCTTGCCCTCTATTCACTTTAAAGGAAGCTGAGGCTGTCAGATCAATACAGACAACACCATTTGGAGAGGTCACTCTGACCATACATTTCACTCTGCTTGAACTCCTGCTAGAACAAAGATGTGTGTGCCACGACAAATTATTCAGCTAGCTCAGAGAAGCTTGACACTGAGTTCTTCCTCTCTTGAGTACTTCTGGTCAATGCAGCTTTCCACTATAGCACCTACAATGCATCAAGGCCATAAATCCACATTCAGGTTACTCAAGCGTAATCTTCACAGCTGTCTCAGATCCCTAGTCAGATGAGCTTCTGCTCTTCTCAAGACCTGGCATCCCCAACATCTTCCATAAAGAGAGATGGGAAAGCCTGAGCAACCAGTGGAACCTCCTCCTTCTTCTCCCAACCCATCCCAGTCTCAAAGTTCAAGGCAGTGTTTGAGTTGCTGTTTCTAAATTGGACTTATGCCCACAGACATTTGTGCCAAGGCACAGGACTAGTTTAGACATCACCTATTTAAACAGTAATGAGCACAGGGTAAAGTGAGCACACATGGTGGTGAGAGTGCCTGGTAGGGACTCTCCAAGGGTAAAACCCCAGACAGGCATTTCTACCATTTCTTAATGGTGAAGCTCATACCTCAGTATGTGTAGAAGTGCCATTAATGCTTGAAACTCTTACGTTCTGACAGGAGATTGCGCCTTTGCCTGAATTTTCATCTTCTCAGCTAAGCCTTTGCTGAAAGACAATGGATTGGGTCAATCTTGTTCCTGGAGGGTTACTGTTTATACTCATTCTGCTGATTCTGAAAAGACAACAGGACTGGAAGAGCCATGCAAGAGAAAACTTCCCCCCAGGACCCAGGCCTTTACCCATCATTGGAAATCTGCACATTATAGATCTGAAGAGACCTTACCGGACAATGCTAGAGGTAACTTCTGTTGTTCCTTTTCTTAGAGCTCTCTGTCTAAGGCAGTCTCTGATGCCCCAAAAGGGGGTACAAATTTTTCTCTGGACAGGTAGATGCAAATGCAGCAGAATTAATTATCTGCAGTAACTGTTCTTCCTATCACATGATCGTGTCAGTGCAGAGGAATTGACTTCCAGCCACATCAAGAGAATTGACCTGTTTCTGTGGAACACAGGAAATGCTGGGGTTCTTCAGACAAGGGTAAATAGAAGAGAGGGGCCCTACAGTTCCTACAGGAACTTCCACCAGCGGCTGCTGAAATATTTAGGAAGGAGACCAGAACTTTCTGGAGGCTGTTTGGTGGACTCAGCCATCAGGGAACTGGCAGAAAACAGTTGATCCTCTCCCTTCATCCTCACCATGAAGGAGGAACTTTCCTGGTTTCCCAAAGCAAAGCAGGAAACAAACAAACACTGCTTATTCTTTCATATCTGGTGGCAGTAAACTCCAGGACTTCAGGGAAGATGGTGTGTGACAGTCAGATAGTGTATGATTTTTGGCGTCATCTCACTGCACTACTCCTCAAAGCCATGAACAGCAAACCTAAGTGTTTTAGACAGTTTCTGTACCCTGGTTTACTACCACCTTGAAAACTGGTCTCCTTCTGGGTTGGGAACATTTCCAACATATCCTCTATGAGTTCTCAGCTTCTCAATCAAAAGTTACCTACAGAGTCCGTGTAGTGGACACAGTTACCTCATAACTCAAAATGAAGCCATTCTTAGCCTGCTTTCCTGGATTTCATTCCCATCTGAGCCATGCAGTCTATTCCTGCCTGGTTGTGGCTGCAGCTCTTGCACCTTGTCACTAAAGGCAGTAATTCCAGATGCACGTAAAGGCATAACTCCAGACTATTTAAAAGTTGTTACTCATGATTCCAGATGATTTGTACCTCCCCAGATTTGTATACCAGGAACTGAACAGGTTTTGCCATCAGTGCTGAGAAATTCACCTTCTATTTGTCTCTTCAAAGGAACACAGGGTCAAGCCTGTCTGCTCTTCAGCCTTTCCTTTAGCCTCTCTAAAAGTCTGTTACTCAAATACCTAACAGAGGATTACAGACCCCACTGTAGTTCTTTTTCTTCATAAGAGGTCCAACATTTGTATGAGAAATTCTCCACATTTTGCACAGTGAATGAAAAGCCAATGCCATGCAGAAAAGAGAACATTAAACCTGCTGAAAAACAAGTATTCTGAGTTTGCTAAAAATCATCTGAAAATCATCTTCTTTTATTGTCCCTTTTCATCCCCCTAGCTATCCAAAAAGTATGGCCCAGTCTTCAGCATTCAGATGGGACTAAGGAAAATAGTGGTGCTATCAGGATATGACACAGTGAAGGAAGCTCTGGTGAACAAGGCAGGTGCATTTGCAGGGAGACCTAAAATACCACTCCTTGAAGACATAGGAAAAGGAAAAGGTGAGTGTGCTGTTCTGTTCCCCACACACCTGCCTTCTGCAAAGAAGAATGAGACTCTCCATGGAGAGGAGAATGCAGAAAGTCTCACTTTGTTTTGCTAAGCATGTGAGGCAATGGAAATGAGGGGGAAATTGAACAATGTGTGGTGATATTCATCGGGGATAAGGAGAGATGATACTCTTAATTAACACATAAACACATAATTTAGAGGTCTGAATCTGCAGCTGGGTCTTCCCTTAGATGTGACATGTTGAGGAGCTGACATGGGGACATCTCCTGATCTCTTCTCACAAAGGCCACCACTGCAGCTGCCCAGCTGTCAAACCCTTGCCACATAAACCCAATACAAGCTGGCAGAGAAGTGTCTACTACATCATCGGCACTATCTCCAAATAGTCCTTATGAGATTGATATTATTGAATGCTTATTTTAAATTTTCCAGTTCAATTTACATTTGAGAATAAATCTCTCTTAAAGAGTGAATAAATAATAACCAAAGCCTTTAGTTTGCTTCCCCAGAGAAAGTTCACTCTTGCTCTGAGTTATTCTGGTTCAGATTTTACCCTCCACAGGTGTTAGATCCTGAATTTGATCTTTCGATTCCCATAAATGTTGATGGGATACATGGAAGTAGGGACATGGGAGATTGTTGTCTTCTGACAGGAAAGCAAGGGTGAGCACTTTTGTATCATGTGACCAGTTCTGAGTAACCAATGTATTGTTAAAAGCCAACCTATCTGCAAATGTTTTTGTTCCTCACTAGGGACAGTTTCTTGAACAAGACTCTAAGCAAGAATAAGAGATCATGATAGGTGCAAGGAGAGTAAATAGCAGCACCAGCTTGACCAAAACTTCTCTGCAGATGCCACTGAGAATTCTCTGCAGCTTTTCTAGTGTGTAGGGGGGTGGGATTACCCCCACCAAGTGGAGAGATTTTTCCAAACACATGCCCATATTTGAGGTTTAATTTACTCTCTACAGTTTACATAAGAACACAGGCACTCTTGAGAGAGGATGCATCTCACCTAAGGGAGACATCTAAGGTTAATGAGCATACTCATCATCCCAGGTGATGTCCCAGAGGCACAAATCCAACTCTCTCTTCTAAACAAAGCTGAACAAAAGCTCTCATGTCTCAGGGCACATCAGACACCCCATGAACTCAGAATGGTGGCTGCTTCCCTCAGAGCTGTCTCCTGATATATCTTTCTTGTCTTATTTCATTCTATGTGGGGACACAACATGTCTTGAGAGCTTGACAGGTTTCCTGCCAGCACTCATCTTTACCAGGATTCAGGGTAGACGAGGAATCTTTGCTCTCATGATGAAATTTCTATTTCTGTGTTTTCATTTGCCATTTCAGGAGTTATATTTTCTGATGGAGAAAACTGGAAAGTGATGCGAAGATTTACTCTTACAACCTTACGAGACTTTGGAATGGGCAAGAAGGCCATAGAGGATCGTGTTGTAGAAGAGTACAAATGCCTGGCAGACATCATTGAGGCACAGAAAGGTGGGGGGAATCTTACTTTCACAACACTGATTTTCCTCAAGCTTCCTACAAAAATGCCAAGGGTCAAGGAAGAAGACCCTCTGAACTCTTTCAGAGATCTACCTTTCTCCAGCATCCATGCTTCAAGGAGTTTATACGGGCTGTCTGTCTCTGTCTCTCTACCTGGCAATACCCTGACATGCAAATGAAAAGCATTCGTTGAGGCATTGGAAATCAAACATAGAGTCACACATCAAACAGCACATCTGAGAATAGTAATTTGTTCTTCCATGTGCAGTGCCTTTGATTGATTTAGTGTCATTGGGAGAGCAGAAGGCTATTGCAAGGACTTGCATACCTGTAAGAAAAAATTGATTGTCCCTAAAGCACATGTCTGGGAAACTGCTTCCAATAGGAAGCAGAATGTCCAGTTACACATTTCACCAGCATCATCCAAGATTATTTCTCACTAGGCTCAGTTATCAACAGCAGGACTTCAGTAAGTAGCTCTTTCGACCAAGCAGACTCAGGATAAAAACAGATTTCTACATCATCATTCTAGTTCAGGTTTCAAGTCCTCACCTTGAACCCCTGAAAGCAGGAGCGGTATTCAGTTGGAAAGGAGATGCACCAGAGGGATCTAGAAGCTGTAGAAGTGAGAGCCCCAGCAGGAAAGATTGAGTGACCAAAAGCTACTGAGTTAGGAGACTGGGCCTAAAGGGACACAGTCCAACTCTCAAAGAATAGTGGTGACAAGAGACAGCCCCGGATGGCATCAATGGGTGAAGTGAGAATGCTGAGTTTCTCTTATACCAGGAAACTTTAAGATCATGTATGCCTAAACAGAGCAGCCTGGGGAAGGGCCACAAAGACCCAGGGCCGCAACAGTTTTGGAGAAAATGGAGGGGAGCACAAAAGACTTGCATTCATTCTCTGGTCTGTCGAAATGTTGTGTGAACCCTGAAATGGGGGAGCCTTTCCTCCTGCCAGCTATGTACTTATCATGTTCCAGTCTTCACTGAGCCTCTGCATGCTACTTTAATTAATTAGAATAACCATTGACTTTGGTGTTTACACCTCCTTTTCCCATGCTAGGGAAGCCCCTTGAGATGACTCTGATGATGAATGCTGCTATTGCTAATGTCATCGTATCCATATTGCTTGGAAAGCGATATGACTATGAAGACCCCACATTCAAAAGGCTCCTGTCATTGGTGAATGAAAATATCAGGATTTTTGGAACTCCATCTGTTTCGGTAATTCATACGGTTTGAATATTGCTCTTCAAAAGCATGATTATACAGTGGTATACAGAGATACACCTCTCCAGCGTTGATCATTGCAACACATTTATCTGTACGTGACAAACATACCCTGAAATGGCAAAAAGTGGACCTCTGATGCTATTTATGGATTTCTCTTAGCAGCACAGCCTGGGAATTTATAAGTTCCTTCTTTCATGAAGAACTGAACAACATGTAATACGATACAAGTCCCGATTGTGTCCCCTAGCAATAGAAGTTGATCATTATTCCCCATCTCCCATTACAAACAAGGTTAAAATCAGTGTGGGAATGCCTGTAACTGCCTCTTAAACTTGAGACTCCCAATTCCAACCAGCATGGAGAAGGAGAGATGAATTCTCTAGGAGTGTAGAGGTAGGAAATTGTGTCAAGGACATATGCACAAACATGGGATTTCTAGGAGATCATCAACTAGTGTGATTAATACTCAGTCTAAGAGAGAATAAATTTTAACCATTTTACACAGTTGGCCAGGGAAAAAGGAGGACAAACTAACATTGCATCTTGAGTATAAGGCTATGCACCATTTTCTGTAAGGGCTTTTCTTAATATATGCTGTTGAACTGTGGTGCATCCGCTTAGCAGCTGTTTTATCTTCCTCACTATCTCTGCATCTTGCAGATGTACAACATATTCCCACTCCTTGGATTCCTCCTGAAGGACCACAAATTTTTTATTCAGAATGTAAAAGAAATCAATGCTTTTATCAAGGTGACTTTCATAGAACATCTCAAAGCCCTGGACAGAAACGACCAGAGGAGCTTCATTGACACTTTCCTTGTGAGACAACAAGAGGTAATTGAATCCTAGCAGCTTCTTCAAATCTCCTCACTTTCCTTTCAAGGCTTGGTAGACAAACAAATATTCTTCAGCAGAGACGTAGCACATGCAAATGTCCTACCAGAAACTGTGGTCAGGCTAAAAGACTGTGCAGTCATTTCAGCTAGGAGATAAATTGATCACGGACAAGCTTCTTTTATGAGTCCCCAGTAATTTATCAGGAAAATACAAAACACTATTGCAGCAAGCAAAGTATGAGAAGCTGTCCTTACCTGCAGTTTAAAATCCTTTTCTGTACACCAGCATTTCTGACTCTTTTTAAATTCATATCCCCCTTCATAGAGATATACCCAGGGAAAGCTCTAGGCCCAGGACTCTTCAGTACATATTTCTTGGTTTCAGTTGCCACCTCACACAAGATTTCATTTACCTGCTTCATCAAAACTATACTTTTACCGTTCTTGTAAAAATGTGGCAGTGTTTGTATCCAATCCTCGCCTCCATGTGGTATGGCCTCATGCGGTTTCAGCCCAAGTCTGCTATAGCAAAAGCATAGGTTGGCTGCTGGATTGCAGGGGAACATGAACAACCCTTCTAGGCTCTCTTTTGATGCTAGTGGCAGGTAAAGGCAATATCATCATGGGCTAAGTTGCCAGTAACTCTTGAGTTCATGTCAAAACCCAGCTCTGACAGCAAATTTATTCTGCTTCCCAACAAATCTCACCCTGCAAGATGCTCTCCTCCATGACCCATGGGCAGAAAAACTCTGAAGCAAATGATTGACTCACATGGGTGGCCCCAGTGACTACTTGCTCTTTTCCAAAACATTCTTGTCATTGTTGACATTATCCAAGCTGAAGACCCTTGTTGACTTGAGTGTGTGTTCTTGTGGGCAGTCCAAACACTCTATCTCAAGACTCAGCTTAGAACAGGTTTCTCAGAGTGTTCCCTCAAAACCTTCTTATTCTTTACACCTAACTCCTCCCTGAGGGCTGCATGTGAAAGTTTTTCCCTGTTCTCCAATGAAAAAGTTATTATTGTTTCATATCTCCAGGAGAATGGAAACGCCAATGGATATTTCCATAATGAAAACTTAATTGAGGTTGTGAGAAATCTATTTATAGCTGGCATGGAGACCACATCCACCACTTTGCGCTGGGGCTTTCTGTTGATGATGAAATATCCTGAAATTCAGAGTAAGTGGAAACTAGGCAATCAGCAGCTTCCTTCTCATCAGGTCACCTCACATGTGACTTCACATTGAGCAGGGCTGAACAAAAAGTGAATTCTCCACATCCCCCTATTCCTACGAGGAGAAAGAGACATTCAAGTGATCTATCTATGTATGATCCCTATTTTTTTCACAGAAAAAGTCCAAGAAGAGATAGAGCAAGTGATAGGGTCAAACCCCCCACGAATCGAGCATCGAACTCAAATGCCATATACGGATGCTGTTGTCCATGAAATTCAAAGGTTTGCTAATATCCTGCCATTGAATTTGCCTCATGAGACCACTGCAGACGTGACCCTTAAAGGTTATTTCATTCCCAAGGTGAGACAATTTCTGCACTTTTCTTCCCTCCATTCCCCAGTGTGACACATCTCCCTTTCAAGTCCTGCTTGTGTCCAAGGATGCTTGCTCACACTGGGGTTCTCACAGCTATTTTGGCAGGAGGTCCTCTGTTAAAGTGGGTGTTTTGAGCTCCAACATTCACCATCGCTCTGATGGTGACAGCAACATCATCCTCAGTGCAATAACTGTTCTGCCTTGGCTTGCAGGGAACCTACATTGTCCCCTTACTGGCCTCTGTCCTGCGAGACAAATCCCAGTGGGAGAAACCAGATGTCTTCTACCCTGAGCATTTTCTCAACTCTGAGGGGAAGTTTGTAAAGAAAGATGCTTTCATGCCTTTTTCAGCAGGTATCTTTTGATTTGTTAGTGCTCTGAGGGGAACTGGACATCTAAGACTCCTTTCCCATTGGAGCTGGTCTCTCAGACTCTTCCCAGAGGTCCTCTCCTCCTCTCCTCTCCTCTCCTCTCCTCTCCTCTCCTCTCCTCTCCTCTCCTCTCCTCTCCTCTCCTCTCCTCTCCTCTCCTCTCCTCTCCTCTCCTCTCCTCTCCTCTCCTCTCCTCTCCTCTCCTCTCCTCTCCTCTCCTCTCCTCTCCTCTCCTCTCCTCTCCTCTCCTCTGACAACAGCTCAAGAAGCAGATCCCACTGACTTTCTTGTGGCCGTTCTGCATTTTGTTCCAGGGCAGAGGTCCTGTGCTGGAGAGACTCTTGCCAAAATGGAGCTCTTCCTCTTCTTCACAAGCCTCCTGCAGAGGTTCACCTTCCGTCCTCCGCCTGGAGTTTCCATCTCAGACCTGGACCTCTCTCCCTCCATCGGGCTCACCATTGCCCCTGTGACTCATGAGGTCTGCGCAATCCCACGTTCCTAGGGTTTTTCTTAGTCATCTCCTTTTCCTGAAACACCAAGATGAAATATCTGTGTCTCTAGTACCCACGTGGGAAGTTTGGTACTTCTGAATCCAATAGGGGATTTTTAGCCCAAGCACACCTTGACTGTCCCTGTCACACAATCCACCCCATGACCACAGTCATGATCCAACTGGTTTCTTTGGCGTGGTGGTACAGTCACTTCTTGCCTCCAAAGTTAAAATGGGGAGGGGACACAGTGTTCGTGCGTCTAACACCCACTGTGGATCATCATTCTTCAAGTCTTTCAGATGTTACAAGGTATTGTTAGCGATCAACCAGTCAACAGTCAATCCACAATAAACTATCATCAACCATGTAACAATATCAGACATTATAGCAACAATTAACAATAGCAATGGGTGAACATATGAACACCATCCTGCGGTTGTATTGAGACATCTAACATACGGATAGGGTTCAGTGGGGGAATGTCAATTGCACGGGTCAGTTTTAGGGGCACGCCAGTGTCACAAGTGGGATTTAGGGGGGCGTTAGTTTCAGGGGTGGGAGCACTGAAAGAGAGCATACTTCACGGTGGACATGGATTTCATTATGGTGCTCTTAATGCAGCTTATAATAATAGAAATTACAACAATCACAATTATGATCATTATCAAAGATTGAAGGAGGCTAGTCAGCCTCCCTGACAAGGAAAAACCAAACAAAAACTTTCCCCAGCCAATTAGTCCCAAAAACTTTCCCCAGCCAATTAGTCCCTAGTGCAGTAGTGATTTCTCTTGTGTCTTTGGCTATTTTCTTCATTTTATTCATCTACTCTTGTAGCGACACTGAAACGTTTGGGATGTGGACGCAACAGTCGCCTACCAATAGATTCAGCTTCCTGCATACACCTTTCTCCTTCAATAGGATTAAGTCTAACACAGCTTGGTTTTGAATAGTCATCTTGCTGTTTTCTTGTAATTGGTGGCTTAAGAAGCCTATGCTGTTATGCGTAGAGTTTATTAGTGCCTCTAGCTGCAGGCTGCAGCTCAGCTCTAGAATAGAGCTCTAGAATAGAGCGTCTGTTTCATACTGGAGTGATCCCCATTCCAAAGATTGACTCCAACCACCACCCAGTCCTCATTGGAGCATTTTTCCACCCCTTCCATACATCCCTTGGCATGCAATCCTACCATTGCTGTGGTATGGGCCCTTCCCAGTAGGTAGGACAGAGGGAAAGCACAGCTACTGTGCAGGTCAGTTTTGGGATAGATGGGTATAGCCAAGAATACAGGCAGCCATCAGAGCACACCCACACTAAGTTAGGAGGTGTGGAGACAAAAGATATTTGGCACGAACGTGGAGCAGATGTGAGAGGAAGACAATAGTCTCTTTTAAGGCAACTTAGGACAGAGGGATGTGAAGAGCTGGTATTGCTGCATAAGCAGCCTTATACCAAGGGTTCTTGGGCCAGTGCATATAGCCACAACAGGGTCATCTTATCTATATCCTTATACCCAGTCTCCATTTGGCAGTCCCAGAGTGGAGATTCCCCTGTCGAGTGTGCCTTATCTTTTCCCCCATATCAACTAGATACATAGGTGTACCTGGCCCATATGCAATTGAGCAGGCAGTCAAATGAGTTTTTATTACACATGCTAGGGCATTTGTTATTATCTCTATCAGGATGTTTGATGCACCAAGAAGCATTCAGTGGCTTGGTATACACTAGTGAGTGATCGTCAAAGTCCCATAGAAAGCCGCGTTCAGTAGTTCCCCGTGGAACTTTGGGACAGGGTGTAGTGCCATTGATGCTCCACCCTGTGGTTTTATGGGTCAGTTGAAGAATGTAATTGCATTTGGCATCCCATACCAAACTAGCATTTATCATGCCCAGTGACCAGCTATAAGTCATACAGGTATAGCTCACATCCCTTATGCTTTCCCAGAACTTCCAGCTATAATTTTTCTATTGACCCCGTATTAATTCAAGGGCTAGTGATATGTTGATGTCCTGTACAAAAACACATAAGGAGTCTTCCACTGAGCTGGGGGTGGGTAAACAGACTGTTACTGATGTTAGGTTCATCATCTGCGCAAAACTCATCATCATCTTTGCCACTATGTTACCATCCAGGTCCAAGTCATATGCGTTAGTCGCCACCAATAGGAGCAACAGAATGGTCCATCCCTCCATTGTCCTGTAAGAGAGTACAAAAAAAATGGGCCTCAGTCCCTTGGGACAGGGCTTTTGTGTTAGAAGTCTGGGACTATCCACTGGGCGCTGATATGATGGGTTTTTCTGTTTTCATCTAAAGCCTCCCAAGCGTACAGACCTCTAGGTTTTGCTAGGGTCATGGACACAATGCCAGTGTAAGGTAGCTTCACCATGACAGGCTGGCCTATGTGTGTTCTTAGTGGAAACTGGTCCTTTCTATTACCTGGTAGAGGGTCATTGCCCGTTGGCAGAATGCCCTGATTTTAGGGCTTCCATAACTCCCCCAATGATTACTGATGATAAGGACTGCTTATGTTAGCTGTATGTCCCCACTGGGTCGCAAGACATCAGCATGTTTTTTTAATCAGACCATTGGTCCACTCAATGATCCCATTGGCCTGGGGATAATATGGCATATGGAACACCCACTTTATGCCTTCCCCTCTAGCCCAATCTCGAACAACTGCGGCTGTAAAGCATGATCCGTTATCACTTTGAATGCTCTCAGGGGTGGGTGAAACACTGAACCACTCATACAACACTTGCACCATTTTGTCCCCGGTGGCATCGCCAACAGCTGTAGCCACCAACAGCCCCAAAACCACTTCTACTCCTACCAGGATGAACTTCTTTCCATGGGACGGTTTCAATGGCCCAACATAGTCAACCTGTCAAGTGCACCAAAGGGCTTTGCCCTGTCTGATGTGCTGGGCCAGGGCTTGCTTCAGGTGGTCAGCTTTAAGCCTTATTCAGCGTTATGGGCAGGTTGTGAGGACTGCTTCACATGTTGCCATAGACACTGGCCACCCCCAAGACCAGCACTCGTAATACAGATCGCTTTCCCAGAGTGGCCTCGCTTGATGTGTAGCCATTCAGCTAGCCATTCCCCCTCTTCCTGTACACCATTAACCACTCTGATTTGGGCTAACTGGTCAACCTGTTGGTTCCACTTTTAGCAGCTGGAGTTCCGCCTTTTGCATGCCCTTTCACCCAGCCCATCCTCAAGGGCCGTGACCTGTGCATTTCCAATAGCCCCTGCCAATCTTCAGCCCTCCAGACTCATGCAACCCACTTCCCACCAGTTGGATTCCCACTGGCATATCATCTTGGTGGCACCCTTGTAAGTTGCAAGAGAATTGGTGTAAACTGTGGAGATATTCAAAACCTGCCTGGACATAGTCTAGGGCAACTAGCTGTAGCTCTTTAGTCTCAAGAACAAGTTGTCTCAGTCACAAGAATTCTTCTTAGACTTCATCATAGAACCATAGAATCATAGAATGGTTTGGGTTGGAAGGGACCTTAAAGATCATCTGGTTCCAACCCCCCTACCATAGGCAGGGACACCTTGCACTAGACCAGGTTGCTCAAAGGCTTCTTTTCTCCAGGCTGAAAAACACCAACTCTCTCAGCCTGTCCTTATAGGAATCATAGAATCATGGAATCATAGAATCATGGAATCATAGAATCATAAAATCATAGAATTGTTAAGGTTGGAGAGGACCTTTGAGATCATTGAGTCCAACCTGTTAACATAACTGCCTGGTCCACTTCTAAACCATGTCCCTAAGCACCACGACCACACATTTTTTGAATATTTCCAGGGACTGTAACTGCACCACTGCCCTAGGAAGTCTGTTCCAATGCCTAACCATTCTCTCCATGAAGAAATTTTTCCTAATATCTAATATAAATCTCCGCTGCAACAACTTGAGCCCATTTCCTCTTGTCCCATGACTTGTTACTAGGGAGAAGAGACCGACCCCCACCTCGCTACAATCTCCTTTCAGGCAGTTGTAGAGAGCAATAACGTCACCCCTCAGCCTCCTCTTCTCCAGGCTGAACAACCCCAGTTCCCTCAACCGCTCCTCATAAGACTTGTGCTCTAGACCCTTCACCAGCTTCGCTGCCCTCCTCTGGACACACTCCAGCACTTCCACGTCCTTCTTGTAGTGAGGGGCCCAAAACTGAACACAGTACTCGAGGTGTGGCCTCACCAGTGCCCAGTACAGGGGCACTATCACCTCCCTGGTCCTGCTGGCCACACTATTCTTGATACAGGCCAGGATGCCATTGGCCCTCTTGGCCACCTGAGCACACTGCTGGCTCATGTTCAGGTGGCTGTCAACCAACACCCCCAGGTCCTTTTCCACCAGGCAGCTCTCCAACCACTCCTCCCCCAGCCTGTAGCGTTGCATGGGGTTGTTGTGACCGAAGTGCAGGACCCGGCACTTAGCCTTGTTGAATGTCATACAGTCAGCCCCGGCCCATCGGTCCAGCCTGTCCAGGTCCCTCTGTAGGGCCTTCCTACCCTCCAGCAGATCAACACTCCCACCCAACTTGGTGTCATCTGCAAACTTACTGAGGGTGCACTCGATCCCCTCGTCCAGATCATCAATGAAGATATTGAACAGGACCGGCCCCAACACTGAGCCCTGGGGAACACCACTTGTGACTGGCCGCCAACTGGATTTGACTCCATTCACCACCACTCTCTGGACTCGGCCGTCCAGCCAGTTTTTAACCCAACACAGAGTGCACCCATCCAAGCCATGAGCAGCCAGCTTCTCCAGGAGAATGCCGTGGGAGACTGTGTCAAAGGCCTTACCAAAGTCCAAGTAGACAACATCCACAGCCTTCCCCTCATCCACTAAGCGGGTCACCTTGTCATAGAAGGAGACCAGGTTAGTGAAACAGGATCTCCCTTTCATAAACCCATGCTGGCTGGGCCTGATCCCTCGGTTGTCCCGCACTTGCTGCATAATGGCACTCAAGATGGTCTGCTCCATGACCTTCCCCAGCACCGAGGTCAGGCTGACAGGCCTGTAGTTCCCCAGATCCTCCTTCCGACCCTTCTTGTAGAGGGGCGTCACATTTGCTAGCTTCCAGTCATCCGGGACCTCTCCGGTTGACCAGGACTGCTGATAAATAATGGAGAGTGGCTTGGCCAGTTCCTCTGCCAGCTCCCTCATTATCCTCAGGTGGATCCCATCTGGGCCCATGGATTTGTGGGCATCCAGGTGGAGGAGCAGGTCAGTGACTGCCATCTCTTCAACAACTGGGACTTCACTCTGCATCCTATCTCCGTCTCCCAGCTCAGGGCCCTGAAAGGGCCTTGTTGAACTTCATGAGGTTTGCATGGGTCTACCTCTCAAGCCTGTCAAGGTCCCTCTGGATGGCATCCCTACCTACCAGCGTGTCAACTGCACCACACAGCTTGGTGTCATCACATCCCTACCTACCAGCGTGTCAACTGCACCACACAGCTTGGTGTCATCAGCAAACTTTCTAGGGTGCACTCAATCTCACTTCAGTAATGCTTTTGACACTATCTACCATAAGATCCTCATAGACAAGATGTTGATGAGCAGACAGTGAGGTGGATTGAAAACTTGCTGAAAAGCCAGGCCCAGAGGCCAGTGGTCAGTGGTGTGAAGTCCAGTTGGAGGCCAGTAACTAGCGGGGTATCCCTGGGATCAACACTGGGTCCAGTCCTGTTTAATGTCTTCATTAATGAACGAGATGATGAGACAGAGTGTACCCTCAGCAAGTTTGCTGATGACACCAAACTGGGAGGGGTGCCTGATACACCAGAGGATTGTGCCACCACCTAGAGGCACCTCAATAGGCTGGAGAAATGGACTGACAGGAACCTCATGAGGTTCAACAAGGAGAAGTGCAAAGTCTTGCACCTGGGGAAGAGCAACCTCAGGCACCAGTACATGCTGGGGGCCACCCATCTGGAAAGCAGCTTGACGGAAAAAGACCTGGAAGTCCTGGCGGACAGCAAGTTGAACATGTGGCAACAATGTGCCATTGCCACAAAGAAGGCTGTTGGTATCCTGGACTGCATTAGGAGGAGTATTGCCAGCAGGTCGAGGGAAGTGATCTTTCCCCTCAATTCAGCACTCGTGAGGCCACACCTGGAATGCTGTGTCCAGTTCTGGGATCCCCAGTACAAGAGATATGGATATACTGGAGAGAGGCCAGCAAAGGGCCATAAAGATGCTAAGGGACTGGAGCATCTCTTATATGAGGAAACACTGAAAGAGCTGGGACTGTTAGCCTAGAGGAGAGAAGGCTCGGGGGATCTTATCAGTATGTACAAACACCTGGAGGAAGGGTACAAAGACGACAGAACCAGACTCTTTTCAGTAGTGTCCAGTGACAGGTCAAGAGGCAACGGGCACAAACTGAAACACAGAAGGTTCCCTCTCAACATCAGGAAATGCTTTCTTACTGTGAGAGTGACCGAGCACTGGCACAGGTTGCCCAGGGAGATTGTGGAGTCTCCCTCCTTGGAGATATTCAAAGGTTGTCTTGACATAGTCTAGGGCAACTGGCTCTCGGTGGCCCTGCTTGAGCAGGGTGGTTGGACCAGATGACTTCCAGATTACCTTTCCAACCTCAACCATTCCGTGATTTGAAATTCCCAGCGGATTCAATGGAAGCAAAGTTATACCAATTCCCAAGCCCTTTAAAAAAAATAAATCTCTGTGCACTAATCACTTGGGCATTGGCATTCTGATTTCAGTTCTCAGGGTACGAAGGCTGTGCCTGTACTGACGAAAATACAACTAATCAGTAACCTGAAGAGCATGCAGAGTTTATTACTTTTATACCAAACACCAGGTCGATGACCTATGGTTCTCCATGTTCTTGGACTTTCATATGTGGACAGTGAGCTACATGCTTGACTAGCAAACATCTACCTGCCTCTGTACCATACTGAGGATTCATTAGCAAGCATGGAGGAAGAAAACACAACCAGTAACCAATCACAAGAAAAACATACTCTTCACTGGGAAAGAGATTTATAGGCTAGTACAAGCATCTCTCACGGGAAATTTTTGCAGGAAGACAGAGATCCAGAGTCCACATTTTCTCTTTTCTCTTCTGTAGCAAATACTTGGCTGAACAGAGATGGACTGGAACAGCTGCACTTCAATTGGCTTAGTGTTCATCCTGACTTTTCTATCCATTTTGAAAATGAGAGGTATCTGGAATAACCACCAGAGAAAGAATTTCCCCCCAGGACCAAGAGCATTACCTATCATTGGAAATCTGCATTTGTTTGATTTGAAGAGACCCTACAGGACTTACCTACAGGTAATCATCATCTTTTCTATTGGTCCCATAATTGCACATGTCACCAAGCCCCATAGTCCAAGATGTCAGAGAGTTTCTCCTATTGCACCCAACATGTTTCATCCACAAATGACCGTTAGCAGGGGACAGGAGACTGGTATTTGAGCAGAAATCTTTAAATGCTGTGAGATATGTTCCTTACTGTCATACTTTCTCCATACAACTGCATGCATCTAGGTTTCAGCCTTAAACAACTCTCAAATTAATAACAAGTGCTCACCTTATTTTTGTGGTAACTTTGAGAAAAAGGTAACTGAATAAGGAGTGAATTTGATATGCGGTCTAACTCCTTCCACCTTCCACTGATTGATCTGGGGTTGCAATTGCAGCTTCCTGCCTTCACTGATTTAGCAGCCCTTCTCATCTCCCTTTCCTCCTTTCTTGCCCAAAAGCTGAAGACAACTATATACTTTTAATATTCAGGGCCAACAGTTGCCAGAATGTACAGCAAAGATCTAGGCAAATTAAAGTAATAAATCTTTCAGTTTTCTTCTAGTGCTTTCTTTACCTAGTTTATTGTAGGACTTCACTGATTTGGAGTCAGAAGACTTCTATGAACCTGTTCCTTTTTTAGAGTTTTTCTAGTTAGACATTGAAATTACACATCCTGCTTGCTGATAATTTTAAAAGGAATGTTTGCACCTGCATATCTGTGTGTATGTTACATCCACAAATCAAAAGACTGCTCAGATGCAGTATCTGGAAAATCACTGTAGCTATCCAACTGCAGCCTAATTGTGTTGGCAAAAGCAAGCTCCGTCTCTTTTCAGGCCAACAGAAACAACATGCTTCTGCTGTAATCCAGTGAATCCATTCTAATGGAGGAGGTTGGTTCTCTGACTTGAGCTTAGCTCAAGATTTAATATTCACACATAGTTAGTGTGTAAATGAACTGGAGACTATATGCTCCTCCTGAGCACCACTATTGCAAGCATTGGAAAGTCCTTACTGGAGAACACCCTTTGAAAAGATAATATTCTGCCACAGCTACAGCAGTCTGGGATAACAGTATCACCATCAAAGAAGCTACTCTTAATTCAGACATATGTCGCTGCTGCTATGTTATTTCATATAGTTGGCTGGACTTGCTTACTAGTTGCCGAACATTTTGCATGTTGATACTAAATAGTTGTCTTCTGCTTCTCTGTGCAAACACAGTAGAAAATAAGTGCGGTCAGGAAAACTCCCTCCTATTGTCAGGAGAATCAGGAACATTGAGTTATTTGGAAATAAATCTGCCTGTACAAGCTAAAAAGGTACCAGCTTAGGCCAAACATTTTCTCTGAGACAGACTCATTGTGGAGGTAGTCATATATACAAAGTGAGAATTTACCTAATGCAAGATCCTGGACCAGAAACGTACTGATATTTTTCTACAATAATGGTAGCAAAGGTTTGAATAGGTTTAGCCTGTAAACAAAAGAAACACAATAACATAGACATCAGTGTCAAAACATGAGTCAAAAATTGAATTTATAGGGGTTCCTGAGGGAAGACAGAGCTGTCAGCACAATCCTTGACTGCCTTGGGGTTTCAGCTGTTAACACTTCTGCTCAGTTTAGCACAATGGGACTCCACTCCTGACTGTGCCTTTTAGTCATTAGCCATCATAATGTCTGGCACATTCACATTATTTAAATCAATTCTCTTTCTCTGTACTTAGGAAAACATTTAACATTTTAGTACCTTAGAAGCAGGACAGGAAAATAAGCAGCACTGAAAGGGTGGTGAATTTCTTTGTAAGCTGTAAAAGCTGTAAATCACTGTCATCTTCTTCTGACAGCTGTCAAAGGTATATGGTCCGGTCTTCAGTGTTCAGATGGGCCAAAGGAAAATAGTAGTGATTTCTGGGTATGAGACAGTGAAGGAAGCTCTCGTAAATCAGGCAGATGCATTTGCAGAGAGACCTAAAATCCCAATCTTTGAAGATTTGACCAAAGGAAATGGTAAGTAAGTTGGGTTTATTTTTCCTTATCAGCTTGACTTATTCAAAAAATTTTTTCCTACAGATGAAGCAGAAGCTGGCACATCACTTTGGGTCAGAGACCATATCAGGCATTGGAAATAGGGTGCAATTTCATTGACTTCAGTGCATTTATTCAAATTTGAAACTACTGACAGTGACAACAAAACAACCATAACTCTAACGATAACCACAGCAACAGATAATGGATAGTGTCACATTTTCAGGATCTAGAACAGGGGCATGCATGCCAGGGAAGGCATTTCTAGGTCTCATGCTGTGGTTCTGGACTTCGGCTGTTTTGGGCTTACCACAGAACCTCCTTTTCATGAAATGAGTATTATACTGCTGCTTCTCATTTCAAGTGGTGAATAGTGCTTTTAAAATCTGAATGTAACAATAGAATGGAGCACATATAGACTGGGAATTGAGTTTAATAAGGGAAATACTGTACACTGAGCTGGGTTTCCGAATGAGAATTTCACACCCAAACTTTATTCTAATTTTGCATGAGAGTTTCATATTTACATCTCCAAAGACCCTTGGACAAATTCAGGAATAATTCTGCGAACATTTTAACAGTTGCATCTTTTGATCACATTATTGCACGTAAGCTTTCTTTACACCTTATTTTTTTCCTTGAAAAAAAAATATAACTAAATTCATTAGTTACATGGAGTAACAATTTCAGTGAAAAAAATGATTGAGGAGGTTTTAAGACACTACCTAAATTTTAAAGACATCTGTGCCTGGTAAGGTTTCTCCTGCCATCATCAGAGACATGAGATCTCATTTCAATTCCACTTCCAAAGTATGATCAGCAGTTTGAACTTGAATTTCCAATGCCCTGTCTTCCAGTGATGTCTCTCAGTGATATATATTTTTCTTAAGATTTGATTTAATACATCTTAAATAGTTTATCTGTCTTTTTTCGTGCAATAAACCTATTGTTGAGTCCTGAAAATACTTAAGGGAAAGTTGTTTTTTTCCTCAGCCAGATGTAATTTAACTTGTTTTAAAAGTGACTGCTACTAAATATCTACATTATTTGTCTACAAATTAGTTATTTAAAATCTTCTGCCACCTTGAAATATTCTCTTTGTGTCAGGGATTGTTTTTGCTCATGGTGAAAACTGGAAGGTGATGCGAAGGTTCACTCTCACAACCTTACGAGACTTTGGAATGGGAAAAAGGGCCATTGAGGACCGTATCGTGGAGGAGTACGGGTACCTGGCAGACACCATTGGGTCACAAGAAGGTGGGTAGATGATTCATTTTTCGAACCTCTAAGGTTTTGTTCAAGTACCCAGAGGCTTGTCAGTAACCTTCTCAGGTTCAGACCTTTTTAAGAAATGTATTTCAGGCTGAATCAATTTGATGAATTTGGCTCCTCTGTCATTTTTGTGTCTTGGCATAGTATTCTAACATTGAATAATAACAAATAATAGCAATCAATCATAACAAATAAATAGCAATAATTAGTATTAAATTTACATTTACAAATTACATCTCTTGCCACATTGTAATATATTCTTTTGTTCATTGTATAGGAAAACCCTTTGATGCTAGTAAAATAATCAATGCAGCTGTTGCTAACATAATTGTGTCAATATTACTTGGAAAACGATTTGACTACAAAGATTCCAGATTTGTGAGACTTCTACATTTGACCAATGAAAGCATGAGGCTTGCTGGGAAACCTTTGGTTACGGTAATGATAAACATTTTTATGTTGCTGTTCCAGTGGATGCCATAGGAACACAGTAATAATGGTAGTCAGTTGTTTCTATTAAACAGAAGAATCTGAGAGTCCGAGAGATAATTGGCTTACAAGCACTTTCTGGGGCAAAACAAAGCTTGAGAGACAGTCTGAGAATCTTGAAGCCAACAACCAAGCCCCTAATCTCTCGAAAACATACTTAAGCTACAGTTTGAAGGGTGCTAAATCTGGACTGAAAAAATCAGACCATGTAGTGCATGAACAGAAAGCTCAGCATTCCCTAAAAATGTGGTTCACACATATAAAGTGACCAGGCAAAACAGTACACTCTCAGAACATGGGGCAGGGAGAAGCTATAGAGTACATGGTCTATGTGTACAAGCAGCCCTGATACAAACTGTTTTCCCATGCTTCTAGTACACTGAAATGTCTCAATGGGTAATAAATACTCTCTGATACTTGCATGTAATGCTGCCGCACACCAGATTCACTTCTGTTCCTTTAGGCTTTGAAACAGAAAAAAAAAAGTTAGTGGAAGAGCCGGATAAAACAATAAAAAAAGTTGCTGGCCAATATTTCCTTCTCCCTGGAGTCAAGTTGCAGGTGTTTGAGTCTGACATCTATGCTACTCCTGCAAAATAGTAATTTGGGGCTGAGAGTTTTCCATGTATTCAGTGCTCCTTGATGGATTTTCTACCATTAATTCATGCAGTCACTTTTTCGTGTTCTAAAGAACAAAATATAAATGTTAAGTCTTTGTCTTTGTATCTGCAAAACTGGCACAATATTATTAATCTGTTTTTGTAGTGTTTTCAGACCTCTGGCTGGTAAATTCTCTCTAACTTCTTTCATTCTTGTAGATGTACAACATCTTCCCATACCTTGGATTCCTCCTAAGGGCTAACAAGACTCTTCTGCAAAACAGAGATGAATTCCATGGTTATGTACAAGTTACTTTTGTAGAACATCTCAAAACCCTGGACAGAAATGATCTAAGAAGTTTTATTGATGCTTTCCTCATTAAACAGCAGGAGGTAACTGAATCTTTTCTCATTTATTCCAACCTTTATGGTTATATGAAGACATTTACAATTTCCTTTCGGTCCTTATAGTTATAGCCATATTTCTTTAGGGAATCTGTCTTTGACAAAACACATATAACAAACTGGTAGAGTTGAACAGATAATTCACCCTGTTGCAGTTCCAACCCCTTTTAATCAGCAAACTTTTACCCTTATTTATGTTTTTCTTCAGACTGTATCAATATATCTACAGAGGCTGCATCTTTTTATCTGCTCTCTCTGTTGTCCTAGTCCTTCTGGCTCTTTCAAAAACATGATGCATTACAGAACAAAAGCTCTACCTGGGCTTTACTGGGATCTCTACTGGGGGTCTCTGATATATCTGGGTTACCTTCTTCATAGAGAAACCAGCTCTCTTTGCAGCTGACCACGGTAAATATAAAGAAAACATAAAACCTATGTCAACACTCTTCTCCAGGTACAAGCCCAAGGCTCTTCTTTGTCTTTCACACTTTTTTAAAATACAGGATTTATTTCTTAGTAAATGTTTAGCTATGTAAATTGCATTTTCACATGGAAAGTTTTAAGTTTTCATCCTGTTATCTCAACCACTTCTTTCAGGAGAAATCCACTACCAATGGGTATTTCCATAATGGCAATTTGCTAAGCTTGGTGAGCAATTTGTTTACTGCTGGTGTTGAGACAATAACCACCACACTAAACTGGAGCTTTCTGCTGATGCTAAAGTACCCTGAAATTCAGAGTAAGTGGTTTTATGACAGATCTGTTACCCTCAGTGCATTAGGAACTGAACGGGAACCAGGAAGGTCAACATATCTGTTAATACACTAAGTTACAAAAAGCCAAGATTTCCAGCTAATTATTGTCTAGGTATCACTGTGCCCTGTGGTTCAGACACAGTGAGGGGCACACTAGTCAGCCTACCAGTAGATTATAAGCAAGGCTCATATGAGCCAGGTCCTTTGCTCAGTAAAATCTCATTAATTAAGAAGAGAGCTGTCCTGTGTTAGCCCATGAAATTGTTCCAGGTTTTGCTCAGAAACAGGCTGTTGATAAGCCAAAGGCCTGTGCAGATGTTAAATGGACTGTACCGAGGCTTTAAATACCTGAGCAGATTCAGGGAATTGCTCTTTGTCTGACATCTCCATTCCAGTTTATGGTACAGGGTTGTTAGGAGTCAAGTGGGGGTTTTGAGACACCTCTTGGTCACAGCAAGAAACTTTAGGCAGAAGAGAGGGCAGAAAAAATACAAGTCTTTAGATTTCTTATTGGTAAAGAAATAATCAAACTCTGTAGTTCTGTCGACCTCCCATTATTTCTGAAAGGATAAAAAGATTTTGGGAGAATTTATGGTTTTCGCTCAAGATCTTTTATACTTTACATCAGTAAAGCACAGTGTGTCTCAGGGATGAATGAATCCTTGTCTCTTTCTTATAGTTGATTCTTTCCTCAGGAAAGGTCCAAGAAGAGATAGAGCAAGTGATAGGGTCAAACCTCCCCCGGATTGAGCATCGAACTCAGATGCCATATACAGATGCTGTCATCCATGAAATTCAGAGGTTCGCTAATATCCTGCCATTGGATTTGCCTCACGAGACTGTTGCAGATGTCACTCTCAAAGGCTATTTCATTCCCAAGGTGAGATCCCTACAGGATTGTTTCTTTTAGCATTTCTTCTTTCTCAAACTTGGTTAATGTGATAAACATGAACTCTGTAATGAAGTCACATAATAGCAGTCAGAATAATCTCTTTCTCCAGGCTGGCAATCTTGAAGTCTTATTGCCATTACTGTCACCACAATATTTGTCCACGGATTAATTCCACTGTCTTATTTTGCAGGGAACCTACATCGTCCCCTTACTGACCTCTGTCCTGAAAGACAAATCGCAATGGGAGAAACCGGACATGTTCTATCCTGAGCACTTTCTTGACGCCAATGGAAAATTTGTGAAGAAAGATGCTTTCATGCCTTTTTCAGCAGGTGCCTTCTCTTTCCCACTTACTGCTGTTGCAAGTACAGACCTTAGACAAGAGCTACTTGTACCAGTGTTTTTTTGTTACTGAAGCTTGGCCTCCACACTGTCTTTTTCATGGGACCATTTCACAACCCATATTTCACAGATTTCTCAGGACACACATCTGATAAGAGAGAGTACTCTCAAATGTTTGCTAATTCCTTCAGCCTCTGGATGTTATTGGTTTCTCAGTTAGCATTCAATGATTACAAATGAGAATTTGTAGTGCCTTCTTAAATATGAGGGAGGTTTTCAGCAAATTCCATGATGGTTTAGATAACACATTTCTGCATTATAATCTGTAGCCCACAACTGCTCTATGGCCTGGGCTTCTTTGTCTCTGACTCTTACCATATCCAGCTGCATTGTCTACAACCACACACAAAGCACATAGGAAAGGTGGCTTCTGTGTCTTTCCCGAGGAACCATGTTTCATTTTTGCACGTCCCTCTTAAAAAGTCACAAATAATATTGACTGGGATCAAGACTTCATATACTGTGCCAACAAAGAGAAGTTGCCTTATACAAAACCCCAAATTCTGTGTAAAATCAAAGGACAGAAAGGGGTTGCCTTTTGAGGCTTCCACAGAGCATGATGTCCACCTAAGCTGACACACCTGCACCATTTGCCAAAGCACTGGAGATTCCCACCCCCATGATGACTGCTCCTTCTCTGGCATTTCTCCTGCTTTGCAGGCTCTGTCATTGCTCAATTAAGTTACTATACATCAGTCTCTGGCTAACTTGTCTATCATATCCACAACACTCTGCTTTTTTTATAGACCCTATTTGTGTATTTTTAGTTCTGCATGGTATTTGAATAAGGTTTTTTCTTGTCATACTCACCATCCAACATAGAGTAAATTTTTTTTTCGTAACAGGGCTTATGATACTTTTCACAGGCCTTCTTTTTCAGATTTAAGTCTAGATGTCCTAGCTGAAAGCACATCAGGGAGTGTCTGGGCCTTCCCTGGAGGCATTATTTCATAGCACAGCCATGGAATAGCTCTTCATTTTCCACTTTCTGGAAGTTAAACTCCACTTTCAAGGGAGTTAAAATCAAATCTTAATTCAGGTCTTTGCTAGTTCTGGCCTTGAATCACCATGCTCTGATTAAGGCAGTTTACAAGTTGCTGAATTTGGCCAGGATTAAGAAAAATTTATATTCACAGCACTTTTGAAGAAAGGCTTTATATTAGGGGCACCATAGAACATCTCCACCACCTTCCTCCTCAGTCCCATTCTAGCCAGCATTTGTGAGTCTCCAAGGTCTTTTCTGACAAAATTTAATATAAAAAATCGCCTGTGACTAGACTAATAGAGCCAAAGTCTAGACTAAACCATCCAAAGTTGGTCCAGGAACCAAAAATTGACCCAAGTAGAGGAAAAATCTGAAAATGAAGAAAAATACAAATTTTATTGAAAACTGGAATTAAGGAATTCAGATTGCATTTCCATACATTTCTCCCTGAATGCAAGCATTTAGGCAAAGGAAAAGAAAAAAAAAATCTCCAGGTGGCTTTGTTATCATATCTCTGAAGACCAAGTGTCCTCTCTCTCAGATGATTCTTGTACTCAATAGAGTTTTAAGAGCTACTGTGTTCTTTATTGATAGCTAGGATATGACATTTCAAGTGTTCTGGATTCCCACTGATCTTCCTCAGAATAAGAGCTGCTCAGAGGTTTTTATTTCTTCCAACTATTGAAGAAGCAGCTCCCACTGACTCTCTTATGGCCGTTCTGCATTTCGTTCCAGGGCGGAGGATCTGCGCCGGTGAGACTCTTGCCAAAATGGAGCTCTTCCTCTTCTTCACCAGTCTCCTGCAGAGGTTCACCTTCCACCCTCCCCCTGGAGTTTCCATCTCAGACCTGGACCTCAGCCCTGCTATTTCATTTAACGTCATCCCCAAACCCTATGAAATGTGTGCTGTAACACGTTCCTAGAGCTCTAATCAGCATCAATATGTTTCAAAAATGTTTAAATTACTTTTTCATGATACCTGCGGCCTTAGTTTTTTGGCCAAGATAATTCACAACATTAGATCTTAATGAAGGTTTCCAGTACTTCTAAAACAAAGTAGTGTTATTTTTTATTTATTGGGGGAGGGCAGAAGTGGACCAGAAGTGTGGACTAATTCATGACTCATGGATTAACCTATTAGATCACCTAATCTAGGCTAAACAATACAGACCCTCAGCTTTCACATTCTTACTTCAATTTTCACTTGGTAATGTGTGTTTGTTGAAAGCATATCCCCCAGAAATGCTCCCAAGTCCAGGTTCCTCCAGAGGGACATACGGACGATGAAGCTGTGCCTAGCTTGTACTATCCTGCTTAAAGATAAGCACTGCAGAGCCTCTGTGGTCAATGTGGGGTATTCAGAGCTCCAGGCCTTCAGAACAGAAGGGTTGTTTGGTCTTGGCAGGCAGATGGATTTGAAGCTGGGTTGACTATACCAATGTTCCCCAATACCTCATTGCGGCTTCTCCCCTTGGCTTTTCTCCCTGATCCTTCGCCTCTTCATAGAATCATAGAATCACAGAATCATTTAGGTTGGAAAAGACCTTTAAGATCATGGAGTCCAAATGTTAACCTAGCACTGCCGAGTCCACCACTAAACCATTCAGGAGCATTCAGTCCCTGCTTCTGCCTGGGCAGTAATCAGTGCTGACCCGCTGTGGTATGCCTTAAATCTCAGCTTTTCTTAGGCTGGCTATTTCACTTGGCACTAGAAGGACAAAATTCCCTGTTCTGCCATTTCTCCTGAGAGTAGGTGTTGAAGCAAGACCCTTGTTCCTTCTCCTCGAAGGAGACACGCCTCTGAACATTCCCTTTCATTTGATCTCATTCCCTTGGTTTGAGGGGTTTCATATCAACACTTCTCCATTTGCCTTTGTCTCCTTACCCAAACAAGATTCCAATCATTAGCCTGTAAATAATTAAAAAATTATGAGGAGATTCAATCCACCTTAAAGTTGATATACAGAGCACAATTCAATTGCTTTAACCCCAAGCCTCTAGCACCATTTTAGATACCCTCAGATCTTTTGCTTGGCCTTCAGCTGCCAGGCTGGGGGGACAGGTCCTGTGCCATATAAGCCCCATGTTCACGTTTCAGATAATGTAGATACTTCAAACATCTATGAGTGTTCAAACGTAGACTGCTAGATAGAGACTAACGGTTAAAGACTCAAAAGTGAAAATAATACGAGAATCAAAAAATTCCATGAGTGGTTGCATCACTTTTATTTTTAGGAGCAAATTTGCTCGCCTCTTGAATTCTTCTAATGTAATAATTTCCTTTTAATTTTAAGGAAAATTTTTACAAAGGAGCAGCAAACTTCTCATTTAGATCTGTTTATTTTAGTTTCTGGATTCACAAACGTGTTAGATAGAAAGGAAATTTAGCCTGAAGTTTTTACTTGTTTCCAAATTTCAGGAGGCAAGGAATTTTAAAACTCGTGTCTCTCCTACTTTCCAATCCAGGCTGCAGAGCAGGTGCAGGTGACAGCCTTGCCAACATGGAGCTCTTCCTGTTCTTTACAAGACTCCTGCAAAGTTCATGTTTTTTCCTACCCCTGGAGCATCCATTTCAGGTCTGAACATAGTAAGGTGCACTGGCCTTTCAGTAGATGTTTTAGGATCTGGCCTGTGATTTGATAGTCTTTCTTTTGCTAATACATAAATCCACACACTCCTGTTGTTAAGAGAGCAGCAGCTGCCCGAGCATTCACATACCATCCATGGAGTCGCACACACACCACCCGAGACTTTAACTGCTTGGACTGGAGTCCCTTCACAGCGGGCAGCTCCACTGTGCTGATGGGCGCCCCTTTTTGACTCCTCACTCACACACCCACTCACCCTTGAGCTTTCCTCTCCCCTCAGGCTCGACCCTAGGTTTCCCCAAAGCAGAGTCTCCAACACGATGTACACCAGGCAAATATATTGAGTGGTACAGCAGTGAAGAGCAGCTCGAGCTGGGTGCCTCTGAGGATGGACCCCAAACAAAGAAATCCCTGGGCAATTATACCCTTACAGTCTAAGTTCCCCTCCCCTCATGCAACAGTTCGGTCCAATAGTAATATTTGGGTCTGGGGTCTTCTTGTTCCTTATTGGATCCTTTCCCTGTCTCCAGGCAGGACATTCCTTTTCTTATCTTGAATAACTGCAGCTTCTGCTGATGGTTTTGGCTCCCTTATCTTCCTGGTTTGCACTGGTTTCAGGGCCTTCCTTCATCTAACTAGGTAAGAGTTCAGCACACAGTCAGCATATCTAGGTGAAAGTTCACAGCTTGCAGTCTAAGGCTTCAACAGGTCTTTGGCTCCTTATTTGAGCTAAAAAGTGACTCCTACAACACTGTGACCACAGAGGATTGTACAGGTGTAATGGCAGCAGGAGTCTATTTTTTTCCACTTTTTGTGAACATTTATAGATGTCTCCAAATCCATCCTTCAGCCTGGCCATCTTAAGCAATACACAGTTGTCTCCACTTCCAGTAGAGGACAGACCAGAAAAGCAATGGAGAAGAATGGTCAAACTTACTAGATACAATAGGAGAATACTCCTTCATATCTTCATGGTGCTTATTGAGCTGTATATCCTCACGCTGCTATCCCCTCTGAACTGCCAACTGTGCTAACCATACACCCTCATTATTGGGTACCATTTTGCATCTCAGGGGAAACAACTTCAAAAAATCAGAGCTGCTGCACGGGAAGTTGTAGTACGCCAGATTCTCACAGCCTCCGTTGCTATTTAGTCCAGGGCTCCTGTGAGAAAAACTAATGTAACTTACAGGACCTTTCCACTGCAATCTTACGCGTGTCTTCTGAACTATGTTTGCACTTGGAGAAGGTGATGTTTTTCATGTTAGCTGATATATGTGAAAATTACAATTTAATTAGCTTTACCAGGAATAAAAATATTTTTGTCATTCTCCGCCCCTGAATTTTAGATGTTAAAAACATTTATGAAAATATGGAGAGGTTCCACTGAAGGCAAGGTTTGAAAAAGGGAATCACTGTAGAAAAGGTATTAGAAGTTGGTGATCACATTTCATTTTCTGAAGCTGTTCTTTCTCATATCATCAAAGTACTCAAAATAAATCACGTTTGCATTTCTTGCTCCTATTAACCTTTAAACAAAACACATTTATCTCAGTAACATAAGAAACCTAATGTAATAAGAGGTCTTTCATTTATCTTATAAATAGATTCTGAAGCCATAGAAAGAACGTGATAATGGAAAGTGTGATTGCAGTGCATGAATTGCACTGTTTTTCTGAGAGAGTGTTTCTGTACGTACAAATCATCTAATCTTATCTAACCATCTTTGTACTTGTTGATTCACATGACCTTCGTTAACCTCCTATCTGAGGCTTCTCCACATACTTACCTTCAAAGACAGAACCAGATCAAAATGGATTTTTTAGCCTTTTTCCAGCTCTAACATTTCAGAAAAAAACCCACTCAGTTTAAACACTGTTTTTTCACTTGGGGGGGTGGAGACAAAATGATGAAAATAAATCATTTTTTCATGAGTAAAACAGGCCCCTATTCTTAACACTGCTTCTTGCCAGGAGTTGCCATCAGCCCTGGAAATGCTAAACCACCATTTCTAGGTCTTTACTAATTCAGAAGAAGGTGGACGGCATCTGAAAGATGGCAATGCCAGATTGTTCATGAGTTATGGCACAGAGGATTGATGTTTGCAAGATCACCAGGATGAACAGAGTCATGGAGGCTGTAACTCCTGCAGGCGAGACCCACACGCTGCAGAAGAAGGCAGAACCCAGTTGTACTAGAAACAGGACATTCATTCAAATCCAATGTTCACCAAAAAAGGCCCACAGTTATAATCACAAGAGTACTTAGTCTATTGGTCTGCCCAATAGCCTTGGACACTTTGGGCACACTACTGTCAGACACACCAACTGACTGACTGCTTCTCACCCTGAGAAGAAACAGAAACTCTCCCTCCACCATGTGATGGTTGCATCTGTATAGTGGCAATTTCCTCTCTAATCATTCTTTCTCTCTCATTTCCCTGCTATTTTCTGTTGGCCTTCTTACAATGATGAAAGGCCAACAATGCTACAAGTACGTCAAACAGCCCTGAAAATTTATTTCACAAATACAGATGTATCTGACACTGCCTACCATATGAAAAGAAATAACAGTTGTGTACTTGTTATAGCATAGAATCATAGAATCATAGAATCATAGAATCATAGAATCACAGAATCACAGAATCACAGAATCATAGAATGGTTTGGGTTGGATGGGACCTTTTAAAGATCATCTGGTTCCAATCCCCCTGCCATGGGCAGGGACACCTTCCACTAGACCAGGTTGCTCAAAGCCCCATCCAACCTGGCCTTCAACACTTCCACAGAGGGGGCATCCACAGCTTCTCTGGGTAACCTCTTCCAGTGCCTCACCACCCTCGCAGTGAAGAATTTCTTCCTTCTATCTAATCTAAATCTACCCTCTTTCAGTTCAAAGCCATTACCCCTTGTCCTATCACTATGGGCCCTTGTAAAAAGTCCCTCTCCAGCTTTTTTGTAGGCCCCTTTCAGGTACTAGAAGGCTGCTATAAGGTCTCCGCAGAGCCTTCTCTTCTCCAGGCTGAACAACCCCAACTCTCTCAGCCTGTCCTCATAGGAGAGGAACCCCATTCACATGGGGTGAATCACCCTGATCATCTTTCTGGCCCTCTTCTGGACTCACTCCAACAGGTCCATGTCCTTCTTATGTTGGTGGCCCCAGAGCTGAATGCAGTAATCACTTCTCAGGAAAAACCTTAAGCCAAGTTGGCCTGAGTCCAGAGTGTCATTAAGATTCTTCCTGACTACTCTGTAAATGGATAACCTCAGTAAATAAAGCATGCACCCATGGCAAATAGCTGGTTCTTTTGTAATGAACCTTCTGACTTGCTGATAAACATTGCATAAACACTGTCTGCAAATTCCAGCTGTCAGAGGGCTCCCGCCTCCTGGCAACAGTAAAAGGAGGTTAATATTGAAAGCCAAAATAGCCCTAGGTTGATACTGCTTCAAACCTCCACGTCTGCTCTCTCCCTGTAGGCAGCATGGGAGTGGAGTGTTACTCTTGGTTCAGGCCTAGTCAGGGTGCCACCCAGACACATCAGGGCTCATCAGCCAAGTGCTGGCGCAAAGAACGTTGTTTACTGAACGATCACTATGGGGTGTGTAAGGGACCTTTCTCTCACCGAGCATGACGATGGTTACCTCTTTTCTACATGCTTATTGCTTGTCCTGACTCTTCTATTGACAATGAAAAATAGAAAGTTTCCGGAATAGACATCGCAGAGAGAATTTCCCCCAAACCAAAGTCTTTACACAACATTGGAAACCTGCTCATCACAGATCGGAAGGGGCCCTCCCAGATATTGCTTGTGTAAACTTTATTTTTCTTCCTACTGTCCCACCATGCAGTCACTGAGCATTTGTGGTGATGCTCTCTGTCTAAACTTCAACCCAGGTGCAGAATGACATGTATTAAACCAAACTCCACCCAAGAGTGCAATAGGAGGAAAACTTCAAATATTACATAATTCATTCTCTTTGCTGTAGATGTCCTTTTATCACATCACCATATAATTTCTGATTTCTCTCAAAAATATTTTTGGCAATTAAAAGGGATCACTCCAGTTATGAAGAATTCTTATCGTTCGGGGACTAATATACAAAGCATGACCAGAAAAGAAGAGGTTATGGAGAGGTACAAGATCATGTATGCCTCTGTGAGAATCCATTGCAAGGACGTCAAAATGTTTAAACTGTGACCGCAGCCTGCTCCAGTACCGAGTCTGTAGACCCCAGTATGTTACTTTTTCTTTCATGAAGGAAAAGCTATCTTCTCTTCACATAGCAGATGGCTCCTCACATTCTTCCATTAACTGGCAATACTTCTAGGATTAGATGGAGAAGATAAATCTTCTTCCACAAGAATTTCAAGTTCTTCCCATCAACACCTTTCTGAAGGCAAGAAGACAGAAGCAGCAAAGCTCATATTAGTGCTTCAGTGAGCTCCCCACACTGGCTATACATTGAGGGTTTTCAACCAGAAAGTTGACAGTCTTGTCTGAACTGACCCTGCTCTTTCCTCCAGGACCTTTATTTGCTTAGGCAGTCTGAAATTCTGCCTTTCATATGGCAGGATCCTATGTTGCATGACCACCTCATGCTGTTTGCTGAGGTATCTTATCCAATAGTTATTTTTTGTCTTCAAACCAAACAACCACTGGATGTAGTTACCTGGAAATTATTCTCCCTCTCGATAAATGTAGGATCTCCACAGGTTCTGTAAAAATGGTCTAAATGGGCTGAATGAGATAGAATCTAGAGGTAGACATCTGGTCCTATCAAAGGCAATGGCAGAATTGACCTGGACTTGAGAAAGATAAGGATTATAATCTTGATATATTCAGTTATCCTAAAATACTAGACTGCCTTAAACCCAGACTGGCCTTTGAATCAGGAGTGTATACATCTGTGCGCCTGCTCACACACTAACAAAGCGTTGTTGTTTCCTGCAATTCTCATTTTTCCATGCTCTTGCAGAAATTCTCTGTTGTATGCCAACAGCTCCCTCCTGCCAGGAATCCCTGCTTTGCTCAGAAAATATATTCAGTTTTTAAAAACTGATGAAGTAGAATTGTAGCTTGGTTTTCCGAAACCAGATCTGCCAGGCCTGTATGAGTGACTCAGGTACACATACTGTCTTTCAAATGGCACTGCACATACAAGTGACATTCTTGTATTTAATGTAGTATGAAACTCAGAAAGCTAAAATAATAACGGAATATTTGAATATTAGTGAAATTAAATGTCTCAATCCACCTTTTTGCCCTCCTTTTAGAAAATTTTGTAATTTTTAGTCCAGGACCTGCTGATAATTCAAAATCCTTTGTGCCCTAAAAGGACATGTGCCTCTGCTCTGCTCCAGGCATATATTTAGCAACGGGATGTGCCTTCCATTAATATCACCCTGTCACATACACACTGCAAGACAATTTACCCTGGAATTAGCCCATGAATGTGTCAGCATCACCTCCTCAAAGACCTGCAGGCATCCACTCACCTGCGTTGTTGTTAGTTAACCCATTAGATTGCACTGTTAGTGATGCCAAAGGATGCAGGGAAGAAAACCAGCAAGCCAATCAGTTGGGTACTGTGTGAAGTTTTGAAACTAGGTGAAGCCAGAGCTCATATTATTGGAATTTTTAGCAGATTGACAGCTGCTGTTCAGAGGCTCCCTGGCAGCTGTTTGACCAGCAATATGCCACTGCTATGCTTCTAGTCCACATTGTCTGAATCAAAGGAGATCTCAGTGACAGTGTTGACTTAAGTCAAGCCAGCAGCTTAGAGGACAGGCAAACCTTGGAGGAAGAAACAGTCTCTTGGGTATTAACCAATCTACTTTTTTACTTGAATCTGTGTAGAATGCATTTTTTCCTCTCTTGCTTTCTATAATACACCTCCTGGGCATATGTACTTTGCATTAAACCTTCACAGTAATGCAGCCAATTACTTAGCTTTTATATAGGACTAAGGACACCCTTGCTGTCAGTATCAGAAGAAATAGGCAGAAAACATAATGAACAGGCCCATGGTTCCTTCCCAGTCCCTTCAGAGTCTTTCTGTAGGCTTGGTTCTCTAAGGTCCTTTCCCTCAAGTTCATGGCTCATTCTCTCAAGTAGAGAGACCGACCTAACCTTGTTTCTCCAACAGGCTCTGTTGGATTTCAGATTCCTGAAATCTTCTTTCCCTTCCCCCCCCATGGCTTGTGTCTCCCTTTCCCTCTGTTGCTCTGTTTCCCAGACAAATTCAGGAACGGATCTGCATAGATTTACAGGGTCCCCTTCCACCACCTGGACTCTTTGTTCTGCCTTTTTCTGTCCTCCTCCTTTCTGCTCTCCTTCCTTTGCCAGACAGGACTGCCCAAACTGGTTCTTACTCAGGCTTCAGCTAATCTCCTTTTCAAAAGGAAACAGGACTCCTTTTATTCTGAAGCTGACTCCTGTGATGTGCTGCAATCACAGCCCCTTCCAGTTCAGTAGATAAACACAAGCTTAAGGCTTAATCTTAATATTCCCCATTAAATATTTAATTCAGGTCTTGTGAGGAACCTTACCAGTAGTGCTGGGTACATGTTTGCACAGAGATATCCACAAAACACTAGAGATACATAGCAAATTCACCAGAGAGCAGCACCTGTAGACACACATCCCCTTCACAGTCACATCCCGCTTCCAGTCACACCCATTCAAATCCAAAAGGTGAAATTGTGGTGCAAAACAGGAATGCCAAGAGATTCACAGGCCCACAGGACTGCAGGATAATTCGGGTTGGAAGGGACTGCAGGAAGTCAAAGCAGAGTCAGTTGTGAGGTCAGACCAGGCTGCGCAGGGCTTTATCCAATCTGATTTTGAATCCAGGTGGTTCTCAATACAGTTTTGGACACACATAGGTGTAACAGAAAGTACAATACCTCTCCAGGTCAAAGTTAAATGCCAAGATGGTTTAATAAGCCACCCATTGTTTAATTTTCCAGTGGAGATCTGATTTTGGCACACTTCTCAGGCTGAAGTCCAGGCTCTTTAATGAGCTTGCATAACTTGATGCTTATTGCTCTGTTTTGCGATAAGCAGAAGGCACTGGTGTGTTGTTGTGGAAGTAGTCTCCACGACAGTGACAAATTGCTCACAAGGCAAATTATCACTAGAAGACCACCACTGCATTACCATTTTGCTTTTCTCTGGGAATATATTGGTAAATAAATATGCTGTAACATGGAATGCTAAGAAATACTGAATAAATAAGAAAGTCTTAAAATGTAAAAGAGAATCAGTGTACTGGACCAGGTGCCCTCTGAAACAAGAGCCCTCCCATTTTAAACTATCTTCTGCAAGGTGCTGGGAGACGTGTTCCAGACTAGTAATTCATACAATACTAGGAACCAACAGAAATACTAAAAGTTATGAATGTCCTCTGGAATCAACTGCCTTGATTAGCAAAGGATGGTGACCTCCAGCAAGAAAAATTTTCAGAGCTACTCTTCCCATGCTACTGTGTTGGTAGTACCTCAAGACACATGCTGTTGGTTAAAAGCCCATGCAATTGGCAGGATTCAGGAAGGTGACTCAAATATTCTAAGCTGCCTCAAGTTGGACTAGATGCCCATGCCTAGGCAAGTAAGCAGCGGCTTAGTCTACATTGTCATTATTCAGTGGAGATCTGAATACAGTCAATGGAGCCTAGGCAGTGATTTGACTTAACCTAAACAGACGTGTTTGTTCAGCAGTAATTGAACTCTGCCTTTAGTGTCATTTCAGATGCCAAGCAGCATTAGAGATATCTGCACAGGGTTAACAAATGTGATATATGTGAGATTTGTTGCCTTCTGGATCGGCAGCTGCAGATTAGGAAGGGTACCACAGGGCACTGCTTGCCTTCAGCCAACTGAACAGAGCCCCCAATGTATTTTATATCATAGGCAACCTGTCTTTAACAGTTGTGCTGCTCAAGGAACAACCTCTTAGTCATGTCATTATCCTCCTAGTAGGCTCCTGTGCAAAGGCCTTATCAGCTTCGGCATACACAAGACTTCCACGTGTCCTCCCATGGCCTTCAGCGACAGCATCCTCATTGTTGCTCCCAATATACACCTATACTTGGACACTCTTGACTGACAGACAATGTAGGTATCTCACAGTTTCTGTCTGCCAAATTTTAAGTGAGTTTTGGATTGATGTGAAAACAGTGAGAGTTGCTTTCCCCCCCAGAAGGAGCATTTGCAAAGCATTTGGAGTTATTTAATGACAGAATTGATGGAAATGACTTCTAGCAAGCCCTCCTGACTTGTGATAAAACACTTATGTTAAAATCTGCAAGACTTTTTATTCAGCCTTTGCATGTTTAGCTCTACCATGAGCAGAAGATAGGTAGACAGATTTATCTTGAGAAAAAGGAGACACACAGTAGAAAGGAAACAGAGTTGTTTCTGTATTAGACATTAAAAGACTTCTTTATAAGGTTTTTCTTTAACTCAGACTGCTTCTTGCAGGTTTCTCTGCTTCTGAATTTCATATACTAATCTCTTTGAGGCCATGTTAGGGAAAGGAGAGGCTTGAGGACTTACACCAAGATAGACAAACGGGGTTAGAAATGTCCAAGGATTCTGCTGTAGGTATCTCAGAAAATGGCTATGGAGAAGAAATAATTCTTCAGTGAGAAGCAGTACAATTACAGTTGAATTACAGCAAAACTATTAAACTTACAACCATTCCCAATTCTTTTGGATTTGCCATGAGCAGTTTTCCCTAAGCAGAAAAACCATGAGTAGTTAATATCTTCAATTTTAGGCTTATGCAGGAAACTCTCTGTCATCTCACCTGAGTTATGAAATTCCACCAAAGTGCTCTTGCAGTGCACAAAAGTTGATCCAAATGTAGAGGTTTGTGAGGTTCGGCTATAAGTGGGATTTGTCTAAAAAATGACAAGGTGTATGAATCACTCTAAAAAATGAGCAGGGAAGAAACTGGGCATTCATGCTTTTCAGCAATGTTATTGATGGTATATTCGTCTCCAGGACATTACCCTGTGCTGGAAAGCCACAGCTATGTAATTTCTTAGATAAAGTGGTAGCCACAAGCCTGCCATAACCCTTCCTCCGATGCTCTGGAAGAGTATAACCATGAATCATGGTGGCAAACTGGTCTGCCAGGCTCCAGGAGAGGGGATGCCCATTGCCATCCAAGACACACACACTGGGGAAGCAGCAAATGAGGTTAGCAAGGTACTTCTGGCACCTTGAGTTGCCTCCCCGTGACCAGGTTTTGCTGAGTAGGCTGGCATGGGAGATGTCCAGGGAAGCCAATGTTAATTTAGGGTCCATCCTAAGAGACAGTACAGAAAGTGTATTAGGCAGAAAGCTGTGCCTCATATTCTCCAAGCAACTGCACTAGACTTAAAGCTGTCTTCTCCAGCCAAATAGATTTTCAGGTCTATATCAGAAAGAGGAATCAAAGTGAGCTGAGTTCATTAGGCTGGAGGTTTGGGAATAATTATAGAGGGCAGCACCTCTCCATTTTAGGCTTTTGTTTATCTAAGCTCCTGAGTCCACACAACACATTCCAGAGGTGCCTTATTCCTTACAGGAAGAATGGAGAATATGTTAAGGAAGGCAAGGAGCCTCAGCAACATATTAGGTGGCATAGAGGAGTGGAAAGGATTTGATTTCTAGTTTCTCATCCTGCAAGTCTGATAGATTCTCTCTGGATTTCAAATCCACTGCTGAGAAATTTATTCCAGGAAAAATGGAGCCTCTGGTTTCCCTGCTCTTCTGCTCTGATGTCAGATCAATATCTCGCCAGCAGAGGGATGTTAGAAAACTTAGAAGGCTTCAAGCAGTTGTGTAAAGCCCCCTTATGAAAAACAAACTTTGTGGGAGACCCAGATCCATCTGTCAAATCTAAGGACCTTTGACACAAGATAGTCAAAGGAGGAGGAAAGCAGACCTGTGGATCCCATGTATACTTGATGAGAGGAGGGGATGGGGACTATTCTGGAACATAAAAATGCAAAAGTGATGGACTGATGAAAGAAAAATCTTGGTAAGTCTTTAAGGTAATAGTTCCTTCCTTACCAAGTAATTCTTCAGTCAGGTTTTTGACCCAGTCACAGAGAAAGCCTAGCAGTCTTCCTGATATTTTTGCTGTTAATGCACTTTCAGGAAATATATTGCTATAGTAATGACATGAACAAATGACATGGAGTGCTTAGACATACTGAAGTCTGACATCTGGCAGCGTGTCCGGGTCTGAATGGATAACCATCTGGAAAGAAGATGTTTTCACATCTACCTGCTTAGATAAAGCCACAGTTCTGGATATTTCACATATTCCATCCTGGAGCCCTGTGTATACAAAGATAAATACTAAGGTACTTCAAAAAGAAAGCATTTTTTTTTTTAATAAAGTCCAATAATACACTTTTCATGGAACTAGCCAGGTATTTGAAATCTCCAAAATTATTAACTAGGTTCCCTCCACACTCTGGCTATAGTTTCACATACATGAAGGTCAGAAAGCACCACACTTTTCACCTACTCCAACTGTATTGGGTTTGCGTGGCAAGGTTTTGGTAGCTGGGGGGGCTACAGGGGTAGCTTCTATGAGAAGTTGCTAGAAGCTTCCCCTGTGTCCAACAGAGCCAATGGCAGCTGGCTCCAAGGCAGACCCACCGCTGACCAAGGCTGAGCCCATCATCGACAGTGGCAGCACCTCTATGATAACATATTTAAGAATGAAAAAGAAAAACTGCAAAACACCAGCAGCAGTCAGAAGAGAGGAGTGAGAATATGTGAGAGGAACAACTCTGCAGACACCGAGGTCAGTGAAGAAGGAGGGGAGGAGGTGCTCCAGGCGCCAGAGCAAAGATTCCCCTGCAGCCCTGGGGGAAGACCATGGTGAGTCAGGCTGTCCCCCTGCAGCCCATGGAGGTTAATGGTGGAGCAGAGATCCACCTGCAGCCCATGGAGGACCCCACACCAGAGCACGGGGATGCCCGAAGGAGGCTGGGACCCTGTGGGAAGCCCAGGCTGGAGCAGGTTTGCTGGCAGGACCTGTGGCCCTGCAGGGGACCCACGCTGGAACAGTCTGTTCCTGAAGGACTGCACCCCATGGAAGGGACCTATGCTGGAGAAGTTCATGAAGAACTGCAGCTTGTGGGAAGGACTCACATTGGAGAAGTTTGTGGAGGACTGTCTGCCATGGGAGGGACCCCATGCTGGAGCAGAGGAAAAGCATGAGGAGTCCTCCCCCTGAGGAGGAAGGAGCGGCAGAGACAGCGTGTGATGAACTGACCGCAACCCCCATTCCCTGTGCCCCTGTGCCTCTGCGGGGAGGATGTAGAGAACTCCGGAATAAAGTTAAGGCTGGGAAGCAGGGAGGTGTGGGGAGAAGGTGTTTTTAAGATTTGGTTTTATTTCTCCTTATCCTACTCTGATTTGATTGGTAATAAATTAAATTAATTTCATCAAGTCTGTTTTGCCCATGACAGTAACTGTTGAATGATCTCTCCCTGCCCTTATCTCGACCCACAAGCCTTTCGTTATATTTCCCCTCCCCTGTCCAGCTGAGGAGGGGAGTGATAGAGCGGCTTTGGTGGGCACCTGGTGCCCAGCCAGGGTCAATCCACCACACCAATCACCAGAAGAATGAGAACACAGACCCTCTCCAAGTGACCTCCCCATCTAATTCATACCCTCAGTTTCAGCCACAGTAAATTATCCAGTCCTAATACAAGGATTTCAATCATGGAGAAATCACCTATTCCATAAGCAAGTTCTTCTACTAATTGGTAACCTTTACGATTAAAATTGTGCATATTATTTCCCATTTAGGCCTCGACTGGGTTGAGCTTTCAAACACTGGCTCTCACTAAACCTCTAATTATTGCATTAACTACTGCTCAGCTCAGTCTGTATGTTGTCTACAGAATCCTATGGTCAGTAACAAAATTAAACATAAATAAGCATGCCTTCCTGGCAGGGAAATAGCTTCATCTAATTGAAAGCAGAATTTGAAATCGTAACAATGAATATGATACGGATGAAATTCAAAAGCTAGAAAAGCCATATCCAAGATCTTGTGTTTTACTCAAGTATAAAAAACCTTTCTACAGAGCACAATGGCAGGATCTACACTCCATGAAGACTTTATCTATTCTGTTTCCTCTAAACCAAGTAAGGCTGGACTGTACCTTGTATCTGAAAAATTTGTCCCCAGTTGATGGCATTTGTGTTTTCCAATAGCTCCTGGTAAGCCTGTAGCTCCCTGTAGAAAACTGCATGAGCATTGGTATAATGGTCAAGGTCATCTGTCTCATTCTCGGGAGAAAAAATGTGGAAGAATTAGAAATTCTCCCCCTTCCCCCACACACACCTTTCACATTGGAATCAAAACTCCCTGAAAGCCAACCCCAGAGATCTAAAAAATGTTTTGAGCTTCAGGTTGACTTCTTTTAGGACATTTTCAGTAGCAACTCTCAAGCAAGACAGTAGAAATATCTGTTGCTCTCCACAGTGTCGTATTAGCAGAAATCAGCAACGGAAGAAAGTTCTCCTGCACCCAAGGCACAGTAACCCAAACCTGGTGGCAGTTTCTTGAAACTCTTGCCTAATTCATTGTTCAAAGCTCACCTCTACTACCGGTTGTCCCAAAAAACATGCTCTGTTATTTGGTTGCCAAGGTCAACGAGTTTATACCACATCTCTTCTGGTAAACAAAATAGCACCAATAGTACCAATGTTTGTTCTCTGGCCCTGAGCTGAAATAGCACAGCCTGGCCTTGTCAATACTATTAAACTCTCTCAGTCTCCAAAACAGGTTGGAAACATCCAAACTGCCAGCTGGGCATTGTCCATGTCCTATGCTGACTCCTGCATTGCTGGCCTAGGAGAGCTGGTTGTCCCAGAGACCATGCCAAGGATTTAATTTTACCCTATATAAGCCTACACCACCAAAGGCTTATCTCCTAGCCTGGAGTTGGGGAATCACCCACAAACTCATGCAACTCAAAGATTGCTTTATCACAGTGGATGAAGGGGGTTAAGGCAATGCCCCCTCCCAGGTTCTTTTTAGCACTGCCTGTTATAGACCAAAAGACCGCAGAAGGACCCTTCTTTCACTTTGTAGCTACATCTGCCCCATCACAAGCTCACTAAGGCTCTTTTTTTCTGTCTGTCTGTACAAGGGCTAGAAAAACCAAAGAATCCTTGGAAAGTTTGGTTAAGTAGCATGAGTGCAGGTAAAATGTGTCTCTGCATAAGCTATGCAAGTTAATCTTCAGTCGGTGCAATCAGGATAATTACAATCAATTAGCACGTGTACTTCATAAATAAGTCTGGTTATGCTATAATCACTAGGCAGAATGTTTCAGGAAAGAGCAGCACTCCCTATGGTGGGCTTTGTGCCGGCACCCACTGGGATGTCCTATTGCACTTTACGTTTCCCACCTGCCCGTTACACACTTCCCAGATAAAGCTAGCCCCATCTGCAAAGCTCTCAGAAAGCTGTGAGGAAGGCCCCAGTCACATTGGATCCACCTCTCAGAAACAAAGATAAAATCCACATCAATCAACCTCCCTCTGTCGCCGGGTGATAATAGCTTTGAAGTCTGGCCATGAATCTACTACCACTTCCTTCCTGAAGGGGTTCCCTCGGTTGATGTTCATCACAGCTCCATAAACCTGCAGGATGAAGAGCCAAAAGAAGAAAGACAGTTTGAGACATGCTAACGTGGCACCTGTGTTACAAACCAGAGACCGAACCAGCGACACAGAGCTGAAAGCACACATTTAGATTTTCATGCACACACACACACGTCACATAGGTTTATACCTACGCACTCATCAGTAAGTCATATTACCATAAACTATTGTCTAATTATGCCAACCCTAATGACTTTGGAGAGGAGGTGGATGGGTTTGCTTCTTTCTTTTCTTAAGCATGTGGATTTGGGTTAGTAAGCAGGGCCAAACAGATATCTCAGATTTAGTCATCTAAACAGCAAGTATCAGTCAGTCCAGAAGAAGCACAACCCTCTCCCCGCAGCTTTGATTCCCCGACAAATGTCCTGATTTACTGACGGAAATACCACAGAAAACAATGGGTTACCTTGAGGGACTCGGGGAAACTCCACCTTAGCATTTTCTCCAGCATCTGCAGCTTCATGGAGCAGCTGAGCACCAGCATCTTTCTTGCTGGGAGCACACACAAGGTATAGAAAATAACTCAGAAAAGCAATAATGTGGAAGAACTGAGTGGAATAACTGCTGATTTCATAAAATACAATAGCTCCCACAAGTGCCCTCTTTCAGCATTTTCCCGTGGAAAGCGTTTTGGGAACAATTTTTTTTTTTTTAATAGATGGATGTGCAGAGAACAGCAAGATGGGATGGTGTTTGGCAGACCAAGTTGGAGTCAGAAAGTCTGGGGCTTCATTTGTCATTCTACACCAGGTTTCTTGTGCAGCATCAGGCAGGTTACTTACAGATAGGTTCAGAAAGACGGCTTTCTCATACCTGCCCCCAAAAATCGTGTTAACTTTTGCTGGAAAAACTGTAGAAATAAATTCTTACCACCAAATTCTTTAAGCCTAGATATGACTGACCTCTCTTACTGGTTACTAACAAGCAATTTGTACTATGCTAATTCAGCCTTTAACTTTTTAGGCTGTGATTTGAGACAATTCATCCCCCAGGGTAACTTCTTCAGCAGAGGAGTTACTGCCAAGAATGACAGCCACAAATCTTATTTATGAAACAGCTGCCTTGCCTTGGTAATTTTTTTCTTTCCACCTTTGCTGTAAATCCAAAGCCCATCCAAAACAACATAGTTACAGTCTGTCAGAAAAACAAACAAACAAACAAACAAAAAAACGCCCAAAAAAACCAAAACAAAACAAAAAACAAGAAGCAATAAAAATATATCTATCTTCACTTAAAAAGTCAAAGGAAAGAATTCAAATCCTAAGGTTTCTCAGAAATATCACATCCTTCATCCTCTCTTTTACCTCTTAAATGTGTACCAATTAATCTTAAGAGCATTCTCCTTTGCTGCAGTTCATTATAAATCTTAACATATGTTACAAATTATTGCAGCCATCAAGTATCCACCTTACTACTAACGAACATCTTATAAACAGCAGCAGGGGGCTGGGTGGTCATCTGTCCTCAGCTCCTGTGTTCACTTATTAGAAACTATGTGGCTCCTACAAAGGTACTGATCCAACAGACAGATCACAAGTGAGAAAACAATCAGGTGTTACTCAATTTGATTTTCCTATGTTTTTAAAGGAAATAAAAAGCAGCCACATACTACAAATGTTGAAGGGTCTTAGCATTGATGACTTATTTTGTCAGCACTATATATTAACCTTAGAGTTGATCTTCTACTGCAAGTTAGTCAATGAGTCTTTCTGAGATCACTGCTATGACTGATCTGTTACCCATAGAAAAGGGCTTCTGTTCACTTATTCTTAATACAATGCACCGATCTGGGCATTTTCTTATTTTGTTTAATTCTACAGATTGCACAGCATGTACCTTTTTCTGACAAACAGCTTTTGCATCTCATAACTTGAATCTTCCTTCCAGGTTATGTTTAGGTTTCAAACATTTAGTCCAGTTTCCATGTGACAAGGCTTTGTTTAACAGAGAAACAACCCAACTGTCAGCACTAACTGCCTCTTGTTGTTGCCCTCAGCAGACAGATTAAGGGTTGAATAAACCACAGCATTAAGCAACACAATTAATTACATGGGCAGTCTGCTCCCCAGGTCAGGGTAGAGATACATGAACAGAGCAATATAGTGAAACTCAGGCTGCCCCACTAAGACACCTGTGCCTTAGGTAAGAAAATATCCTCCAGTATCCATGTTACCCACCATCAGCCTCAAGCCCTCCCCTTTTTCCTTGTCTTGCTTCACCAAACATAAAAATAATAAAAAAAAAATTAGCACTTTCTATGATCACATGCATATTTACCTTTCTTGAAGCTTATACTCCATTTTCTCACCATGTTCAAGGGGAAAATTGCCTGTGTCACAGCACATCAGTATGCATGTAACGGTATCTACAGGCAGCGTTGATAGGTGTTTGAATACACAGCTACTTTTACTTAAGGGCAGTTCTCTTTGCCTGGAAATACTTTCAGATTGAAAACAAATATTGCACCGATAGACCACCTGATTGCTTACCTGCTTTCAATCTTGTAGCTTGTCCTTCCACAGTGCAATGATAAACTTGAAGTTAGGAGACAATAAAATGCATCCACTTTGTGGCTGGTTCTGCACAGGGAATGATGAGAGTCCTTCTTCTGAATCTTAGAACTACAATTTTATTGATCCAAATTGTTCTAAACTGGTATACTCTTCCTAAAAGCTTTATTCTTTCTTCCTTTTGGGGAGCATGGAAATAAAAGCCAGAGCCAGCCACAGCTTTGGAGGAGGAGGGACTCTCTAAGCATAGCTAATAAAGTGTCAAAAGGCCTGTTCAAGAGTATAGGCTCTAGCAAGAACCTTTAATTTATTCATTAAGACATTTAATCTCTTTGCATTCATACCAGTGAAGGATCTGCTTGACACATACTTATAATTATCCTTTTTCTTCTCAGTGGTAGTGAAATTAGTAAATTCTCATTCTCAGTGCCAAGCTTCATACCATGAGGGAATTAAGAGCCTGAGGTAAACTGAGGCACGTTCTGCCAAAGAGAAAACCAACCCAGCTAAGCAGCCCCAAGCATCATTTTGAGGTGGCAGCCCTGTTCACCCTTTGCCTGATTTTTCCTTTGTCCCAGACAGGCCAGTTTGATGGTGTTAACCCATACAGCCCTTTTGATTTGGACTTGATAACCTGTAGCAGAAGAGTCAAAAGAGAAGGAACATTGAAGTGTTATAGGAGAGCACATGCAGAAAGAGGGAAGCATGAGGAAGAGTTGATATGGGATATGGATTGATATTCCTGCTAAATCTTAAGGAATCTGTAGCTTGGAACTTACCTGCTTGAAGCCATGGTTTGTGAAATTGAGGAGTTTCAGATTCTCCCAAGTCAAATCACACAAGTTCACAGCTCCATGCACACTGATCAACAGCGAACCTTCTCCTAGAAAGTCCTCTAATCTCATCAGAAACCAAAATCTGACCATTCTGCAACTCTGCCCAAGGGTATCCACCATCACCTAAGTTGAGCTAAGACCACCTCCTAAGAGTCTGGTTTTATGTTCCTGTTTCATGTTGTCCTGTTCATGTGTGCATGATAACCCCAAAGTAACAACATCCACAGCCAGCCAGCCTATCATAAATCACCCAATGTCCGGAAAAAAAAATAACTATGGCTTGCTTCTGTAATATCTAGCCCTGTAACGCAGTACCTCCATTGCTGGTGACAGCTTTGCACTGCATTTACAAGGCCTCAGGACTGAGGCTCATCAGGTGCTCTTTGAACGTTTTACTTAGCTGTGTAATTTAGCATTTCCTCTAATTGACCAGGTGTCTAGGAATAAATATTCTATTTTTGTTATCTTTGTATGGTACAACCACAGTTTTATACAGACAGCAGTAACAAGCAGTTATTCTATGTCAAATGAGGTAGTTATGACTAATATAATGATGCACTATAGAGAAATACAGGCCGAGAATGGCAGCAGAGGCCTTGAGAAATGGAGATCTGGGATGCAGTGCAGAGAAGTACAGGTATGGGGTGATAAGCGATGGGACACGGGAGAGCGATGAGGATGATAAGAGATGAGGCTTGGCACAGGAGACCCCTCAGCTACAGAAAACTCACCAACAACCAGCTCAGGAAATACAGACCTGGAGCTGGATAAAACTGGTTTTAGGAGTAACAAAGAAATAGCACCTAACATACATAAAAGGTATTATAGGCTGTTGCGGATGGAGTGAGAGAGAAGCAAAAATAAATTTTATTGATATAAAACAGTGAGTTAACAAGGTTCAATGGTAAATGTGACAGTGGTTTAACAAGATTCGATGGCAAAGGACTGTTTACTGCATAGGGAACAGGGTCAGACAAAAACCGTCAGGGAGACCGTCCCGTTGAGTCATGAGGTTCAGAAAGGACCCCCTCACTTTCTAAACTCCTTCTCAGAGAGGAGTCTAGGTGCGGCTGGATCCAGACTTAGCCTCAGACTTGGTCAACTCTTTATGTCTTAAGGATTATATACGTGCAATCAAGCCGTTCTATCACTTAGCTACAATTTGAAAGTTTAGCATGGTATTAGTCACTTACCGAGGATCTGTTGCAGCAAGGAATCTCTCAGCCTCGAGGAGTAACCCTGAGAGGCGTCCCTGCTGAAGGGGAGATCCTGGCGTGCAGCCGGCTGCCGTGCAGGAGAGCTCAAGGGGCTCTTGGGCTGCTCACTATTTATGGGGGTAAGATGATTGACCCAGTCATATTTGCATACCCGCAAGACATTTGGGTCCCTGCTCCAGACAGCCCTTATCCGTCCCCAAAGTCCAGCACAAACTGGATGCAGCCGTCAGGATCCCCGCTGCTGATTATCGCCTGAGCAGGGTTACGGGGAAAGGTCGGGTTGGGGTGGGGGAGCACACCACCACACTCCACCCAGTGACTGTAGTCAATTCACCTTACCTTCACAGTGGTGGTACGGTCACCTCTTGCCTCTGTGCCATAAACAGTATATTGATAGTTTGTGCAGTTACAGATCCATGGTAAGTAGACAGTGAAGCGCTGCTATTTGTTATGCATTAATTTGTATGTTTTGGCTTGTTGAAGTTGGGTTATTTGTTTTGCGTACCAAACCCTTATATTCAATATAATTATAAGCAATAGACACATTAATGTTAGTTAGTAAAATCACAACTGAGTGAAGCATGAGATTAAAACTCCCGTTGCTGTCGGTGACCATCCAAGAAGAGTTCCCCACCAATGGTGTTCCCCATCCTTCTTCACTCTTTGCAAGACACGGTGTCTCCCTTCTGTATCATGATGACCGGTGATTAGGAGTTTTTGTCTATTGCTTTGGATGAGTTCTAGCAGTTGACACAGGTCATCGTGTTGCAGTAGTTTCTTCCCCAGTGTAAGATTCATTGTGATGGGGGTAGGCAATAAATCTCGACTCAAAGTATAATTAGACTGTAACAATTGATAAGACATAACAGAGGCTGAATAATTAAAGTCACATCCCGTAATTTTAGTAAAGTTATAAACACAAATATTTCAGTGATTACTTGTATCTACAGTAATGGTATCTATGAATATAAAATCACAAAGGGCTCTCATACAAACACATCCTTTTCCAATATATACAAGTACAGTTTCAGAGGTTTCATTGGGATGTATTTCAAAATGACAAACATTTTGTTCAGTGTCAAGACAAATACCTCGGTCTTTGATGGTGTTATTGTTACAATGCCATCCTGCGGGGTGCTCTAAGGGAAAATAGAGACTTGTTTCAGTGGGGAGAGCCCAAACAGGTTTCCTAGTTAAAAAGAAGGAAAAATCCATCGTGCACTAATTCTGTGCCTTGCACCACTGCTGTCGGTAGCTTCCCAGGCAAGTGGGCCATGCGGTTTAGTTAAAGTCATAGGCACAGTACTGATGGGTGGTAGATCGACCATCACGGGCTGCCCTGGCTGTAACGTTGTCAGATATTCTCCTTTCCTAGAAGGCGAAGCGCTAAGCTCAGTTTTTACAAAGAATGCCCAGTTTACGGGGCTTCCAGTAGGCCTGTATCGATTATTTAAATGATGGAGTACTTTGGGAAGTCTTGTATCCCATTGAGCCTCATGTGGTTTGAGATTCTTTTTCAATAAGCCATTAGCTCTTTCTACCATCCCATTTGACTGGGGTAGCATAGGGTGCGGAATACCCATTTAATTCCCTCTTGTTTTGCCCAATCTTGCATTTCCTTACATGAAAAATGTGAGCCATTACCACTTTGGATAACATCAGGAGTAGGCGGATTTGAGAACCAAAATGATAGTCCTCGCACTGTATTTCGCCCATCAGCTTTCCGACATTTAGTTGCCATAAGCAAGCCAGAGACTACTTCCACTCCTGTGAGGTCGTATCGATATCCCGTGGAGGATTTGAATGATCCGATAGAATCAATTTGCCATGTAGACCATAAAGTTTTCCCTTCATTAATATGTAAAGGTGGTGCTTTAGCAGGATGATCTGCTTATAATCTCCATCTACACTGGGGACATTCTGTAAGAACAGTTTTACAGGTTTTTCTGTTTATAGGCCAGCCTTTATGCTATGAAGCAAAGTTCTTTACCTGTGTGGCCTAGGTTTGGATGTAACCATTCTCCCAAACGATACCACTCAGGATTTAAGGTGATTTTCCTAATTTTAGTTAGCTCATCTACCTTTTGATTCCACTTTGTGGCTGGATTATCCTTAGCATGAGCTTTTACCCATCCCATCTTGAAAGGTGTTTTCCTGTCTATATCTAGTCATAATTGTCAATCTTTGTTTCTCCAAACTGGGGATCTATTTACTTCTCAATTCAAGGCTTCCCTTGACAGAGCCACTGTGTGGCACTAGCCCACACAGCTTAAGAGTCTACATATATGATTTTTGCTTCATTCTGTGCTGCCAGAACAACTGCTCCTATTTCTCCTGCTTGTGCGCTGCCTTCACCTTCTTCTATTGCTTGTTTGCTGGTGGTAATATCTAATGCAGTGGCCTTATATTGCCTTTTACCATTTACCCTTTTTGCTGAAGCATCCGTAAACCCAATGTCTTCTGCTGGTGTACCCTCAGTGAGGGGCAGTGCATCCAGAACGGCTGAAGGTTTACAAGGTTGTTGTAATGCTAAAAGGGTCTGTGTTTATGGGCGTCTGCAATTTGGAAACCTTAGTGTGTCCTTCAGTTAATTGCATATTTTCTGTTAGGTAGGCGTACCATTTTCTGATAGTGGGGGTTTGTGCAACTCCTTCTGAGGGAGCAGTCCTGTTTAGGATTGCTTCTAGTAAATTAAATGGTCCTCTAGTTTGCACAGGTTGTCCTTGATGTATTTTGTCAACTTAACTGCTAGGACTAAAGATAAAAGTCCCTTTTCCCATTCAGAGTATCATTGTTCTGTTTCTTTAAATGTGGTTGAGCTAAACTATAAAGGTCTTTTTGACCCATCGGGGCCAGTTTGGAACAGGTTACAGTAAGCAGCGTGTTCGGCAAAACCCCATTCGGCTACAATAGGGTCATGGGGGTGTACTGGTCCCAGTGACAGATACAGCTTTAATTCTTCAGTTAGTTAGAGTTTTGATCACCTCTTTATGTTCTAATTTCCACTCCAAGGGTTTGCCTTTCCATAAGAGTGAGTATAATGGGTGGGAAAATCCAGGGACATGCTTCCTCCAATATCCTAAAGTTCCCGTGAAGTTGTAACTCCTTCCTTGATCGGGGCATTTGCAGATCTTCCATTTTTCGTAAGGTGTCTGGAGGAATCACTGCACTGCCTGCTATCCACCAAGTACCTCAAAATTTTACTTCTTTACTTGGTCCCTGACATTTTCCGGGTGGAATCTCAATTTCTGCTTACTTAGTGCTTGCCCTACTGTGCTGCCGCTTCCCCCACCTTCTCAGGGGAAGCCCCCCCAGTCAGGATATCATCTATAGACTGGGACAGTTTCCCTTCTTGGGGGAGTGAGACCGTCTGTAAAAGTTCAGCCAGTGCAGCACGAGCAATCGTGGGTGAACATTTATACCCCTGTGGGAATCTGTTAAAGGTACATTGTATTCCTTCCCAAGTGAAAACAAACTTCTCTTTTTCCTCCTTCTTTAAGGGAACCATAAAGAACATAGCTTTTACATCCAGCACTGCCATCCGTGGGTGTGCAGCTGCTTGCAAAGCAGTTCTTAGGGCGGCAGAGCTTGGTAGAGCAGCTGTCAGCAGGGCTCTATCAGCATTCAGACGCCGATAACCGACGCCACCTCCCGTCTGGTTTCCGAACTGGCCAGACAGGTGGGTTGTACGGGAAGAGGCTTCTGGAAGTAATTTGTCGTTTCTCCAAATCAGCTATGACTTCAGAAATCCCATTTTGTGCCACAGCAGAAATCGGATATTGCAGTACGTTACAGGTTTTTGAATCAGGGAGTGCCGGGGCTGTGCCAAGCACCCGCACCAGAACATCCTGATTTCTGCCAGGGTTGGGATCGATGTTTGGGCCAAAAGACCACACGCTGCCATTCAGCAGGCACCAGGTTCCTCTGTTTTAAAACATCGAATCCTAAAATGTTTTCATGATGATTATCTTTAATTGCAAAGCAAGTAGTGGACATGTGCTTCTCGCCCAGGAGCCATAAATTGACCTTGGCCATTTGACCCTCAACGCTCGCGCTGCTCACACAGGTAATCTTAACTCTTTGCCGCCCGGATCACACGCCCATCTTGTTGTGTTAGTATTGAAATTTGTGCTCCCGTATCTATTAGAAACTTCACCAATTGTCCTTGAGGACCGACTGGAATTAAAACGTATGGGCCATCATCACTTACCCACTGATAAGCCTCCACTTTCCAGACAGGCAGGCCCAGTTCCTTTCCCGACACTACTCGGTTTTTGACTTCACATCCTGCAGTTCCTCCCTAAGGGGGAGGAAGGGGTTGTCTCCCTTTCTGAGGACTGCTGCTGAGTTGAAATATGCTCCTTCCTTTCACCACTATCTCGTTTTGGGAATCCTTCAATCAGACTCAAGATGATGCCAGCAGGCTGACCTTGAATGGTGTCGTGGTTTAACCCCAGCCAGCAACTAAGCATCACGCAGCCGCTCGCTCACTCCCCACCCGTGGGATGGGGGAGAGAATCAGAAGGGTAGAAGGGAGAAAACTCGTGGGTTGAGATAAGAACAGTTTAATAATTGAAGTAAAATAAATTAGAACAGTTAAATAGGCAAAGCAAAAACCGCGCGTGCGAACAAAGCAAAACAAGGAATTCATTCACTACTTCCCATCGGCAGGCAGGTGTTCAGCCATCTCCAGGAAAGCAGGGCTCCATCACGCGTAACGGTTACTTGGGAAGACAAACGCCATCATAGCCAATGTCCCCCCCTTCCTTCTTCTTCCCCCAGCTTATATACTGAGCATGACGTCACATGGTATGGAATAGCCCTTTGGCCAGTCTGGGTCAGCACCCCCCCGGCTGTGCCCCCTCCCAGCTTCTTGTGCCCCTGGCAGAGCAGGGGAAGCTGAAAAAAGTCCTTGACCAGTGTGAGCGCCATTTAGCAACAGCTTAGCACTACTTAGCAAGAACCAAAGCATCAGTGCATCATCCACATTGGTTTTATCCTAAACCCGAAACACAGCCCCATACTGGCTACCAAGACAAAAATTAACTCTATCCCAGCTGAAACCAGGACAAATGGCAGCTCTGGGAACGCCTAGGGCTAACGCATTGCTCATCTGCAGCTCTTCCACGGCTTCCCAATTATGCCAATTGTCACAAGTCAATTCTTCTCAGAAGTTGAGACTTGGATTCTCTCTGTGCCTCCATAAGTAATGGGTGACACTGCTTGCCATCCTGCCGACTACGCCAGTTTGTCGCAGATGGAATGAGAGAGAAGCAAAAATAAAACTTTATTGATATAAAACAGTGAGTTAACAAGGCTCAATGGTAAACACGACAGTGGTTTAACAAGATTCGATGGCAAAGGACTGTTTACTGCATAGGGAACAGGGTCAGACAAAAACTGTCAGGGAGACCGTCCCGTTGAGTCATGAGGTTCAGAAAGGACCCCCTCACTTTCTAAACTCCTTCTCAGAGAGGAGTCTAGGTGCGGCTGGATCCAGACTTAGCCTCAGACTTGGTCAACACTTTATGTCTTAAGGATTATATACGTGCAATCAAGCCGTTCTATCACTTAGCTACAATTTGAAAGTTTAGCATGGTATTAGTCACTTACCGAGGATCTGTTGCAGCAAGGAATCTCTCAGCCTCGAGGAGTAACCCTGAGAGGCGTCCCTGCTGAAGGGGAGATCCTGGCACGCAGCTGGCTGCCGTGCAGGAGAGCTCAACACGCCCCGGGCGGCTCACTATTTGTAAGCAAGATGATTGACCCATAGTCGTATTTGCATATGTGCACCACGTTTGGGTCCCTGCTCCAGACGGCCCTTGGCTACTGTGCTGCCGTCCGTCCCCAAAGTCCAAACCATTTAATTGCTCTGATGGACACGGGCTTCATAGATTTGTTTACTTCTTTTTCAGATCTTTTGTACACTTTGGCTTACCCAGAATCTTCTAGCGCTGTTGCACAGAGTACCTTATTTTAGAACTTGCTGTCTAGCCACCAAACTGGCTGTTCCCTCATTCCTACATTGTAAGAAGGAGTGAGTAACCAATTCCTACTCAATACTTTCATGAAATGCTTTACATTTTTACTACTTCCTTCCTCAGCTACCACTATTTCAGCTTTCCTTGTACGGAAGTTATAGCATATCCCTGACCCTACTTACTGCCCTTCTCTACACTTTGCCTTTTTTTTTTTTTTTTTTCCTTAAAAAAGGTATTTATGTGGTTCATGAAGTTCAAAACCCACATAGTAAATTGCTTGCAAGTAAGTCACCCTTCGTGAAAGCAAAGGAGTGTATATCTTTACTTAGCAAAAATTAAGATAGCTGGCATGCAGGAAAATCATTAACCCATAAACTGGATTAAATTACTTTGGGGTAGCGGTTATGTCAGTAAGTGCTCCCCTTGTCGAGTGATCAGAAATTTGAGAAATATTTCTAAATATTTATATACTTTTTCATGTGATTCAGTACAAAACAGGCAAGGACTTAGTCTGGTTTTCCTCATCCTAGATGAAGCAACTACAGAGAGGCTTTTAATCTCTCATAGGAGAATAGAGATAATTAGCTCATGTCTCATTAAGAGTACCAGCAGCTTGTAAACAAAAGAACAAGTGTTTGTGTAGTAAGTCAATGTAAAGAGCACTGCTGTCTTCTGGCAGATAATTTGACTGGAGAAAGCACTTTATAATAACTGAATCTTTTAAGGGAGAAGGTCTATCATGGAAAAAATAGAGGAGAGATTAAAGTGCTTAGACTTTTGACTTAATTTTCTTCCTCTGAAGCACAAGAATATCTGACAGTTAATGAAATAAGGTGAGTACACAACTCTGAGATTCGAGCTTTGCTCTATAATGTTCTTATCTGCTTTCTCCAACCTGGATAAACCAGGTGTGAATGTCTTTTTTTTTTTTTTTTAAGCACTGAATATGAAAATGTAAAAAAAAATCCTGTACACTTCAAAAAAACTATTGAATTTCCTGCTATGGAGATTTTTTATTAAAAAATGGTAAGAAAGTTGAACAGGGGATTTGCAACTGAGCATTAGGTAATCATATTTTTACTACATGTTTCAGGTTTAAAGAGGATTTAACTCCAAAACAAAAGTTAGTTTGGTAAGGGATACTGCCTTCACCAATGTTTAGATGTGATATAGAAGTCCAAATATAATGGAATAGGTTGCCTTGTTCTATACAACTGCCCAAATAAACCCAGGATCCACTTCCCTCCCTTCTCCTAAGACAGTATATATCATCATTAGAAGTTACCACAGGTCCAAAAACAAAAAAGCCCAAAAACCTTGACTGATCACTTAAATCACTAGAGTCCCAGAATGCATCTGCAGATTTCTATACCAATATTCACAGAAAATGTTTTAACAGAAATTCAGCAGTCAGAACAGTAAAGCCATTAGGAAGAACGCACTGTTGCCATGATCAGCACCCTACCGCTCTACGTTAACACAGAGGGCTGGCCTAGGTTATCTTCTTCAAAGGAGACTCCATATATTTCGGTTTCTCAAAGGAAGTCCACCTTCTCATAAGTCTTTTCAATGAGAGTTAACAGGTTCTTCAAGTCAGCTGACTGCTGAATAGTATTCATATCCTTTAAAAGACCTTTTTGATTTTTTATCTTCAAAATTTCTTCCTAAAGAAGGAAGGAAAGAATAATAGACAACAAATAAAAAACAGCTTTCACCGAGTCCAACAGAAATTTCACTTTCATGAAGCCTAGCTGTACCTAAATACTGCTAAAATAAAAAAGATTCAAAGACACAGAACGAGACAGTCTTCCTTCCATCAGTTACAAAGAGATATAATTCAGAAATGATTACAGGTTCCCTAGGACCATAGGGCTCCAAGGAAAAGACACGTGATCCTTTAAAGGCAGGTTTTCTAGGGTTTTGTTATGTTTTTAAAATGCAAGCATATAATTCTCAATGAAAAGAAAAAAAAAAAAAAAAGAAAAAAAGAGATAACTTTCAGATATTTCAGAATTTTCTGAATTGCCCCCTCTGGCACAGGTTAAGTGATAAAAGCACATTCTGTTGTCTTTCTTTTCATAGCCAAGGTGTCTCTGAAAATATATTCCATGCTCACCTGCAGAATGGGTGCCTGTAAACTGCGCTTGGGGAGTTCTGGAAGGTGGAGTGCTCCACTGCCATTTTCCTGGAATACCTAAAAGGGGAAAAAGAGGGAAAAAAATACAAAACCAAACATCAGGCACAAAGTAGGAAAATAAGCTGGCTGTCATTATCCAACTTCTGAAAATTAAATTTCTTAATTTTGCAACTCAAGTTGGAAAGATTGAAAAGATACATTCCCAAAGGCAAATAAGGCCTCCCTCATATGACACTCTGCAGAAACAGCTTGGGTGCGATAGCTCTGGAAACACATTCTCCTTAGAGGAATGCAGCAACATCCATTGGAAGTACCTTCCTGGCCTTTTTTTCATCTTCCTCTAACTGGTTCTTGAGCACCTGGATTTTGTACTGCAGTTGTTTTATGGTTTCTTCAATGCGTTCTGCTGATCGCTCAGCTTCATTTATTTCTTCCTAAGACAAAATAGACACAAAACCAGAACAAAATTTACTTTAGAGATGGCGAGCCTTTTGCGTATAAGATACTGATAATCAGCATCAGCTGAGTCACTGAAAAAACATCCAAAAAGATACACTGCTTTATAGCAAAGGTGGGAGATGATGAACAGCGGACAACTCTTCCACAACAGCACAGGCATAGCCAGCAGTCCATCTACTAAAAACTTACACAACACTCCAAGCAGCAGCAGACAGGGAATATATTTTCTTCCGTTCCTTGCCTTTCATACCTGCAATTGTACCAAAGACTCTTCATTTGTCTCAAGCATTTGCTTCTCTGCCATTTGAAGGCTCAGGACATTCTTCAGGTTGCCCAGCTTCCCTGGAGGCACCTTTAAAGTCTTGAAAACTCTCAGCATCCTTTATTAGAGAAAAAGGAAAGCATGACTTGTTTGGAGTTCTTTGCAAAACAAAAAGAAAACTGACTAATGACTTCTCTGGGGAAAAAATCAACTCAGTTTAGCCCAATTGCTGCCAGTGAAGTAAAAGGATCCAGACAGGAAGAAAAGCCGTCTTGAATTGTTTTCCAAATTCATGTGGAATTGATGTCTAAGGGAGGAACCAGGAACAAGAAATCCCACCATTCTAACCTTTGCTATTACACTGATATTGTGTGGTTTCTATCCCATTGGCCTGTACACTCCTCACTGTAAACTGACATTAACTAATATTTTCCCAGTTCTGACCTTTCTGCTTCTCAAAGTAAAACTAAGTTCTAAAAGCAGCATTTTTAACTGCTTCCAAACAAAGAACATTTTAGTAAAATCTGTAAATGCTTTTGTGAAACACAATATATAGTTTTATGCCAGAGGAAGAGCTTGCTCTTAAAGGTCCTTCTGATTCTGAGGAAGACTGCAGTTCTTCCAAGTTGGATCTGTCTGTTAGATAACTGCTGACGGTGACCAAACTGCCACCATTTCCATGCATCTCAGATGAGATTCCAGAAATTTAACATGTCACAAATTAAAAATTAAAAAAACAAAAAAAACCCAAAACCCCCAACATTTATGAAAACCTAGCTCCTCATGCTCGAATCTTGAGGTACTGTAAGAACAAAGAAAGCAACATATAGGCTCGGGCTCTATGTTGGTAAGAGCCTGGTATACCGACACACATGCAAACAAAAATTCTCAGACACTCAGGCATATGTAATTATTCCCACAAAGGCATAAGAAGGCTACAAGTTATGCCTCAGCACAAAATTTAAATTCTCTTTGAAGTAACTTCAACAGTCAGAAAATGAATTATCATTTAAGAAAATTTAGCTATACCTGCTCCTGCCACTATCGTAAAATGGTAATAAATAGCTGCCCAAAAATTTAAACCCTGTATAGAGTATAAAGCTGATTCATGGAGCTCTTAAGAATACCTCCTAGGTTCTGTTACTCATATAGAAGTAGCTGAAGCGGGTCTTTCAACAACTCTCGCTTGTCCACTTCAACATACCATCAAGATATTTCCCTCCTTAATTTTGCACCTCCTCTTCCTCCCAAGATTTCCTAAATGTGATTGCTCCCAGGGGCAATTCTGTAAGTATGGTACAAATCAACTGGGTAAGCTAAATCCCTTCTCTCCCTCTTTTTTTTTTTTAAATCATAATTTATTACCTTTCTTTCAGTAAATTGAGGTGCTTCTGAACATCACTTTTTCTCTCACTTTGTTGGCACAAAACAGATCTGGAAAGAAAATAAAGGCAGAATTTTCATTGCAAAGTCATTGCAAGGAGAGAGAACTCATCAAGTGAAGTGAACATAGTCAGAACTTCCCTAGCTAAAAATTTCCAACTTCAGATAGAAAGTGTTATATTATACCGGACAAAATATACACAGCCAGCCATATTGCCCAAAAAAGCTCCAAAGCTTTTCCAGTTCAAGCAATGTTATGATTTTTACTTTATTTCTTGTGGAAACAAAGAACCACCACCAGGGTATTTGGCACTTACAGTATTACTGAATCCATCACAGCTTCCAAAAACTGCCTACTGCTCTCTGAGAGGGTCTGCCAAGATCCTATTTTAGCACTGGTTAGCTTCACCTTTTTTGAAGAACCTTTTTCTCCTGTTAACACAAAGTAAAAAGGAAAAGATATGATTTGTCAAACCTGGATAGACAGCTTTGTGACTCAGTTCAGTCAGATCGTAGTCAAAGGTGTAACGGTTTTTTCCATGTCACAAAACTATCAGGTCAAATCTACCCACATTAGGTGGTACTTATTATTTGCAAGTCACAAGTTGTTTAAAAAGCACAAAATAGAAAAGGTTCCTTCTTACAGCAGTTTCATTCTAAACAGATCCTTTCCCAAAATCATTGGCGATACAAGTGAGAAAACTCAGAATGAAATAAAAGAGTGGGAAAATACATAAGCAAGAAACTCAACGCAGCAGGGGCCTCATCTCATTTGTGTGTTCAATACAACACATGCCAGTCTTAAGACAGAAGGTTAACAGAGATGACCTGTGAAGAGAAAGTGAAAATGTTCTGGGTGCTTGTGGTGGAATTTTACAAGAGAAAAACACTACTTGCAAACAAAAGCATATGATTAATACGTGCATATAGAACACATATAACGTGACTGCACGCTGGTTAAGACTGTACTGCAAATACTCGCTGTTACTGTTCAGAAAGAAAACTTTGAAGCTTATTTCAGTGACGTCTCAGACATCTATGATTTCAGCGTAGCAGTTACTACTTTTACTTTCACTGTTTTTTCAAAACACTGAATTTGCATGAGGCAAATAAGGAAAGAATACAATCCTACCTGCAGGGGAATAGTCCTCGTGTTCCTTAGCTTTCCTTTTGACTGTCTGAGTGACCTGCTGAAAAGAAAAATTTAGAGCAATTATGGTAATTTTGAAACATCCTCTGCTGTGCAACCATTCATTTACTACTAGCAACCTGCTATAAAAAGCCTGTGAAAGCCCTTCAGCGCCTGACAGAGGTCTGTTGCTATTGACCACTATTTGAACTGTGAAACAGTAATTCATCTCAAGCCAGTTAAGGAAAGCAATTCGCTCTTCTTAGTCTCTCCCATTCCAAGAATGACGTCATGAAATAAGAAATGCATAAGATGTTTTGCTATCCAGCCACATCTCGAGATCATGCTGTTCATAAGTTCTATGGTTAAGCAAGCTCTCTCCAACAGAAAGCTGCTCAGGCCAATCCTGAGATATGCAGAGAACATTTTCCAGAACTGAATAAACATCACCTGCACGAACTCTGATTTGATCACTCTGTTCAAACAGATGCTATGCAGCTCTTCAAAACTGCACAGCCAGCTTGCCTTTTTATTAATCATCAGGCAGTGCTTCCCTCTACTTGTCACAGGCATGGTAGCACACAACTAGAAATTCTGGAAACCAGGGAGCAGCTAAGGCAGTGGGTCTCAAAAAAGCTGTTCACACTGGACAGTTCCTCAAGAGGACTATGTTTACTTCATGAAATATTCTCGATAAGTTCCAGTAAAAAATTTGGCAAAAAATGCCTCTTTTTTTTCTTTGGTTATTTTTCTAATTTGATTGACCCAAAATAATGATTACCTTTCTTTTTTGAACTTGTTTTCTTCCTTCTCCATCTGTTCCCTTTTTTTTGCTGGAAGGCCCCTGTTGATTTTGTGATTTAAACGTTTTTTTTACTGATCCCCCACCAGCGGTCTCCCCCATTTTACTGGAAGATGCGTGGTGGCGTTTCATTACCTGTAAATCAAACGGAACAGGAGGAAGCAAAAACAAATTAAAATCCAGCAATTATAATCCATACAGTACAAACCACACATTAACAAGCAAACCAACAGAAATACCCAGTGCTAAATGAGCCCAAATGTTTGCATATTTGCTAACCCAAAGCCTAAATCTTGCATATTTATCTACTTGCAGGACCACTAAAAAAGCATCCCCATTTGCTTTTTAGACAAGTCTTTGCATGTTCCACATCTCCTTCTAAAGTTAAAAGCCAACATGTCTGTATGCCAAGGAGCAGCAATGGTAATGCAACAGTAACTGCACTAAGAGTCTAATTTGTTCTTAAAGGCCTCCAATAATGGAAATTCTTTATCTTTCGAATGTAGTTCAGTGCAGTCACCCTATTACCAGAACTTTTTACCCCAGCACCTAACCAGAATGTTCCTTGCTGCAGTTTAAACCTATAGTTTCTTTTCTTACTCGCTATAGAAATGGAGGAAAAAGAAATCACACAGAAGAGAGTAATCACACCCCACTAGCCTTCGCTCTTCTAAGCACAACGACTCAGATCTATTCAGTTTTTCTTCCATCCCCTCAGGCCACTTCTTCCCTCACCCAGAGGCCCCGTCACGGCTCGCTAGGCGACAGTCGCGACTGACACCAGGTAAATAAGCCCTGCCTCTCCCCCCGCTCCAGTAACTACTGATCCGGTGAGACGGCGTTTGCAGCGTACCTCACAGGGCGAGGCGCGGACTACAACTCCCGGCATGCAGCGCTGCCTGCCACTGCGGTGCTACTAGCCCACCGAGCGCAACGCATGCTGGGAGTTGTAGTCCTCACCACTGACGCCCCCCCCGCACCCCCAAACTCCTGCTCCCCGTTGCCTACCGGATAACACCGCGGGAACCTCCACAAAGCCTCCCACCAGCTCACCCCGCTCCGGGACTCACCGCCCCGCCGCCGCCTCCTCAGCGCTCCCGCCGATCCCCCTCCGGCCGCCGAGCCGTTAGCGAACCGTTTTCCCCGCCGCGCACCCGGGCGCATGCGCACGGCCCCAGCCCCGCCCCCCGGGAGGCGGGAGGCGCGCCGTCGGCCCTCTGCGCATGCGCAGTACCGGGCGGGCGGTGGGTGCCGGCGGAGGGGCCGACCGCAGGTAGCGGGGGCCGGGGCCTGTCCTCAGCCCGCAGCCCGCCCCGTACCCCGGTCCCTCGGGAGGGGCAGGGCCGCGACTCCCCCGGGGCAGCCCCCATACCGGCCCCCCGTCCCTATTGGCGGCTGAGAGGGCGTGTTGGGGGCGGGCTGTGGCGGCGGGAGGTGCTGGGCGCTGCGGCCGGGCGGGCCTGTCAGGGCTGTGTGGGGGCTGCCAGGCCGGGCCGGCGAACGGTGCTTTCTGGTTGTGGGTGCTGTGGTGTGAGGGGCGGAGGGAGAGGTGCGGAGGAGGGTGACGGGGCAGCTCTGTGGTTCCTTCGGGGTGCGGGGCCGGGGGGATGGCGCTGGGACCCGAGGCAGAGGTTGCCTTCTGTCTTGGCTGCAGGATCGCGTCTCTGCAGGGAACCGAGTGCTCCTCTGGTGCTCCTTTGTGCTCACCAGATTATCTGTATACCACACGTAGCATATATATTATCAAAGCACTTGTGTGGAGCGTGTTGCTGCAGCAGCATAACAGCATAACAGAGATGCTTCCCAGTTTTATGCAGACTTTCTCATAAAGGTGTCAGGGAAGTGTGTGTTTCCAGGGAGTTGTGAAGGAGATGAGGCAGAGAGGAGGGGATTTCCCCTTGGAGCCAAGCTGTAAAGGTTTTGGCCTGGGGAGAAAGTGCAGGGGTAGAGTACAGAGAGCAGAAGCAGAAGAACTTAACAGTTTTCAGGAGTTACTGAACTTGTCCACCATCTCAGTCTCATGCATGGTGAGACAAGCTCTGCAACTTGTGTTATCCAGGTGTTCTTGCATTTTTTCCTCCTTTCTGTCTTTGTATAGCTCTGATTTTCATCCAGCCCAAGCCACCTTTTCCAAAGTGTATGACATGTCAGCAATTTTCTAACAGTCCACTTCCTTCAAAGTGTCTCTTTGATGCTGAATGTCCCTCTGACATAAACGAATTCGTAGATGAGAGAGAGATGGGGAAGTGGGAAGGTAGCTAGGCATGCCATCTTCATTTATAACACTGACTTTTCAGTGACAGATAAATGATGGTGCTACTTAGGGACTGAAATAAGTTACACGTTTCATATGTGGATATAGATGAGTTGTAGGAATGTTTTCCTTAGCGAGAGGACAATGTAGGATTTTTCCTGAACTCTGTTTTATGCATTGTCTGGTTGAAAGGCAAGGGGAGGGTGTGTCTGTCAAATGAGTAAGTGAATAAATATATTTCATTTTTTCCTGAGTAATTGTTTTGGTTTTAGCAAACTGCGTGACCTCTCCATGCTCACTTCTCCCTTGTCAGATTTATATGATAATGCAAAATATGTGTTTTTATTTTCTTCAGCTTACCCCATACTCGCCACCCAGTGGGGCAGCCATGCTAAGAGCCAAGGATGTTCTGCGCCTCTGGCCCCGCCGCTGCACATGCCTGGCACAACTTCCAGCCTGCGGGCTCGCGTGGCGTTTGCTGCACAGGCAGCCACTGCACCCCGAGTGGGCTGCCCTGGCTGAAAAGCAGCTGAAGGGCAAGAATCCAAAGGATTTAATTTGGCACACCCCAGAGGGGATCGACATCAAGCCCTTATACTCCAAAAGGGACACGAAAGACCTCCCTGAGGAGCTGCCAGGGGTGAAACCTTTCACTCGAGGACCCTACCCAACCATGTACACATACAGGCCGTGGACTATCCGCCAATATGCTGGCTTCAGTACAGTGGAGGAGAGCAACAAATTCTATAAGGACAACATTAAAGGTAAGACAGCTGATGTGGGAAACAGCATTGCCTTGCACAGCAGTGGGGAACAGTCGTATGGTGAATCACATGGCAAATGTGATTACTCCGCCTTGTGAGTTCTGATTTCTGATAGGCTTTTCCCAGTGGCACTGTATTTCTTTAGTACTGGGAAACTGGATCATTTCTGAAACTGTCTTTGCTTCATTTTGCTATTGAGGTGGAAAAAAGAATGCGTTAAATGCTATTTTTAGTCATTTTGCCTTGACACTGACAGAGACAAAATTTGGCTGCATCCCAGGGTCCAACCAGCAGAGATGATGGAGCACTTTACACTCATTTTGTGACCATGGGAGAAGATTATAATGGAAAAATGTGTTGAACTTTGTCACTTAGCACTTCTAGTGTTAGTGCATTCTGACATTTTGCGTTTCCATCTCATGTTGTAAATTTTGAGTGAACTCATATAAATACATATGAATAGTGTCATTCATGGTGTACTAGTAAAGCCAGTTTCCCAAAAGTACTGGTATTTTCCTTATTTGAGAGCGGTTTTCCCAATATTTCTGCAGAGTATTGTGCTTTGCAGCAATTTGATTAGCTAATAGCCAGAGTGGCATCATAATATACTATGGAGTTAGGCATTGTAAAACCACTACTAAAAAGTTGTTCCTGATAGACTGAAGCATTAGTTTTACACCAGCCATACATCTTAGCAATTGTTTGAAGCTAATTATAACCTTACCGGCCAAAACAACAGACCACTGAAATTTGCCTTCTGAGTAATACATCTGTGATGCTCTTATTTCCCACTTTACGGGACTTCCTACTCAAAACATCACTGTTTAGGGCAGGGAAGAAGAGTTGTTTGGGGATTTTTACCTCTTGCCATAGCATGATTAGCTAATATGAAGCAATGTTAGCTGCTGCAGTATTCTTGCAAGTATTCTTGATTCTTTCCATTTATAAAACTCTCAGTAAATTAAGAAATTATAAATACAGGGTATTAGAGGTTTGCAAACAAACATTACAATAGAAAGATTGTTCTGAAGGTGCTCTGTCTTACTGCTGAACATTGCTGCTGAAGCAGAAGTGCTAACACTTGGGTTAACTGGTAGCACAGCTCAGTAACGAAAGAATGTTCACTGCCAGGAATTTTTCATCTTTATTCGAGTTTCGACATTGTGATATTGTAATTTTATCTCTGTTGTTGTGTTAATGGTTGTATTAATATTGAATTATTTAGCACGGCTTCTGAATCTGACCTATTTGTAAAGCATTTTTAATAATTAAAATCTCTCTGTAATTAGAGGAATGCTGAAAAATAATTATCAGTTCTCGTAATTGCTGAAATTTCTATTGCTTGAAACTAGGCAGAAATATAAATTTTTGTCGTCGTGCTTCAGAGCTAACACCTAGCTTTTTAGATCAAAGACAATATAGGCTGGTATCTGACAATTAAGAGCTCTGCTGATGTTGAGAAGCAGACTTGCAAAGGCAGTAGATATAGTTACTTCAGGAACAGCAGTGCTGGTCAGAGGGTGAATGCCTGGGGTTAGCAGAGTTTCAGGTACTGCTTTCAGGTGGGAGCAGCAAGTCTCTCAAGAGCTCTAACTGTCCTGTTCCCTGCGTTATCTGAGTAATTTTCTCTTACTGCAAATTTAGTAATGCATCACTTCACTTTAGGAATAAACAACGTATGTCAGTAGAGCCAGGTTAACAATCAGTGTGTGTGTGTGTTTAATTTGTGATAAAGAGAAGGTAATGTGACATAGTTTGTCACACTTTTGTTTCCAGCTAAGCTAAGCAGAGTTTCTATATATAAGCCCTGATACCGTCTGTCTATGCACATTTGTAACTTATGGCTAAATTGTTACGCAGTAATTTGTTAAGCATGGTAAGCTGATTGTGTGGTTGAACTAGAACTATGATATTTTTTTCTCAATTAAAAGCTTTTTCATTTAAAGTTTAAGAATAGAAGACCTTGGATAAGTCTGGGGAGGGAACAGCGTTTAACATCACAAATTGGTTTGTTGTCCAAGCCTGGATGACTGGATGATGTAAAATAATACATTTTACTAATGCAAATCTGTTCAACACTTCTGAATCTCTCTCTCTGTTGTTTTTTGTCGTTTGTTGGTTTTGTTTTGTTTTGTTTTTCCTTTTTCACTTAGCTGGCCAGCAGGGATTATCTGTTGCTTTTGATTTAGCCACCCATCGTGGTTACGATTCAGACAATCCACGAGTTCGAGGAGACGTCGGAATGGCTGGAGTTGCCATTGATACAGTGGAAGACACCAAAATCCTTTTTGATGGCATTCCTTTAGAGAAAATGTCAGTTTCTATGACAATGAACGGGGCAGTCATTCCCGTGTTGGCAACATTCATTGTAACTGGAGAAGAACAGGGAGTGCCTCAGGCCAAGCTGACAGGGACAATCCAAAATGACATCTTGAAGGAGTTCATGGTCCGAAATACATACATTTTCCCCCCGGAACCGTCCATGCGGATTATTGCTGACATCTTCCAGTACACCTCTAAGGTATTAATTGTTTAAATGTATTTACTTCTGTTGTTATGTCTAGTTAACTATTTATGAGGCACTTTGGAGAACAAAGCAGAAGACGGGAAGACCTGTCGTAGTGAAGAATGATGTGGTTGTGGAAAGGACTGGGAGGAGGAGTTAAGATCCCAAATCACTTATGGCATAAATGTTACGATTTTTAAGTCAATCCAAATCAAAGTCAGATTAAGATGAGCCTAAGCCTGAAAGGACGGCAGGAAGCTTGGAGATGAGGAACAGACAGGCTGTTCTTTGCATAGAAAGTAAGAAGCCACATAGTTAAGAAGCCTGATACAGCTGTAAGCAGGACTGAAGAGGTAAGAAATTTTGAAGGACTTCTGCTGCGAAATTGAGCATGAGAAGCAGATAATGAAAGGAGCGAAGTCCTGAACTGATGAGTGAAAGTTCAGTACTACCAGTTGTTTTCTTAGCTGTGTTTTCATTGGAGAGGTGGAACACAGCCTGTAATTGAGAGAGAGACTTATCATGGTGGGTGATCGTTTAAGCACAATTAATAGTACAAAAAGGTAAAAGCATGTAAAGTATGCATCTGCAAACACCATTTAATAGAGATGGGTTGTATTCGCAATCTACAAAGAATGGAATGTTTGTAAATGTGGGCAGAACAGTGATCTGATCCTCCCCTCTTCTGCTGTCATAGAATCATAGAATGGTTTGGGTTGGAAGGGACCATTAAAGATTATCTAGTCCAACCCCCCTGCAATGTTGTACCATGTTGTCATTTATTTTTGCAGTATATGCCAAAATTTAATTCCATTTCAATCAGTGGATACCATATGCAAGAGGCAGGAGCTGATACCATTCTGGAATTAGCTTATACTATAGCAGATGGCTTGGAGTACTGCAGAACTGGACTTAAAGCTGGCCTTACCATTGATGAATTTGCACCAAGGTGAGCTAAAGAAATTTGCAAGTATAAAACTCACTTTTGGTAAAACCTCTAGAGTTTAATAGCAAATTCAGTATTTTTACACATACAAGCAATATTGGCAGTGCACACATTGCAGATACGTTTTGTTTTGGTTTTGTTCCACAGTTTCAGCAGTTGGAAAATATCTGGTCCAACAGTCACTTAGACTACCTCTACGCTAATAAACTGAATAAAGCTCATGTACAAGCCCAAGCATTGTTGAGGTCTGTTGTGACAGTTGGTCTCTGGGTCAGAAAGAAGATCCCTGAGCTGTTATATTTAATACAGTTGTAGCTTTAGGATTGCAGAATGCAGCAAGAGCTCTTGCAGTTGTTTTATACTGTAGTACTATTGAATTTTTTTTCATTAATATTATTTTGAAATATTTGGGGAAAAATACTTAACAAGAGGAAGTTCAGGTAGTTCAATTTACAGTTGCAAATTTCTAAAAATAAAATTTAAATTTAAGCAGAATATTGCATTTTTGTATAGTTACTGCCAAACTAAGCAGAATCACAGTTCCAGTGATCTAGTTGATTTACAGTTTCCCTAACTATACGGTGAGTCTAAAAAACAAAAGGTGTGGTTCACATAGCCTGTTGCACCTTCAAATTATAGGAGTCAGCTGAATTAACCTGTTTCCAAGATCTGTGGCAAAATCAAAGTGGATAATGTAGAAAAAGGTACAGCCTTATTTTCAGACTTTCTAGTGATGGAGGATCTGTAAGAGCCTTTAGCAAATTGTTTCAGTTGCTAATTCACTGTTTAAAAAGTGCATCTTTAGTATAATGGGTTTTACTGGCTTTAACTATGCATGTTTACACTTATAAATCATAGAAGCTGTAAGTAGGAAAAAGTAGATCAATCAGTCTGTTCCCTGATACGCTATCCCATATTGAACTGATGTTTGATTTGGATTTTGATTAAAATCATCAGGAAAAGGATGAAAGCATGCTTATAATATGTAATGTCTTCTCATTATAAGTAGTTTGTGAGCGTAACTACGCTAGTAGATTGTGCCCCGGGGCGTTCCCTGGCACTAGAGTATCTCTTGTCTGTATTAGTGATTTGCTGGAACACTGCTTGACCTAGGGCTCCCCCAAACAGTCCCTGGGGGCAGTTCAGCAGTTCCAAGGACCACTGTTGCTGGCAGTTTGTCTGCAGTCACCTTGTTTGGAGGCTAAGGCAGTTTATTGGCATGAATGTGTATCATTCGGTAGCAATTGGCATCAGTGTCCAGGAGCATTCCTATCATCTTATGTCTGGGTTATATCTGTAAAAGTAAATTAATTGGAGACCTTGCTGTAGGACTTCTCCTTTACTGAAACAGAGTTATTAGAATGGTTTAATGTTTTATCCTGTTCATGTGCTCTTATTACAGGCTCTCTTTCTTCTGGGGAATTGGCATGAACTTCTATATGGAAATAGCTAAGCTGAGAGCTGGGAGGCGGCTGTGGGCTCACTTGGTAGAAAAAATGTTTAAGCCCAAGGATCCCAAATCTCTTCTGCTGAGAGCTCATTGTCAGACTTCGGGCTGGTCACTCACTGAGCAGGTTAGAAATTGGATTCTCATCAGCTTCCTCATTTAAATATGTTCTCATGGTGTATATCTTAAAGGGGGCTGCTGGTTTTTCTCATAAAGATGCAGCTTTCTGAAGGAGACAAACTGTTACTCTCAGTCTGACAAATGCACACACTAGCATTGGATACATCTTTTTGCATACGTAACACAAAATGTCTTGTTGAGTGCCAGCAGCATTGCTTCCCAAAATGCTGGTTTACAAAATACCTCAGTATTCTGGACTGCCCTGTAGCACTCGGGTAAAAGGGCAGAAACTAAAGGCTTGAGACGGTATTTGCAAAAGGATTCCAGTATGGTGACAGGCAGAGTCTCACTGCCTAACTTTTCATTGTCTGGCTTCATTTTCTTTCTGGAATTATTGTCTTAAGCATGTGTTCTCTCAGTCTAGTGGATACTGAATTGAGAATAGGATCCAAACCTACTGAGTAGAGAGAATTGCAGAGAAGTGCTTATATTAATTCAGGACTCAGAGGATGAAGCTTTCTCTTGGATTTGTCCTGTAAGTTATCCGTTCAGAATGCAGCTGAATAAGGAAGTAGAGGCTCCTTTTTCTCAGGCTCACTGAGAATTTATTTGAGCATCCAAGGAAGTCCTTCACCCCTGTCTCTCACTGCTGAAGAGTGACATAATGGTTACAGATCGTCTGCTCTTTTGAAACTGGGTGCACTTTCTGCTTTTCCTGTTGAGTTACATCACAACAAGAAAATAAATCATGGGATTGCATATATAGTTTGCCAGGTGAGGTCAGAGCTGGGTTCTAACTCTTATTCCAAGGCCTGCTCTCAATCAGTTTCATGCAATATGAGTCATTTTTAAGTTGTGATTGCAACCATTGTTATTTGACTTCTGTGCCTTGGTTTTATTCTTCTTTTTCATGGCAAATGTAATGTTTACTTGCATTACAGGAATGCAGTAAAATTAAAACAATGGAATTTTTTGAACAGTAGCCTTTGCGGGTCTTCCAATTAAAAGTATTGTATGAGTGCAAAATATTAATATTACCAAGAATATGTTCAACTGTCTTCCAGTGTCTAGTGTAAATATATTTCTGGCTGGATCATAACCCTTTTTTCCTGTCTAAACATTCTTTATATTAATAAAGCTCCTCAGTCCCCAGTGTTTGCTCCTTGTAGGTTTCAGAGGGCAAATATATTTTCCTTTGGCCTGCCTTTAGATAGGTATCCACTCATAAATTAGGTTTTACATTCATACTTATCCAAATCACAGTTTTCTGTAGTTCTTTAAATGGAATACTTGTGCTAGAAATAGACTTCAGTGTGGAGAGAATTACCATGTCCTTGTAAAATAATGATATTAATTCCATTTCTTTATGGAAAATAATTTAATTCACAGATCTCATGATTCCTTTTGCATTCTTGAAGGTCATATTACATCAGTAGCTCTTAATTATTTTGGATACATTTCATCTCAACTAAGCATGTCAAGAATTAGGTATGGAATCTGAGCTACTGTTAAGTTCCCTCAATAATCAAGTGAAATAGGATGAGCAAATGCAGTGGGTGAATTTTCACTCCATCTCAAAACACAAGTCAACCCCTGGAGATCATGATGACTCTTCTTTGACTGTAAAGGCACGTATGTGCAACTGAACTATCGAGATGTATAAAAAGAACAGATAAAAATTTTGACCTAAAGGCTGAGGTTATATTCTGTAATACTGAGTCTGTTTCTATACCTTGTACTCCAGATTATCTGTTTGTTTTGGTTAATATCCCAGTTCTCCCATAGATTTCAATGTTATAGCACCAGCAAATTTCAACAGTAATTCCTACCTTTGTGTAATGCTGTCATTAATGAAAATATTAAGCACATTGAGTTCCAAAATGCATCTTGACTAGTAACCTGTCTGCCAGATGTGCTGTTGTGGTTTAACCCCAGTCGGCAACTAAGCACCACACAGCTGCTCTCTTACCCTCCCCCCCACCAAGTGGGATGGGGGAGAGAATCGAGGGAAAAAAAAGTAAAACCTGTGGGCTGAGATTGAGATAGAGACAGTTTAATAGGACAGCAGAGGAAGAGGAAATAATGATAGTAGTAGTAGTAGCAGTAATAATAATAATAATAATAAAATAATATACAGAACAAGTGATGCACAATGCAATTGCTCACCACCTGTTGACAGATGCCCAGCCTGTCCCCAAGCAGCAATCGCTGCCCCCCGGCCAGCTCCCCCCAGTTTATAGACTGGGCATGACATCATACGGTATGGAATAGCCCTTTGGCCAGTCTGCGTCAGCTGTCCTGGCTGTCCCCCTCCCAGCTTCTTGTGCACCGGGCAGAGCATGGGAAGCTGAAAAGTCCTTGACTGGTATAAACACTGCTTAGCAACAACTAAAACATCCGTGTGTTATCAACGTTATTCTCACACTAAGTCCAAAACACAGCACTGTACCAGCTACTAGGAAGAAAATTAACTCTATCCCAGCTGAAACCAGGACAGCTATTCACTGCTCCGGGACTTCTGGAATCCCAGGATGGAGGACATCAGGACTACCTGTTCCATCCTCTCAACTTGGATTCGTTAAGTTCTTTGAAACACTACTAAACATAAGTCAGGCTTTGCTTTGTTACTCATACATTGATATTTTTGGCTTTCTTTATGGATTAATCATTTTGTGTGAGATATTGATAAGTAATATATCAGTTTGGTTGGATGTTTATTATTGACTGTTTTTCAGCTTTTGTTATGATTACAGTGTTTCTATTGGGAATCTTGCATTCATTTCATTGCAGTAGTATATGTGTGACTAATTTCCCTCAACCCTTGGCAGAACCGTTGAGATTCAGAGCTCTCCTTTGCCTTCCAGGATCCCTTTAACAATGTTATCCGTACTACAATTGAAGCAATGGCTGCCGTGTTTGGAGGTACACAGTCTTTGCATACAAATTCATTTGATGAAGCTTTGGGTTTGCCTACAGTGAAGAGCGCTCGCATTGCTCGGAACACACAGATCATAATTCAAGAGGAGTCAGGTATTCCTAAAGTGGCGGACCCCTGGGGGGGATCTTACCTCATGGAGTGCCTCACCAACGATGTCTATGAAGCTGCTTTAAAGGTCAGTTTCCTCAACCTTTTATGTTTTGTGGGAAAATTTTAGGTATAGTTTTGAGAAATGTCTTTTAAGGGACTATTTGATATGTTGATAACTTCTAAAGGGGGAATTATTTTACACTTATGCTTCAGTGATTTCTTTGTAAATTAACTTTACATAAATATAGTGTAGACTACATTCAAAAGGGAAATATCCCAGCGTGGAACAAATAATCAAGCCCTGCAAAGTCCCTTGCACACTGAAGACTCCCGGTTTGCTGGGATCTCTCTTTTATGTGTAAGAAAAAAGAGGGTTCAACAGAAGAAAGAGTCAGACCAGCCTACTTAGTTACATGCCTACTCATGCTTGTGGTGATCTGCTTGAGACTTTAAAACTAGGCGTTATTGAAATCAAAATTATATAGCCAAGCATGTAGGCCAACAATTCTCTGGCCATACTTGAGCATTATGCAGAATTTAGGAGAATTTTTTTTTAATAATGTTTTTAGCTGCCAGTCCTTACTTGCATGTGAAAAGTACTGTGCAGGAGTAGTCTTACTGGTGGCAGTCACGCATAAAGATAGATGCCTACATGTCTAGCTTACAGCTAAACCCAGTGATTCTCCTTTTGAGCACATTATTGGTCTTATGCAAAGTCCCAAATCAATAAGCTAATACAGGCCCAAACACTAGCCTGGGACTGTACAGAGTGTGCTGTTAGCACATTGTCTGGCGTGTTTTTTAGGTCCTTGTCAACTAGGATGCTTCTGGACAGTGCCAGGCATGGTCTGATGGCCATTTTCAGTAGGCAGTTTGAATGTGATCACCATGTTTTGGAGCTGAATAGGCTTCTGTTGTGTGAGAGCTGAACCATGCCATGCCAATTGTCTCCAGGATCAGGGAACTGACCCTGGTTTTTTTCAATTTATTTGTATTTGTATACGTGTAACCATAAGGGCTTGATTGGCAGGCAGAAGTCGGTGCAAAGTCAAGGTCTCAAATTTTAAGCCTTTTCATTTATGGGTGTTACTGATTGAACAATATGCCATGCACTGTTATTGAATTCATGGAGTTTTGATACTAAAAATGCTCTTTTGTTTGAGATGTCTCTTAATTTATACCAAAAGCTGTAGTCGGAGACACAGAGATAGGAAACATGTTTTTAGAGCACAGGATTGTATATATAGGTGTAATAAAAATTTGGGTGGTAGTACAAGTGCAAAGCTTGTTTTGTGAACCTTGCTACTACTCACTTTTTCAATCCTCATCCTTTCTCAGCTTGTTGAGGAGATAGAAGAAATGGGTGGAATGGCCAAAGCTGTTGCTGAGGGGATTCCCAAACTTCGTATTGAAGAGTGTGCAGCTCGAAGACAAGCCAGGATTGACTCTGGTAGGGAGCACGGAAATGAGAGGAGGGAAAACTGCCAATAGAATACCTTTGTATAAAGGGTTTTTACACACATTTTCATTTTTTTTTTTCTTCTTAGTTTAGGAGTGGCATATTGTGAGTGATAAAGTGGTAGTAGTTTTATGTCAATGAAAGCTTCTGGAGAGATAGCAGTATGTATGAAATACAGTGCCAGTATGAAAACAGTCTTGCTTTATATTTAAGACTAGATTAGACAAAGCATTAGAATGACTGTTTTAAAGGAGTGTTTTGGGCCTTCAATAGTTAATTGCTTAATTTCTGATGGTATCTTTAAACTGTGATTCCTGAATTTATAAAAGCACGATCACCAGCAGATGGCGATATTGAATGTATCTGGCCAAATTCCTGGTTTTGCTTGAGAACTGCCCATTTTTCCTGAAGACCGGAAAAAATGCAGTCATCTCAGATTAGAGGATGATGCAGCTCTCTGTTTGTGGTATATATATGTATACGCTTATGTGCACATATAGTAAGTATATGTGGAGGTGTGTATACATGTGTCCGTGCAGCTCTAGTCTGCTTTTTGTACTCTGCATTCCAGTAGCAGTCCAGTAACAGAAACTAGGGATAACTGTAACATGAAAGAAATCATATGAACTTTTTTATTTGGAGGAGAAATTTGAAGCTTTAATTAAGATGTCTTTAATTAATTCGTCTTTAATTAAGACGAATAAAGAATAATCAATAAAGTTTGGTGTTTTGTCTCCCAAGGTAAATTACTTCATGTTGCTTTGAAAACTGTAGTAATGTTATCAGGCGCTGCAAATAAAAATGGTTGTGAAGTCCATACTGGCTGAAAGCTAAAATACAGTTTTCCAACATGATAAATTAATTTTTATTCACAGGGAGTAGTTTTAGGTAGGAACTTCACTTTCTTACTTATCTGGTAAATCAGAAAAACAAATGCAGAGCAGTGCAGGACACCAGCACTTCTGCTTAATTCTGTAAGATTCAGTTATGTAAACTTAAAAAGAGAAAAATAGCTAACGTATATTAGTGACTCATTACTAAATCAGTTTGTAAGATATATATTGTTCTATTTCAAATCTTTCTTCTGGCGCAGTATTCACTGAGTTGAATGTTCATGCATCTAATCATCTCTCATCATAAAATATGGAAAATACAGACTTAAGTCCTTCCTGTAAGAACAAATTTTAAGTATTTTAAATGTATATAGTTATAAAACAAAGCACTGCATTATAATGCTCAAAATTGTCTTGTCCTATTAATATTGTGTCTTTTCACAGTAGTTTGCAAATGTATTCTGAGTTTCTGGTGTTTCCACTGGAAATAGGGTCTGAAGTAATTGTTGGAGTAAACAAGCATCAGCTAGAAAAAGAGGAGACAGTCGAAGTTCTGGCTATTGATAATACTTCAGTCCGTAGCAAGCAGATCGAGAAGATTAATAAGGTGGGGACTACCTTCTTAAAAACGAAAGTTTTTGTAATTGCAGATAGAACTTGAGTAAAGGTGGCTTGCCAGAAACTTGACCCTCAAATTTCTGAGAATCCACTCTAGTCTTTAGCGGAGGAGCTAGATTTGTGTTCACCTTCAGTGGAGGCTGATGGAAAATCCCAAGAAACACAGTACTGGAATCCAAACAAAAATGTTTTTGTTACGCTCATTTGGTTGTAATCATTGTATTTCAGATAGTCTCATGAATATATGCCTAACCTTTCAAAATTGAGAACTTTACATTTTTTTAAAATAAGATAGATAATAGCTATGCAATGTTTCGTTCTAAAAGTATGTAACATTACTTAATCACTCAGACTATTTGGTGCAGCTTGTCAAGTGCAATTTGGGATAGGGTTATGGAACCAGAAATCAACATCCACTTTCATAATTAGTAAAAATGTAGATAAAATGGTTTTAGAGTTATTTTGTGGACTTGTACACGTGTTTTAAGATCTGAGATGCCATTTTACTTCTAGTTGTGTTGAAATATATAGAATATATTGACAACTGACAATTCCATGCCTCCAGAATTAATATTTGAAGTCAGAAAGTCTTACACACTTGACTTCCCAGTTCACTTTCTAGTTTGTTTCAACTTAATATTTTTCTCCTCCGCTTTAGGTGAAGGCTAGTAGAGATCAAGCAGCAGCCCAGCAATGTCTCGCTGCTCTAACACAGTGTGCTGCTACCGGGGAAGGCAACTTACTTGCGCTTGCAGTGGAAGCAGCACGTTCAAGGTATTGGGGGTGGGGGTGAATATCCAACCGCTGTTTAAAAATAGATGGTTCATTTTCACCTTTTAACTGTTCTTGGGAATGGTGTCTTGAGATGTTTTGGGTTTTTCTTCAGAGGTGGAAGTAAAAGATGGCTGCAGTTTGACATTAGAAGATAGACTATTATATTTTACAGTCTCTTAAGGCTATGCTTTAATTTCTCACAAAGAACAATATGGATACAAAGAAGCTCATATGAAATGATGTTGTTCATACACATTGTGTTGTTTACAACTCAGACTCTTACCAGTTTCAGGACGTAACTAGGTTTCTCTGTCACCCTGCTGTTTCATAGGTCAGGGAGCTTAAGAAGTGTCTGAGATGTGAAAATGGATCTTCACAGTCTTATCATGGTCTGTTGCTTCATCCTTCCTTGCACCACAGATTGGTGTGAAAACATTTTTTGACTGAAGGAGAAATAAGTTTGCTTAGTCAGGCAAAAATGTAAAAGATGCTCCTGAGTAGAGCAGTGAGGCATCCTTTAGAGTCCAGTGGAACATTTACTTTTTCCAGCTAAGGTGCTTTTAAGACTATTTTCATTCCTGCTTAAAAGTAAGCGTCAGTCTCTAGAATAGATCCTATTTGTCTGTTCCTTAATTAACTAAATGCCCCAAAAATGAGCAAACCAAATTCACTCCTTATTGGGGTACTGTCCTGTTTTTACTGTGATGTCTCAAATTCCTTCTTTGCCTTTCCTTGAACACTTAACAGCCATATTTTGAATACATTTTCTCCCACAGAGAGCTTGTCACAATTCTCCAGCAGCATGTTTACACCTGTCTTTGAACTGTAAACGTCACAGGAGGGTAGTGTTGGATTTACCAGAGATTCATATCTTCTGTACCAAAACTGAGCAGTTAACTGCTAGTTTCTCTCTGTGGTGACCTTGTTTTTACTATTTCTAAAAAAGCATTAGTGGACTGCAGATCCACTTTGTAAGTTGCAAACACAAAACTTACCTCTGCCTCAAAACTATATATGGGACGTGACCACAGAAAGAAGTTGTCATGGCATCTGATAAAGAGTGTTTGAAGGAGGATTGTGAGCTCTGTGAACATTTACGGGGAGCCATTCTGTTAGGGGCAACATGGGAAAAGCTTTTCAAGTGATCACGTTCATCCTTTACAAGTAATAGACAAGTAGGCCAGTATGACCAGCATGTTATTGACAGATGCCTGTCTCCTACTGAATGGAAAGTGATGGGGTTTGATCATGAAGACAAGTAATGTAATACAATTGAAATAAAAGGAGTAGCACAGAATTTTCAGCATTGAACTGTGGAAAAGACTCCATGGAGTAATACGGAGATTTCAGTACTGACAAGCACAAGCAGAAAAGTAATTTTATTATTGTAACCAAAGTAATAAGGCAGGCCAAAGGTGATAGGGAATGGGAGCAGTATTGCCTCCCTTTTGTGCCTCATTTCTCATGAGAAGCCTCGTTACAGAAAAATGGTTGTAGTCAGGTAGGGCTACGAGACAGATAATGGTAAGTTCTTTCTCATCTCCTTCATCTGTCGTGCTGTTTTTCTGTTCCTCTCCAGACTTGCATTTCCTGCTGTGCCAGCTATCAGTGATGGAAGAGGCAGGCATGAAGTGCAATATAGCGTGTAGTGCTGCTTCTTTGTCTGTATCCTCATGGTACTTTGTCACCTGATTACACAGTGCTACCTCTCATTGCTGGTGAAACGCCGAGAGGCAGCGGCAGTAGTGTGAGACTGAACAAGCAGAAGGCCACAGTCCTAACAGGCACATTATGATCATTGATTTTCTTTCTTCAAATTCATATTTGTGCAGCATAGCCTCTACAGCTGGTTGTGAACCACTGGGAGAGAGTCATAGCACAAATCGCTGAAGGAGATAGATCGTGTGCTTAATGGGACGCGCTGAACTGAACGATATCCTCTCTGGCCATCACAGTTGTGGTTGTATTTCCTCCCATTGACCTTGCTGAATTGCCAAAAAGCTTAGCGAAGAGCCAAGCTCCTCTTATTTGGAAATTCCCTACTTCTGAGGAGGCTCAGGGAATCTCTGAAGAGTTGAGGACTCTGATATAGCACAGTTGGTCAAAAGTAATTCTGAGCAGTGCAGAAGTTCATAGGATGCAGGCTACAGTTCATGTACAAACATACTGTCCTTGCCACAAGACACGCTGTAAGGGCTATAGGCTAATAAAACACAAAATGGAGAATATAGCTATCTTTTGGTCTCCACTTCAAAATCTTAAGTTTACTTAAAACCACAGATTAGGTTATAAATTACCTGCTATCACAAAACAAAGGGTGCTACTAAAACATGCAATTCCACACACGGCAAATGTGAATGACAGTCATATGAAGGAGACAAAAATTTATACAATAAAGGCAAAGTGACTTCTGTTCTGTCAATTTTGCATAATTGCCTAGTAGATTTTTATCAGCATGCATTGAAAAAACTGTAAAGTAATAATAAGAATTGTTGCTTATGCTACTGAAGTTTTATAATAGTGAGATGAAAGTGGCTGTCTCCAGAACAAAATTTTGCTGTAAAGGTAAACAGAAATGGGAGGGGTTTTATGCATCCAGATTGTAAAGAACTCGGCTAATGTTACGACTAGTTGATTAAAGAAAAGTGTATTCATCATTAAAAATATGCTTTTCCTCTCCTGTATTCCTGGCTCCAGACAGAGCTATTCCCCTGTGGATGCATAGATGGCACCCACCAATGCAGCAGGACTAAGAACTACGTAGAGATTTTTTTTTTTAATGTTTATTGGCAAACAGTAGGAAAACATTCATGAGTAGTTTAAAAGCCAAACTCCTACTATTACTGAGGAACGTGAGATTTAAAGTGTTGTAGAGACCTGGGGCAGAATTTTCAAAATACTCAAAAGGGTTTTCAGAAGCAGTATTTACAGAAGAAAGAAACGTATTTCATTTTTTGTGCAGTATACAAAAAAACTTCATCCCAGCCACCAGATTATACTTCAATAAAATTGATAGTCCAAAGCATTAATTTTTCCCGTTACGTGAAACTTTCATTCACACTTTTACATAATAAGAACAGAAAAGCACACCACAGCTATATCTACATATGCCGCACTTTGGTTTAATACTGAAGTTATACTCAGATGCTGGTTCTGCAAAAGAGAAGGAGGAGAAAGATTTATCTAAACTTACAGTTTTCTCTAGAAGAAAAGACGCGTGTTATGCCACTGTAAGCCTTCAGCAAACAGCCAGTGTTTACACAGGCATAAGTTGTCAGTGCTTATGCATGGGTGTATCTATATCAGGCTGCAATATGTGATGTCTAGCACTCTGAGAGGCAGTCAGTATTTATAGATACTATTTTTAGGTCTGCTGCAAGCTTGCTTTTTAACCTTGGGGAAGTCACTTAATCTAGCACTTATGCAGTTTACTTTTCAATTTTTTCTTAGTAATATCAGAGAACAGTAATATTAATAAGATTATTTAGATGTCCTGAAAAACAAAAAAATGATTATGTACTGACTAAGGTCTGAGAACCATTGCAACTCAGGTACTGCTTGCTAAGCTTTCTGAGATCTTACAGGTGCTGTAAAAATTAAGAGTATTACATAGTGATGTCAGTAGTTTCTGATGCAATCATGGACCGTTTATAACTAATGCTTGCTAAATCATTAATAATAAATAAATTCAAATAAAGTATCAGACTAAGTCCCATTCACACATAGCCATACAGATACAAGAAGGACATTGAGGTTCTGGAGTGTGGCCAGATAAGGGCAGCGAAGCTGGTGAAGGGTTTGGAGCACAAGTCTTACGAGGAGCGGCTGAGGGAGCTGGGGTTGTTCAGCCTGGAGAAGAGGAGGCTGAGGGGAGACCTTATTGCTCTCTACAACTGCCTGAAAGGAGGTTGTAGTGAGGTGGGGGTCGGTCTCTTCTCCCTAGTAACGAGTGACAGGACGAGAGGAAACAGCCTCAAGCTGCACCAGGGGAAGTTTAGGTTGGATACTAGGAAAAACTTCTTCACCACAAGGGCTGTCAGGCCCTGGCACAGGCTGCTCAGGGAAGTGGTTGAGTCCCCATCCCTGGAGGTATTTAAAAGACGGGTAGACGTGGTGCTTAGGGCATGGTTTAGTGGTGGTCTTGGCAGTGCTAGGTTCACAGTTGGACTTGATGATCTTAACAGTCTTTTCCAACCTAAACAATTCTGATTCTATGATACTATAAATTCGGTATTACTTTGCATTAGCTGCTTTTCTAGACTATGATCCTCATAAATCTAGAGATGAACTCCATATTGCACTGAAGAAGAAAACGGATAAAAGAGAACTTTAAAAATATAATTCCAGAAAGCCATAGGAGGGGAGATGAAAAAAGTGGCCAAGACTGTGTCAGTAACGTGACACAGGCTTAAAAACATGTCTTCCAGCGTGATGCTATCTTCTAGACAAAGCAGGCCAACTGTGAAGAGTGATACCTAGAGATAAGAGGCCAGCTTCAGGCATATGCATTATACAGATCTTGCCTATATGCTCAGGATAGGATTTCTGCCATTTTACATTAGTGTAGTTACAGTTTATAACTACGGTTAAGTTTGCTGAGTATAAAAAATATGAGCTAGCAAAAGAGCAAAATAGCTGGGGGGGGGCCACAGGAAGTAAAATATCTCTCTGAAATTTACAGAAGGATTCAGTTGATACAGCAGAAATCCATCTCCTGTTACATGGGATGTGTGGCAGATTGCATACTGTAGGAATCAGATAATAGCTACTGAAACTGCAAAGAGCAGAAGGAAAACTGAGTACAATTCATTTGGCCATCCCCTTTTAAAAGTATGGGGACAAGAAGTTGCATCTTGTCCAAACATCCTTTAGGCATTTTATATAAAAGCTTTAGAGGATGCTTAACCTAATTTTGCCTCAGAGTAGCTTATAGTTAAATGCAATATGACAGGAGAAAATGTGAATTCCAGGGGTTTGAAATATGCTGGGCAGTAGCTGAATGGATGGAGTTTGGTCTCTGTATTGAAATTTATGTATTTGAAAGTATACTTTCAAAGTGTTTTAGAAGAGTATTATTTTTCTTTCTTTCCTTTGACAAAGTTTGCAGCAAGTTGTATTCATTTCTTAGTATCCACAAATTCTCTAGTCTTTTCCTATTCAAGTATAAACTAAAATATTTTCATCCAAATATTTTTGATGAAAGATTTCATCAAGAGCTCAGTAGCATACTTTCAACATTGTTACACAGTACCGAATCATACCAGAAGTAAGACGCTTGCTGTGATGGAGCTACTAGCTGAACTGCTCTTTCTCCACAGATGAGTTGTTTTTCCCTTCTAAGTAGGTTCCTTTCATCAAATATTTGGTTGTGGGCTCAACTATAATTAGAGAACAGCATTGGGTTTTTTTGGTACAGTCTGCATTATAGATTTTACACAGAAAGGTGGAATCCATTAAGCATGAGATTTTTAAATGCTTTGGGACAGAGGCTGTTATTTCTGATGTTTGCACAAGAAGACAGCACAGCCTAGTTTGCTTCTAGCACTTGTGCTACAGCAGTAAAATGTGTATTAGTTTGAACACACAGAGTGTCTCCAGTAGCAAACAAAGCTTGTAACTTGCATGTAAATAGATTTCCCCGATTCTTCTGCACCTCAGTGGATAAAGGAGCTATGTCAGGAGCAGAGAAGAGGAATAAATACTAAAATATAAACATCAAGGGAAAGACAAGCAAATTGCAGTTAAAAAGTTAGGCTTCAGTCTTTTCTGTGTGTTCTTCCTTTTTTTTTTCCTCTTGATTTATATTTTTAATTTTAGTATGAGTCCAAATGCAAGATCTTGCAGTCTGAGCCCCAAAAAAATCCCAGTTGAGAAAATTTGATTTAATTGCCTGAAATATTTTGCCATGCAGTGGTCCCCGTTGCCTTGTCACTTGTAAAATCACTTCTCGCATCAGGAAGACAGTATTTTTTAAAAAACACTCTTGCACGTTCTATTAGTGGGTGACAGTGGGGTGAGTCAGATGTTCAGAGTTGTAGCACCAAAGGGGAAACGAGTGTAAATGAATTTGTCCTGCAGCAATGCAAATAGTTGGGCCACTGCCAGTGATTTCTGTATTCTGTTTTCACAGAAGCCTGATACATTAGTACTTTGTTTCTGTATCTTAGGTGCACTGTTGGAGAAATAACAGATGCAATGAAGAAGGTTTTTGGGGAGCATAAAGCCAGTGACCGAATGGTGAGCGGAGCTTATCGCCAGGAGTTTGGAGAGAGTGATGAAATTCTTCATGCCATCAATAGGTGAGAATAGCTTCCCAGGAAGCCGAACACAGTCTCACATTTAATCCATTAGATACATGTGCTACTCGCTGTGCTCTAAAAATGCATTCCCCAAACCTGAGTGACATCTCCAGAACAAAACAAAGACCCGCACGGTCATTCTCGTGCCTGTAAGCAAGTAAGCAGAAGGAGAAGAAATAAGTGCAATAAGAGAATAGTCAGAACTTAATTGAACTTGTATTTGCTTGCAAACAAAATCCACTGAGGTGGTGTTATGATTTGAAGATTTTGTTCAAACAGACTAGGCAGCCGTAAGATAAAGAAGCTGAGAAACATTGCCTGAAATCCCTGTACATTGGATCGCTTCCTTTGAAGACTCTATTATAGTAATCTCTACAAATATTTCCAGTGATTCATATTTGCAAAACCCGGTTTTGGTCTGCCCATAAGGTGTCCCTGCAACTTCACTCTTACTGTCCCTAAAATCGTAAGGCTAGAATCTGGATATCCACATACAGCTTCCGGTCTATGGGTGTTACTTCTGTCACGAGGGAGAAAACATCAGAAGATGGTAGCATGTGTGAAAACAGTGCCCATTTGTGCCTTTTGTCAGCTTCGGCCTTTGCTGCTGTCCTCTTGGGTGAAGAGACGGAATTGCTGTAGTGGGCGGTGATGTCATGTGAATCGATACTCATAAGTCCCTGCTGTGTTGGGGCTTATACATTAAAGAGTCACAGGATCTCTTAAAAGGGAATTACTTGATGGCTTCACAATGGTGATGTTTAGCCTGTCTTGAAAGTAGTGCTGCGGGATGTCACCATCGTTTTTTTATTTTACACATTTATTTTAAATTTTAAGTATTTGTAATTATGCATTTACATGAAACTGAACTGAGCTGATTCTTGAGAATCAAGATGTAGCTCCCTTTTTTACATACCTGCCTTTATGTCCAAGATCATATGTACCAGTTAGTAAACATGGTAATGAAACTGGATTTACTACGTGTCACCTTTACACAGGCCTTCAAAAGTGTGATTTCACACTTGCCCCACACTTAAACTAAGCCCTGAGTTGCAGTGACCCAGGTGGTCTTAGCCTTGCAGGCTTGGAGCACCTAGGGCTGATCTTGTTGGGAAGGAGCCTGTGGGTGGGGAAGTAAGAAAACACAACTATGGAAACAGAAAACAATACAGAGAAAAAGATGTTAAGATACCACAGATCAATTCAGATACCTACTTCACTGATATTCTCAGCAGTCCTTAGGAATAGAGAAGGCAGACCCAACTCCTATACATGCTCAAACAGAAGCTTTCTCAGTCTCCTTCTTCAGGCTCTCTTGACGTAATTCCTTTTTAAGCTGTCTGAGTTCTTATTTTTTCCATTTTACATGATGCATTTTCCTGTCCTGGAGTCATCTCCTGAGGCTGTTCAAATCTGTGCCGATAAATGCTTTATCTAGAGTCATTCTTTTCCCGGAACTAAGCCACTGGATTCCTACAGTGAACATCCCAGCCAGGTCAGCGTATGATTTCAAGGTGCACCAAATCCATACAACTCCCATCATTAACAGAATGCTCAGAACAGCACAATATTAAAAAAACAAAACAAAACCAAACCTTTTATTTCTGAGAATCGGTAGTCTTAGTGTCCCACTCAAGGACAGATACTGGTGGTATGTGGATAATGAGAAGTAAGATGAAAGATTAATCTCTGAGGCTGTGGTTACGCAGTCACTTTTACTCAACAGAAATCTGAACTGCCACTAACCAGAAAAAGGGAGACACTGGAAGGAGTGCACAGAATGGGGGATGCGGTAATCCTTTTCTGCACAGACTTGTGCCCAGTGGAATGATGATGCACAGTGTGATATCTGGGACCCATCTCTATAGCCTGTGTGCCATGCGAGTACTTTTGAAATAATTGGTCATGATTATTCTTAAAATCTAAAAATTGTGTTTCAGTTAGTTGTAACTCAGCTCATTAAACCCTTGGAGAATTCAGTATTTTGTCCATTACAAAGCAGAAAAGTAGTGGAGTGATTTTCTTTAAAAAAGAATGTTTTATTGTTCAGGATAGTAATTACAAGAAATTGGTTAGGAATCATATAATGTGAATATTAACATAGTATGCTGACTACATAGACAAACCATGACTTAGAAGATCTTTTGATTTGATGTACAGAAATGATGCTACAGTTGCGGCCAGTCCTTTTTATATTTGTGGAAATACCTCTAATGATTCTCAGTGACAATATGTGTTTTCAATCAGAGTTAACAAGTTCATGGATCGTGAGGGGCGCAGGCCTCGTATACTTGTTGCAAAGATGGGTCAAGATGGCCATGACAGAGGAGCTAAAGTTATTGCTACAGGATTTGCAGACATTGGCTTTGACGTGGACATAGGTCCCCTCTTCCAGGTATGGCTGATTGAGCAGTGTCCAGTGTATTTCAAATGCAGTGATTTTCCCTCTAATGCTTGTTCAGCAACAGGCTGGGGCTGTTGCTTGTCACGTAATCCTCTTTCCATATAGACGCCTCGAGAAGTGGCCCAGCAGGCAGTTGACGCAGATGTGCACTGTGTTGGTGTGAGCACGCTTGCAGCAGGTCATAAGACTCTTGTGCCTGAACTCATCAAAGAACTCAACGCCCTTGGCCGGCCAGACATTCTTGTCATATGTGGAGGTGTCATCCCACCTCAGGTACGGGTCAATGTCGTTTTCATCAAGACTAGGAGACTGCTTTATTTCTGTCTGTGCTGTTTTTAGCTATTTCCTATATTCTGTTAATGTCAGAGGGGATTTACAGCGCTGAAGGCTACTGTGTACAATCACCAGGGTCAGCACAGATCTGCAAGATGGTCGCTGTTAGGTCTCATTGATCTGGTTTTCTGTACACCATGTCCTGGTTTAACTTAGAGTCTTCGTTGGATGGAATATTAAGTTGTGTTGTGAGAAGATTAGCCTCAGGGAGATGTTCTTTATGCTCTGTTGTTTCCGATTACCAGTACCTTGCATATTACTGATAAGGGCTAGCTCCTGTCTTAAGAGACTTTACGACCTCCAGTAATAGTTGGGAAGAGCCACAGCTAGTGACTAAGACACCTGGCAGGTCCCAACACCTATAGGCTACACATCTCATTCACCGTTTAGCCTCTCCTCATGTTCCCCATCATCAGGCCTCAGTGTTGCCTCTCGTTCCCTCTGCTTTCTCCTAAACTGTTGAACAGTTTGTTGGACTCCCTTGCAGTCAGATATGTGCTTTTGTCTTAACATTTTCCTCAGCTCATCCACAGCGTCCCTGGCTGTACCACCTTTAGGGTCATCTTCTGTCTAGAGAGATTCAAACTGATTTTGCGTATAAATCCCCTGTTACTCCCTTTTCCCAGACTTCTTCCTTTTCTAGCCAATTAGGTAAGTGTTCAGGAGTGACAGACTTTTAAATTGAACAAACAAAACTCATAGTATTTTTCTAGGAGACAAATTGTGTTTTGTCCAGTATCTCTCAATGGATTGCTACTAACCTGTGGTTGAAAAAGGTATAATATATCCTATATAGAAGTCAGAGAGAATACATAACTGCTTCCCAGGTCTTTTTTAAATTTCAGGACAATCGTAAAATTAGAGTAACTTAGATTGCAAGAGACCACTGGCAGTCGTCTGGTCCAAGCCTTTGTTTAAAGCAGTATTTTCAAAATTAGAAGTTAGATCAAATTTAGATTATTCAGGGTCACATGCAGTTGACTTTTGAACATTTTCCAAGGATCTGACATTAGTCTGATTCTAAACAAATAAAATCTTTCCTGTGGGTGGTTTTTTAATATTTCTTTTTTTACCTCCTAACTACCGTATTTTTCCCATTTCCCTTGATGCTGCGCTGCCTCTCTCTGGGACTTGTTGCGTATACTTTCTCAGACCCAGCATACAGGATAGAGCATACACCAATTATAAATCAATTACCAATTTTCTGTTGCACTATTAACTATAGATCTTCAATGTCTTTCTGAACAGGATTACGACTTCCTGTATGAAGCCGGCGTTACCAATGTGTTTGGTCCAGGGACTCGTATTCCAAAAGCAGCTGTCCAAGTGTTGGATGATATTGAGAAGTGCCTGGAGAAGAGGCAGCAATCTATGTAATGCTGAACCATCACACAACGCAACCAGCCTTATGCTAACCGCTTACAGAATGTAATCGTCAGCAAGTGATAGCCAGCCACCTACCTTTGGTTCTACTGCCCTGTGGCCTGGTGTTTTGTGCTTTCTAAGAAAGTTGTAAATTCTCTGCTTGTTCTATTTGAGGATTATTTATATATGTACCCACAAGAAAATTTTATCTCTACAACTATGACTTCAGAGAATGAAGGGAATTCAGTAGGTGGGTTTGGGTTTTTTTCCAGATATACTGATAAATAAAATATCCGTTCCAGCTCTTTGGTTGATCTTTTTTGCATGCAGAGAACTTCTTTTGAATTTTTTGGCAGGCACTGTAGACCTAGAAGTCTTCAGGCAAAATCACTAAAGTTCAGCAGAGATGTGATTGAATCCAACAGCACTTTGATGTTAACATTAATCTGACTTAACTCTCTTTAGAAACAGATAAGTAGATAAACCATAATTTTTCAAAAAGTTCATCGTTTGTTTAATAAGATACAAATCCCACACCTGGCAGTAACCCGTAGGAGTTACATAGGAGCAGCTGTGCACCTCCGCTGTCTGCATCACTGCCCTTCCCCGATACTTCACTGGTTCTCAAGTGAAGTTCATTTCAGTGCTCATTCTCCCTTACTTAGCTCTGTTTTTTTGTCCAGTATTGTTCTTGCTATCCCTGCTTATTTAGCAGTTGGACTTTCTTCAGGTAAATTGATCCTAAATTCTCACCACTTTTGTCTCCCCTCCAGAAGGAATTTGATTGATACATGTGAAAAGTCCTTTGTGGAATCCAGGGCAAATGGGGTGTGAGGGTCTTTTGGGGGACGGTACCTGGCATTATGGCCCTATCTCACTTCACTTCATTTTGCCTTGCTGCTCTTTCCATCCCATCATAAAATGAGACTACAGCCTCCCTGGCATAATGCCTTTGGATAATGCCTGGGATAATTGGCCTTTCACTACTTAAAGGGGGCTTAGAAGAAAGATGGGGACAGACTTTTTAGCAGGGCCTGTAGCGATAGGACAAGGGGGAATGGTTTTAAACTAAAGGAGGGGAGATTCAGACTGGATATAAGGAAGAAATTCTTTACAATGAGGGTGGTGAAACACTGGCACAGGTTGCCCAGAGAGGTGGTAGATGCCCCATCCCTGGAAACATTCAAGGCCAGGCTGGATGGGGCTCTGAGCAACCTGATCTGGTTGTAGATGTCCCTGCCCATTGCAGGGGGGATGGACTAGATGGCCTTTAAAGGTGCCTTCCATCCCAAAGCATTCTGTGATTCTGTGCTTGTATCTGCGTCGTGGCAGAAGAGGCTGCAGCACACTTTTAAGAGCTTCAGCACCATCATACTTTATTCAAAATGAGATTTTCTGCGGTTTGCCTGAAATTGCAGATCCAGTTAATAGCATTGTAGCCTCACTTCAAAGACTGCAATTTATGAGATCTTTCCTTAAAATAAGCTTGTTTAATGGGGCTTGTGCCTGTAGTCTCACACTGCTCAGAAACAAGGAGGCTAACTGACTTGCTGTTTTCTTCTGTCTTTCTAATTAAGGTTTAAAGTATTGATCCCAAACCAGACCTTTGCCATTAAAACTCGTTGGGGGTTTATCCTCAACTCTTTATAAGTGTCTGATTCCCTCCAAGAAAGATTGGTATGGTTCAAACCGGGATATACAGAAAGTAACAACAATAAAAATACTCCCTTATGTCTTTTCACAAGCCTTCTTGCCTGCCAACTGGGAAAATACATAGTTAAAGTGTTGGTGACCTCTAAACTTTATAATGACACTGGTTTCATTCATTTCTTTCTGTCTATGGTTTCTCTGCTCTTTGATAACCTATGTCATCTACCTGTGTTTGCCTTACAGAGTCCTCTTTTTTTTTTAACTCCCACTATCTTTAAAATCTGCATCTTGTTCCCTTGAACTCAATAAAAAAATCCCCCCAACTTCAATTGGAATCGCTCCAGGCTTCAATCCTTGAAGGAGGGCCCTTGAAAGCGCTAGGTTGGGACTGACTAACGTACATCGATTCTCTCTTGTCTTATCAAGGCTGGAAAATAAAATGGTGGGTCTAGGGAAAGAATAGTTTTCTCGCCCGGCACAGTGTTTGTATTAGGCTCTTTAAGGAAAGAAAATACTCAAGTGAACAGACTTCCCTTCAAGCGAGTCGTCAGTTCGCTGCCTAAGTAGAGATTCCTTACGGGATGACAAGCTAAGACGGAACATGCTTTTCCCATATGTTCTCTGCTGCTGGAGCAGCACAGCCATGAACATAGTGCTTCCTGACAAGTTGATGTCGGGTTGTCAGCCCTCATTGATAACGGTGAACGGTTAGCAGCTCAAATCCCAGGTGCTGCACACACTCCTCATCAACCTGCTGTTCAGGCTGGTGAGAATTGGGGTTAGCGCAAAATCAAGTAGGTACTCTGCAAATATACTGAAAGGTTTTGTTTCAATATGAGTATTTTTGGCATATTGCAGGACAAAATAACTGTAAACCATGGGACTTGACACTTAGGTCTTTCCAGTAGGAATGGGCAAGGTAGTGGCAGGTTATTGTGTGGCTGAGTCATTTCCCTTGGGAAGTTCCAAAATAGTAGAATTTTTTTTTTTTTTTACGTGTAGACATTTTCTGATTTGCAAAGACGCAAGGAATACAGATGGGACAAAGGGCTGGAGATTTGGAGATCCTAATTTACACGTAGGAATTAACTTACTACAATGCGTTGTCTTTCATGCAAGAAGCCATGATAAAGCAAGGACTTGGGTGCAGCACCAAGTCCCAGGCCAGTGCCCTAGCTGTGAAACAAACTTTCCTCTTGGCTTTCAATGGTAAAGTAACCCCCCCAGCATGGTAGATGATCCAGAGGACAAATTACTGTAAGGGAGTAGCAATCTGTTCTTCATTCTTAGTCTTTCACAACCTTCAGGATGGGTGCTTTTGCACTTGTATGAAGCTGCTCATCAAACAACGGGTGCTTTACAACGACGAGCAGCAAGCCCGTCTCTACCGTCTGGATAAGAGAAGAACCCAAGACAAGGTTTAAGTGATTTCCCCAAAGTCGCCCAGTGTCACTGGCAAAGTGATGGGGTGGAAGCCAGGTCTGCGCGGTGTTAGCCTGGTGCTCTAACTGCTAGAACAATGATCTCCCTCAAATCATTGATCTTTGTTCTGAAATGAGTCACATTTAATTTTACAGATGGAAAATCGAGCATTAATAGAAGTGATCTGCTTCTGTAAGTTATTCCTGTGCTGAGATGGACAAACCGCCTAGAAGGTTTTTCAAAGTAAGGCGCTGAATTCCAATTTATTTTAATGCAAATCAGGGTGCTAGTTGTGTTACTTAACTTTATAGGTCATCATCTGGGTAGGGAGCTCCATTTATCCTCAACAGAAAGAAAGGAGCCGAAGGTGGCTCGCTGAGATGTGGATGTCTACATGGTAAATTACCACAGTTCGGTGAGATAACTCCTCCTATGTCAGCAGGTCAGCTGCTCTTGGAGATTTTACCTTCAGTATTTGTATTGGGATGACTGCGCTGGTGATGGCAAACATAAGCTGCCCAGATTCGCCCCTGAGGTACATGCGTGCGTTCTGCTTCAGTGTCTTAGGAGATCACTTAGTTGACACTACAGTCCAGGGCTGGGCGGGAAATATCAGGAAATTAGAGTTATAATTTGACCAGAAATCAACTTCATGAAACTTAAGAAAAAAACAACCAGTCCCCTACACAGTATGCTATACTTCCTTTCCTAGTTCTCTGGTCAAGGGCAGCCCTGCTTTTTAAATTTTCTGTATATAACGTAAACCCATCTAAAACCCAGAATCTCTGCTGGGGAAGTTTTGATTTGCTTCTCACCGAGTCTGAAAAATGAAAAAGAGATTTGAGCCATATTTGATACACAAACACCTGGACTTTGATTTTTAAAAATGAAGTACATAAACAGGTAATAAACCAGGCTATTAAAGGATTATACTTAAACATTAACAATATACAGATCTTTTGGTTTTACAGAGATTTTGTCTGTATTGTAGAGTGGCATATTTTTCATATTGCATACACTTTAAAAGCATTTACGAGTGGATGTGGACCTGTTCGGCTCCTAAATTTTTCACAGAGGAAGCCCACGTTACGTTGCATTAGCAATGTGCAGCTCATTGTTCTGTTCACACCTCTGCAATCAGCAGATGGCAATATATATTTCGCTATTTATTTTAAACAGCAAGCAACCGAGCAAGTGAAAGCAAAAACTCTGAGGTGGAAGATGACTATTAAAATGCAGTTTCATTTTCCTATCAGGTTATTTTTTTAAAGCTGAAAACAATGCTGATAATGGACATTTGGATAACGAGTCCCTTTCCAGCACGTTAACATTTTCTCCAGCCGCTGACACGCTACTCTGACCCCTCTTTCGTTTTACACTATCGTCCCTTTTGCATTTCCCACTGCCATCTCCTCGCCCTCCCCACAAACACACTTGGTAACGCTCTCCTGCCTCTTCTCCCCTTCCCAAATATTTTCTTTCGGCTTTCACAGGCTCCCCTCCCAGTTACTGGTGTTTTCTCCCGCTCCCCACGTTCCTCCTCCCTTTTCCCATTCTCCTGAGCCACGGGCTGCTGGAGGTGACTGTTTCCCAGAGGATGCTTCACCTCTTTGTATCTGGCACAGAAGACTGAGCGCAGTCTCATGCCGTATGGAACAGCCGTGAGCGACAACCCAGGACAAGATAATGTCGCCCTGGAGGCCAACTTAATTTAGGAATTTTTCACAACTTTTTACAAATAAACCTAGTTTAATCTAGTGGAATATTTATGAGAGTTGGTGATGCTGCCAGTGGCAGGAGTTCAGGGGAAGGCAAGCTCCGTAGAGTTTCCTAACCCCCGACTTAGTAATTAATTTGTGCCTCGGTGTATGTTACAGCTCGTGTCTCGTTTTGTTTGTTCTTTTGTAATCCACGCTCCACGGGAACAGAAATTCTCATAGCCACAGAAGCGTTTAAGCCTGTCTTTTAATCCTGTTCTTGGCCTTAGCTGTAGTTTATAAAATGAAACTAATTGCTACGGTTTGAGTGTGGTAAAAGCTTTCAAGAACTCAAAGTCCATTCACTATTGTTTTAGATTGTTGTCTAAAATCTGTGCCAAATCTGCCTGTGATTTAACTCTTGTTGTCTTCACCGAACCGAATGCAGATAGCTGTGGCCAGCTGGGCAAGCAGGGGAAGCAAGAACTGCTGCAGCTACGAAGCCATATTTTGTACAACATTTCAAACCTTAAAGATACGTGTTTATGTCCTTTAAAATCACAAACAGTAAGTCAGAGAGAGAGCGATTTAAACTGGAGGAGCTCCTGGAGGAGCTCATCATTCCCACCTCAGCATCTCTTTTGTTAAAGCTGGCTAGCAGAATGATGTTACGCTTGTACGTATGCTTTAAACCGAATCAGCAAACTCCGTTCTCAGTTGCAATTGTGTCAGTGCTCGAGCCAGCGGGGAACTCAGTATCTCAGGAGCCCCCACTGAGGCGATAAGAGCTGGGACTGCATCCGCAGGATTACTTGCTGCCGGGCAGGTTATCCTGGGGATGTCTTTTGGCATGTGATACAGAGTGCTCCTCCAGAAAACAAATGCTCTGACAGCTTTCATGGTAGAAGAGCTGTTGCAGCTCAGCAAGCAACAGCGTAAGTGCACAGTTCCTTTTGCTAAGAGATTCCTTCACTTCTCGTTGTGCTATCTGCGGTAGGCAGAAGGCAGCCTTCGCTGACTGCCACGTTCCCACCTAACCTCTTCAGGCTAAGGCTGCTCGACTCCTTTTCGACCTTATGTTTTGGGGAGTTGGAACCATACCTCTGGTGGAGCAAGGAACTGTAGATCTCTATAAGACATTTTGATAGCAGCCGCTTTATCATCTTTTCCTGGCAGTGAATATTTCTTGCTACCCATATGGTTTTCTGTCTGTATTGCTGGAAAGCTACACTCTCAGCTGTATTTATTTGGTAACACTTTGTGTTCAACCTATGGTTTTCTCTGATGGCTGTTTTATTGATAGAGCCAAGAGTGTGCACATAGATTGCATTAAAAAGTCAAAAGTATAAGAAAAAAAAAACCCAAAATAATAAATCCTCTTTTAATTATAGCTGTTTCCCTGAAAATAAGTTTAGTTTACATGTTTTCATGTTTAGTACATAAATCTATCTATTTTTTAAAGTGTAAATTCTTGGAAAAAATAGCATTTTTTTTTTTGTTTTGTAGCTTAAAGAATATTTGAGAGTTGCTTAAAAATATATACTTAAACCTCTGTATTTGACATGAGATATGCAGTGACAACCTCATGTGCTGCATTCCTGCTCATTTGGACCCATGAGCGGGCCCAAGTTTCGACCTACGTTGTGAAACCATCACTGCATTTCAGCGAGTTGCATCTCCCTGGCTCTCCACCTTTGCAGCTGAAGAGAGACGTATGTTGTCTCTCCCACTCCACATCATCGACACAGGATTTTCAGCAGAGTTGTCGGTGCTGAAGAAATGAACTCGCCAGCCACAGCAACACTGCAATTGTTTAATTTCACGACGGAAAGTTTTGCTGAAGATGTAGTAAATAAAAGGGTTATACGCTGTTGAAGATTTGGCAAACAGACACGGCAGCAGCGTAACGATGGGCTGCAGGGAGTCGCTGGAGTTAAATATGGACCAGAAGCTGGCTGCTGCGTACGGTGTCCACGAGCTCAGGAAGCCGACCGAGATGAGCACAGCCATCTGAAAGGGAAACAGGGCTTCAGTTCTCAGCTTGCACTGGCTGGGTCTGATACTCAGGCACGTGGTGGATGGACGAAACCACACCTGAACCAGCTGGAATACCTGGAACTATGTCGTGACATGAGCACAGGTAACACTGGACAGTGCCTATATGCTTTTATTCCCACGTAGCACATCTACACGGTGGGTTTCTTATAAGGCAGTTGTGGTTTTTGTCTCCTTCCCTGTCTCTGGCTGCAATATGTCACGAGAGACACAGCCCAGCCAGAAAGTATAGCCTATCAATAAGCTGGCCTGCAGAAAGCTTGGGTCAATTCTGCTTTTCCACAAGAAATGAGCAACTGAAGTACTTATTGGAAAAAAAATGTTATATTAAAAAATCCTGTTTCCATACAGAATTTCTGTGCAGCTCTCACTCAGAATAGCTACTCAGTCAATTAAAAATACCTAGGAAGACAGAACAAGATCTTCACCCCAACTACAACATGAATGGATTCAACAGCTATTCCAGCATGAATGGAAATCTATATGTTCATGAAAATCATGGGTGCAACTGCCTAAAGGAGGTTTAACAAGCTGTGTTGTACCTACGATATATAATCCTGATCAAGCCACTGAAATGACAAGTTTCCAGGAGCCCCCCACTCCTCTGAGGAGTGCAGAGTATGGGTAAGACTGGAAACACGTCTCCATCTTTAGTCAATACCAGACAAAAGCAACGAAGGGTCATCATGAACCACGCATGAGCAGAGCCAGTTCTCTGCAAGCTCCTGATTACTGCAGACTCTTCTCATCGCTGGGATAACTCACCAATGTCAGCTTCTTCTCCAGTTTAGCCGCATTAGGGATCCTGTCAATATTCTGGATCTCTTGGTACGCTTTGTGAATCTTCCAGGCAATCCCCAAGTAACAGGCAACGATGGTCAGTGCAGGCAGGACTGTGCACAGGAGGAACATGCTCAGGATGAATGAAAAGCCATTGGAGGAGTTGTGGAACTTGCTCCAGGCTATTGTACAGGAGATGCCAAATGGCTCAGGACCGTAGTAGCCCCAGCCTACCAAGGGCAGAATGGCCCAGAGCAAGGAGTAGAGCCAGATTAAAGTAATCAAGACGCGAACAGTGTTCTTGGTGATTTTATTACCTGCAACAAAGAGAAAGAGCAAGCATATATGGACCTGCAAGCATATACGGACCTCATCTCAGCAACACGGTTTTTGCCATAACTTCTCCAACAGAAGGATAGTGGCTACAAATATGCCTGGGCTGCTGCTGCAGTTCCCTAACCTTTGGTCTTCTTGAGAAACATAACAGAGAGTGTCCATGGATTGGGTGAGACCTGAGTGCAGAACCTCAGTGCTGATCTAAGGTTTGGGAAGTCAGGCAGCTTTACAAGATCAAGTTGGCCCAAAATGTACCATGCTCCCAGCCCAGGAATGCCAGGAGAACACTCCTTCCTCTCAAGTTTCACTATGTCTGCTTGCACACAAATAGGGAGATAAGACAGTCTGGTCCAGCAAAAAATTTGGGCTCTGCACCCTCAGGTACTTTCACTTGGTATTACTGAGAAGTGAGAAGCCTCACTGTTTAATAAGGAATTCAGTCAGATCCTTCTAGGAACATTAGAGGTTTGATATTAGACTAAAAGTTGAGGCTTATTCCTACAGTTATTGAACGGATACTCCATGCCATATTCAGCCAAGTATCTCTCTGAACATAATAGCTCAAACGCACCACTACAAGGTTACCAGAAACATAATTACTTACTGTTAGATTTGGATGAATTGGTAACAAGGAATCGAATCACGGCCATGGCACACAGGGTCATCATGCTGCAGACACCAAAAAGGAAACCCATCAGGGCATAATATATGCAGGACGCATCTCCTCCCAGCCAAGCGTGGTTCCAGGCGGATGCAATGGCCAGCGGATACATGCTGATTGCCATTCCAATATCCGCTACTGCCAAATTGACTGTAAGCAGCTCTGGTGACTTCAGGAGGGAAGAGCGCTTCACAGCTGTAGCAAGGACAGCTGAGTTTCCAAGGATTGTCAGGATGGCTGGAAAAGAAGAATCAGCACAGACAATAATATCACATAGTTAGCACATCTGTGAAATGCTTACATATACAAAGGATGTGAAAAGTGCTGGTTGTTAGCCTGGGACTAAAGTCTAGAAGGCAGGAGAGACTGGGAGGCTAGCCAGAATTCAGCATCTCCCAGGCCAACACAGTACTGTGCTGATGCTTTGAAAACACGTTGGTGTGTATCTGCTATGCCCTGCTATGCAACTTTGTTCTTCTGCTGGCGAGGAATCTTGTTCTCTTAGATAGCAGATAGGAAATACCACCTGGACGGCATTTCTGAGAGCTGCTACACAGCTCGGCATCCTCACCACACCATCCACTGTTTTGCTTCAGCCAGCTCCTGGGTTTCAGTTCCTGCCTCCCTGCTAGACAGGGATTTCCCAGTCAGGCTGTGTTTCCACTATGGACCTGCTAGAGCAAAGAGAGCTTCAGATTTCTGTTCACAGTCTCCTGTAGTGCTGGCCAGCCTCACTGACTGGGGGAAATTTTGTCATATGAAGAGTAGACCGTATCTTGCCCCTTCCTATCACTACACTATAGCTCTTCACTTCCATGTCACACCCCCACCTCCATGCACTATATCCCACCTATTCCCCTGAGGCTCCTATCATGTAAATAGCCCACACTCATTCCCTCCACTCTTACATTATCTTGCACAACATACTATCAGGTAAAAAGGGCCTATCCACCTTCCTTTTTCCCTGGTAATATCCCCATTTACTTCTCCTTCCTACTGAAGAACTCCAGCTGTCCTGCCTGCTTGTCCCCTCCTCTCATCTGGTGCCCTCCACTTCCCAAAGCCTTCCCTCTTTGCAACGTATCTTCCACTGGAGCCCCAGCACAAGCCTCCTGGACTCTGAGCTGCCTTGATAGTTGATGTGCTGGCTGGGCAGCTCAGGGTCCTCGCTGGTCGAGAATCACTACGTGGCGCCGTTCAGACACCCACACTATTCTGGTGGTCTCTGAGTGCAGTCAGACAGACCATAGAAATTGTTTAGCCAGAGGCGTGCAACAGATGAGAGATTGCTTTGCAAAAGGACGTGTCAGACATACATTATTCAGATATGCCATAGGGCTTCAAAGCGTTCATGACAACAGTGTCAAAATTACACGTAGCAAACAACTTGTTTTCTCTTTTCTTTCAAGTGAACATTGTGCTGGAGCTGCATTTTGATCAAAGGTTTTCCTGAGAAGGTGTCCTCTAAAGTCAGAAGTGAAGCAGTGAAACAGAAAAAGATTCTGTCACGTTCGCTGTGAAAGCAGAAAGGCTGCATTTGTTCACAGATAGACCATAATAAAGTGCCCACAGAGGAATTAATAAAGGCACGTGCAACAAAATGGAATAAATACATTGGCATAAATCCACGAGTGGGAAGGGATGCCAAGAGAAAGCCTTGAACAGAACAGAGGTACAAATCTGAGACCCCACATCCCTCATTCATTCACTTTCTAATCACACACGTTCACTTGGCACCTCTGGATATGCTTGAAGACTTCCATGAGCTCTCAAAAGTTGCGTGTCTGCACACAGAGAGATGCCCACGGTGGCTTGGCACAGGACCGCTCGGTGACAGAGAGCAACCTGTGGCTTGGTGGGAAGAGCACTCTCCTGCCAAATGACAGCTGCAGGTTGGGACATCCTCAGGCTTCAGGACCAAAATGAACCCCGTTCCCTTTCCTCTGTGAGAGCCCTAACCACTCCGCAAGAGGTAGGAAGTAGCTCTTAGTCTTGCCATCAGGGGTGGACGCCCAGGCCCACCCTTTCTTTTGCTTTGACAGATGCAATTCCCCTCCATCCCGCTGCCGGTGAGGCTGCTGGCTGGCATGGGGCAAAACCGTGAACTGCATCTACGTACTTAACTTTTCTGTGAGAAAACACCTGGCGTCCTGACTTACATTAAAAGAAAAACCCTTTGTTGTTTTTCAGATAGTGATTTTTCTCACCCTGAGCTGTTCCCTCTGCTGTCAGCACAACGGAGGGAACAGCACGGTGCAAGGAAAAGCGTGTAGAACCAGGGGTGAGATGTGAAATGCTGAAGCCCAGCATTGCTGCCCAAAGCCTCTATTAAAGCACATAAAAATATAGCCTTGTCTTTCTTAAATGCATCTCAACCAGGATTTTCAAATGAGCTGAAGGGAGGAAGGTACTTGCATCTTAGCAAAATTCAGTTGGACTGCACGCCTAAACCAATTCAGCTCCTCTCCAAATCTACGACAATAGTAAACAAATCACCTGGGTACATGCAACAAACAGACAAGGAAGAAAATGCTTAGCTAAAGCCATGCTGGAGCAGACTGGTACATATCCCCACCTGTATTTCATTGTAAATCTGCATTCAGCAGGCCAAGCGGGCTGTTATAAAAACCAGAACTGCTATTTGGAAACCCGTGGCTATTTTATACCAGTTTATCCTACCAAGACGCAGCTGCTCTTCACGCGTAATGAACATCCCCCCCGCAAGGGTCAGACCAAAGTTGCTCTCCCCTCATCAGTCTCACGAAATGGGCTGCCTCATCTCTCAATTCACAGGGCTGAGATGCCAGGATAAGTGGTAGTCAACTTATTTTGAATACTTGTGATGCCGCAGAGGCAAACTTATGCTGGCAAGTCTTCAGCAGGGAAACAAAAGATTGCAAATCTGAGAGTGGAGATTAATCCTGGCATCCAACCGACTCAAAGGCAATAAGCAGGAACCTGTGTGGAAATAGATTTTCTATCATCATTTCTGTCCAGCTCCCTCTGGAGCTGCCGGTGCTGACCAGAGCACAGACAGGGCAGCCCTGGTGTGTCCGCTCCTAGGCTTGAAGCAAACAAGCAGGCTGTGAAGGCAGAACTCACCTATGATCAGAAGAAAGACCCCAGCTCCATAATCCACTACCGGGTGGAGTTTGGAAATGTACTGCTCCTCCATTGTCCCTTGGGGAAGTGGGTGAAAGTTTTAAATCAAAGGCGAAGTGATGGTAGGGGCAAAGAGACCCTTCCTCATGGCTTGCCTGCTGCAGACGTGAGCCGGGCAGTTGGGTGCTGTCTGTGTGAAAGGACCCTTCTGCTTTCTCCTCTCTCCCTCCCTCTGTGTGGCAGGGGAGAAGCCTGGAGTAAGAGAAAGGCTCCCTCCCTGGGGAGACAGTGAAAGCTGGGCAGAGCCACTGCCAGAGCGATCCTGCCTGCCTGGCAGAGCATCTCTCCACCCACTCCCTCCTCTCACACCGCTCTGCTCCTTGGCTTGTCAAGCAACTTCAGAATGCAAATCCCTTCAGACTGCCATTGCTGAGCAAAACTGAATGTCGTTCAACCATCAGCAGCCTTGGGAAATAAATCCAGGCTGAGGGATCAGGCAGGGGAAGGAAGGTTGGGAGTTTTGTTTTCCAGCTTTATGGCTATGTCTGGGAAACACAAGTTTGGGGTGGAGGGATCCCTATGTTGAAGTATTAGAGGAAAGCTGTTTGCTGCAGGGGTTCGGAAGGGTCAAAGTCACACCACTGAAGGCAGAACTTCCAGAGCTGCTCCAGGGCAGAACTGGAGGGTGCTCAGTCCGGTGTGCACAGCTGCGGAGCACCACAGCAGAACCAAGCTCGGAGTTCACTCTAGTGACACTCCAAGTGTTTTTACTTGGCAAGCAACCAGAGCAATGCCTCACACCCAAGTTTACCTTCTCTTTATAATAGCTGAGCCTAAAATCATCATAATGCTCTCTCAGTCTTTATAAACAATGCTAAGTTTTGCTCCAGGCTCCACATATGTGTTACAGGCTCATCTATCAATTTACATATGCAGGTCTTGATTTTGGTGCACGCAATTTACAGCTCTGTAGTTGCAATGTCATTAACTTGACTTTTAGCCTGGGCAGCACCCAGCCAGCACACTGAAGAGCTGATCTATTCTAAATTATTTAATTCCAGCACCTGCATATGCTAAGCTGCATCAGCATCATTCTCTGCCTGGCCTATTTTACTCTGTTCAGACATAGGGAATTTTAAGATTCCCAAGAGCACGTAGGCATCTTGTGTGCAATCTAGGTGGAATTTAGGCACTTAAGTATAGCAGTACCAGCCTAAATTCTGAAATCCTTAGGAATCTGAGAGCCTTTAAAAGCTTTGAGTTTCACCAGAAAGCAAAACTGGCCATGCACAGATATGCCGCCACCTCAGCTTTGCTATGTGTCTCTGTGCTTGTTCCCTGATGAAGCTGTCTGGGATTTACACACCAGGGATCCCTGCACTGAAGACTTTGAGGAGTTTAATTCAGCAACCAAATACATGCAACACAGCACATACAGCACAGGGCTCAGTAGCACTCCCAGCCTTCTCAGGGCATGTTTGTCCTAAAAGCTTAGCCATCCTCCCTGAAATGGAGAAATCGTTTCCCTCCTCTGGTTTCAGAGATTTGAACGTGTTTTTCCTGCAGGAGTGTTTTATTCTGCAGTTTATAGATGCATTGGCGTGAGGAAAATGCCACAACAGAAAGGTGCTTTCCTCTCCATTTGAAGCTGGATTGCACCACACCTAAGTCACAAGATTGGAGGGAGAGAAAACAAATGGTACCTGACTCTCTATGATGCTGAGGGGAGCCCTTGCTCCAAAACTTGTTAATATATTTCACAACAAGCAGCTATGGCATAAAGAAATATGCGGGGGTATTGGTGGTTCAGTATTGGCCACTAGCTACAGCTTCAAAGTGAACCAATCTTACAGCAGTGCTGCTCAGGGTATAGTTACCACTTCAGAGAAACAAAACCCCCGTATCTGAGACCATGGCCCCACATCAGGATTCCCCACTGTCAGCATGCTGGGTGTTACGAGTTTTGTTCTTACTAAATCTGCCTCCAGCACTGAATAGAGAACTTGGATACCAAATTCAGCACTAATTCTGCTGTCACAGACACAAACCTTATTTTTAAAGGAGACTGAGCACTACTAAGAGTTAGGTGGCTTCATTAGCCCACAGCAATGCTCTAGCTCCCAAGTCCTACTGCCAGGAGCTGGATGTAAGCAAGATCATAGAATCATAGAATCATAGAACCATAGAATCATTTAGGTTGGAAAAGACCCTTAAGATCATCAAGTCCAACCGTTAACCCAGCACTGCCAAGCCCACCACTAAACCATGTCCCTAAGCACCACATCTACCCATCTTTTCAATACCTCCAGGGATGGGGACTCAGCCACTTCCCTGGGCAGCCTGTTCCAATGCTTGACATTCCAGTGAAGAAATTTTTCCTAATATCCAACCTAAACTTCCCCTGGCGCAGCTTGAGGCTGTTTCCTCTCATCCTATTGCTTGTTACTAGGGAAAAGAGACCGACCCCCACCTCGCTGCAGCCTCCTTTCAGGTAGTTGTAGAGAGCAATAAGGTCTCCCCTCAGCCTCCTCTTCTCCAGGCTGAACAACCCCAGCTCCCTCAGCCGCTCCTTGCAAGACTTGTGCTCTAGACCCTTCACCAACTTCATTGCCCTCCTCTGGACACGCTCAAGCACCTCGATGTCCTTCTTGTAGTGAGGGGCCCAACACTGAACACAGTACTCCAGGTGTGGCCTCACCAGTGCCGAGTACAGGGCCACTATCACCTCCCTGGTCCTGCTGGCCACACTATTCCTGATACAAGCCAGGATGCTATTGGCCTTCTTGGCCACCTGAGATACAGCAGAGGAGAGCAGAGAGGGAATGCCACCAGAGAACAGATACTGTACCTCCTGTATTATCAGACTGGAGGTTTCAAGAGATGCTACAACCCAGTGATTCCCATCCTCAGAAATCATTTTCCTGTGCTAGACTGCTTCTTGACTGCGGCTGGTTTATGTGTAGTCAGCTCAAGTGTTTCTGAAAAATTCCCCCAACTCATCCCATGTTGCTCCAAAGTCAGTAGAAGCACAATGGAGTCTGCAGGTATTCATGGCATAGATAAGTATTAGGAGATGGAACAGTCCACCAGTTCTTCTCCAGAGCTTATAAAATTCTAATTCAATGACAGAAATTGCTGGTCTGAAAAATCTGAGCAGATAAGACAAAAAGGTTGCAAAGTTCCTGTTTAAACTGGACAGCTAGGAAGGCATGAGTTGTGGGTAGAGGGAAGACAAAATGAGCAGGAGGGACTTTGGCTCTTATCTGGGTGAAGAGAGACTGATGTTCCAAACCTTGATTCAATGAAAAGAGCACAGAGAATCAGAGAATCACTGAGGCTGGAAGGCACCTCATCTAGTCTAAGGCCGCTGCTCAGAACATAGAATCATAGGATCACAGAATATCCTGAGTTGGAAAGGACCCAGAAGGATCATCGAGTCCAACTCCTGTCCCTGCATAGGACAACCCCAAAAATCACACCATATGTCTGAGGGCATTGTCCAAATGCTTCCTGAATGTTGTCAGGTTTGGTGCCGTGACTGCCTCCCTGAGGAGCTTGTTCCAGTGCTCCACGACCCTTTGGGTGAAGTACCTTTTCCTAATGTCCAGCAGGATCAGCTACAGCAGGTTGCTCAAGGCTGTGTCCGCTTGGGCTTTGTGTATCTCTAAGGATGGAGACTCTACAACAGGCAACTTGTTCCAGTGCCGCTCTGTGGTCTCATTCAAAGTCTCATATGGTTTTTGACTAATGACACCACCTAACTCAAGAAACCAAGCACCTACTCATTAGCTGTTGGGTGCAGATGTCCTTCACTGAATGTTCCTTGGCAGCTGATGGTCAGCTGAATGTGGTTGTTTGCTGCAGTGCCTCTCAGGCCTTGGGTGTATAAGTAAGTGAGTATCAATTTAGACTAGGAAGGTAGGATACATACAATATTTATTATAAAATGAAGTTCTCATATCAGAAAAGGCTAAAAAGGGGCAGCTATGATGTCTCAAAAACATGCCTAGTAATGAAAGTCTTAAATAGCTGGATCAAATCATTGTAGTCTGTTCAAGAAAGAGATGTTACCATTTGATCCCAATTTGGGGAAAGAATGTCTGCTAGAGTCAGCAAAAGAAACAGTAAATCCCATGACTGAAAGTAGAAGGTTGCTGCATTCTGACAATTAATCCAGTATAGTGCACCCAAAACCATAATATTGGTAAATTAAACAATGCCAGATCACCACAAAGATGCTGGAATTCGACTGTTCACCTTGTTAAATTCACAGAACAGTTGCTGGCAGTGTTTTGGGCTGGGCCAGCTAGCACTGTCCTAAGTCATTCCCAGGCATAGGTCAGCTAAAATGGGCCCAGGACCATTCCCAGTAGGCAATAAGGTCATGGGTTTTGAAGACAAACTAACACTGTTTAGTTTCCTGGTACAGATGTTGCCCATGTGTTTTGCTCTTATCATGGGTGAGAAATAGATTTAGCTGAGAAATAGATTCTGAAGGTGCAGTCATTAGATGAGAAGTGACTGTTCTAAAGGATTATTAGTGCTCAAATAGAGCTTATAATTCTGGTAAAGAAAATTCTTTGGAAAGTTTCCTGGCCTGTGCTATGCAGTCAGCCCACCTAACATTTCTTTTTGGCCTTTCTTGGTGAAAACATGGCCTGGTGAAAACAGTTCAAGGAGCCTGATGTCACCCAGTCGAAGCCAGATCTCCTGCTTTCCCACTTGTTGCATGGTCCATCCTCTCACTGCTGAAATAAAATATTAAATTTCTTCAGGCAAGCAAAGAGAAACCAGAGGCCAGATTAAAACATTTTGCTGAGAATTTAATTAGTCCCTGGAGACCCCATTGGCTACATCAGGAGCCTAGTCCTCTTCCAACTTCTGTGGGCACCTTAGATTACACTGTGTGGATATTTCATGCTGGTTTAGATGGCATTTCATTTATTGTGAAACCCTGAACTTAGCATTCACGTGGGGTAGGATTACATCAACAGTTCAGTTATGAAATGGAAGAAAAGAAAATAAATGATTAAAACCAGAAGAGCTGACTGATCCCAAGCCCAGTGCATTATTCATGTGTCATTTAACAATAGCAAGTTGTACCCAGCATTATCTTTCTGCACTTCAGATCAATCTAGATTATCTGTTTACAACCAAAGCACAGTCAAAGTTTATACATCTTGACAGACCCAATTTTTGGGGATCATATTTTGGAATTGTTTTGCGAAATTTCCCTTCAATTTAAGAAAGTACTCTTTAAATTAAACAGATGGAAGAATAAAGTTGCTACCTACTCACTTCTGAAAGGTTATGTGAAACCAAACAAAAACTGAACTCACCATGAAATCATACATACATATTTGATGTAAATATATACACATACATAACACAAATTCCTATTGCTTATGTAAAAACAAGGTATGGGTTGACTAATTACTTGATGCTACCAAGTTAGAACATCCTACAACTTTATTCTTCCTTTCCACAGAAAAAAAAAAAAAAAAAAGACTATTCTGAAGGCCTGAAAGTCTCTGAATCTGTAGGAGCAAAAGAACTGTTCTGAATGATCAGTTTGCCAGGATGTGGTACTTCATTTTGCAGAGATAAAATGTCTCAAGGTTTGGAGATGTTTCAGCCAAGAATATTGGGTTTGGTTTGGTATCATATATCAACATCATTTAGATCTCCTGCTATCTGGAGAGGGCTATGAATGTATATTCATATCTGCACAGAGTTCATGTCTATCAAAAATAGCCATGTAGTGTTTAGAGGAGGAGCATGGCTTCACTCTTCCTGTTTATCTCTGGCTGCTCTGTGCAGATCTCCCATGAAGACTCCGAGGTTTCAAGCTGAGCAGAGTACTGCAAACAGTCTATTTGGGCAGTCCCTTTTGGGTGCCTTCTCCTCGGTTCAAAACAAGTCTGCCATGATGCACACTCAAGCTTTTCCATTAACAAATCCCACCTTTTTCAAACTCCTCGGAGGAGACTACTTCATAATCTCCAGGAATTCCTACAACTTCCTTCCATTTAACTATTAGGCTATTTCTGCAGTCTTAATTTTGGAAGCTCATCTTTGAGCTGAGACCCCAAGCTGAGCTTACAGCTTTCACCTCTATTTATGAAAACCAGAATCAGCATTTAAGTTGAAGTCTCAGAGTCTGCTCATGAAGCTGTATGTTTTCAACAACCAAATCTTGTTTAAGCTGGTATTTGCAACCTCAAGCATAGTAATTTGTAAATTGTTTTCTTCTGGATGTCTGCACTGACTTGCATGTTATTGCCTTGGGGGGGTATTTACAAAGTCTAAATTTGGACTAGGGACACTAACCTCCCTAGCTTCCCTCTACAGTAACTGAAGGTAGCTGCCTCCTTGAAGAATCCAGTTTGGATGAACAAATTTTGCTCTTTCACTAAAACCATTTTTACATATACTACTTGGCTGTTGGTTAACCTGCTCAAAGCAAGTACAGCTCTCCACCATAGCAGCTAGAGACTCACCAGGAAGACGTGAGTTGCAGCTGCTGTTCCAGTGAGTGTTTGACCCCAGAGCAGAAAATGGACTCCAAACCCAAGACCATCTTGTACGCACAGGACTGAAAGATGATTTTAAGACTTCTTACATCACTTTTATTCTTCACTTTTAAGAGCTGTTCAATGCTACTGGCAGTTTGAGGTGAGAGTAAATAGCAGTTTAACACTAAATGAATGACCAGTGATTGAGATATGAGGAAACAAAAACTTGTACAACTTCCACGCTAGCACTAGTAAGTATATCGTGGAACTAAAGCCAGAAGCTCACATTTATTAAACAACCATGTCATCATTGGTTTGTAGCTGGTAACCGTGAATACTCATTCTACATTGGTGAAAAGGAGAGGACAAGACGTACAGCTGTGAGGAAAGTCGCATGTGGAGTAAAGATGTGTCATGCCCCTGACATGACAAGCCAGCTCTTTTCAACTGGGCAACAGGCTGCCCTCTCAGGGGCAGTTTTTAATTTTTTTTTTCACAGTTGCCAAATATGAAATGAAAGGCACTATATGAGAAGCAATATGAAAACAAGACAAAGCAGAAACATAGCATCAGGTGGAAAGGGAAAGATGGTAATGAGATACGAAAAGGTTAATTCAACATGCAAGTATGAAGCATATTATAGCTATTTTTTTCAAAGGTGTGAGACGACAGACATTAATACACTATGAGTGGGAAGGAAATGGCACCAAAGGTGCTAACATACAATGAAAACTACTATTATGTTAGGAAAAGAGAAGAATAAAATGTATTGCCCATGGTGTGGGATTTGACAATGCAAACCTGCTCATATTTAATACGGTGACAGTGTTCCCAGAACTCAGTTTAATAGTAGTATGAACAGCACTAATCCTCTAATTTTCAAGGTCTCAAAGACAAATTCATGTCCTGTTATGCTGGATATTGCACAAATAATGATGAGGGGACACTTGCTTGCAGTTCAAGTAATTTTTTCAACCATTTATTGACAATAGTTTTTGGGAGCAAGCTTCACTGAATTTTCCTTTGCATTTGGGTCCTGCACTCCATTTATTCATGGTTCCTCTGTGTCATTCAGACCATGGGAAAAAGTCAAACAATTTGTAGAATGGACCACCCAGAACTCTACCACCACAAGAATATTCCTGTGCAGTAGCTCTGTATCATCACCCTCTGCACACCTCTATGCAGACCACATGCAGGAGCGTGGCTAAAGAGAAGGATGAACTGGGAAGCAATGCATCACAGCCACTCTACACACCAAAAGGCCAGTGAACAGACTGAATCATTTAAGACTCTCTGGTTCTGTGTAACTGAAGCATGGCGGCAACAAAGACTTGACTGACTGTGATCCTAAGCTCAGAAGTGTCCTGGAAGCAGCAAAACAGCAATCATGCCACTGGGAGTCAGACATCAGCAAGGGATCACAGTGTCTTGGGTTGGGGCCATACCTATCCAGATCCCTCCAGCCACACTGGGAGCAGGAAAGCCAGCTCTTCAGGAGTCTCCCCAACTTCAAGACTAGTTCCAGCTCTGCTCCTTCTTCATTTCTTTTTCATATGACCTAGTGCTGATTTGGACTCACTCCCTCCTTTGAATGACAAAACTCAATTCTCTCCACTTTGTTGGGAAATCTGGAACCGTGCTGAGAGGTCGCATCGCTCCAACAGCAGAGGTGAAACCGGTCCTTCTCTTTGTTCCTTAACTTTGGTAGCAGGACTAGGATCTGGCAGAACTGAGACAGGACAAAACAGGCTCTGGCAGCAATGGCCACAAATGGGGATGTTTGGCATGCAAAGTCATATGGAATGGCAAACACTAGAGCGCCCTTTTGAACATAGGCATGAGGACAATAAAACCCGCCCAGTGCTGCCTCTGGTAGATTCTATTGATTTCATCCTTGCTTGTACTGGTGTTGCATGCTTCATTGGAAGAGGTAAAGGGGGATTTGTTTTGAGGGGAGCTTGTTAGATTTATTTAAAGGTAGTCAGAGGAAAGGTTACCATAGTGGGAGACAAGAGATCAAGGTATTTTTACTACCTTTGGGGTCAGAGCTGAAGTACATACTGACGTTCTTTACCCAAATGGTGTAACCTAGTTGTGTTGACACCATGGAGTCTCTGGACACTGGGTTTACAAACACTGTCTGCAGGACTGAAGCTCCAAAGTGCACCTGCCTCTATTCCCTCTTCCAGTTTCTCCCCACAGGCAGGAATACAGCAGCCGAGGGGTGTGATACCAAAGCGAGCATGGCTGTGTACCCAGTGCAGCCAGACAGCGGAGTAGGGTTCAAGAGTGCAATCATAAGGCACTACAGATGAACTCGATGGTCCTGCTCTGGCCCTGCTATTGCCTACTGTCTAACACTCATCAAGTCACTTCCTTCCTCTTTCTGCCTCTGATTTATCCACTGCGATAGTACATTTTTCAAGGTCTGACCGATCTCCTACTATTTCTGCTCAGGGTCTGGTAACAATGCAGTGCCATTATTGCCTTGTGCCTCTCAGCACCATTGTGATACAACAACAATAGTTTTAAGAAAGAGGCCAATTTTCTTTCATATTAGGATATGGCTAATTTTACTCTTACTAATTTCTAAATGGACCCACTCTGGGAATTCAGAAATGCCAGGATTACAACTTATTATTTAGAGAGACTTGGAAGAGAAAAATAGCTGAGAGACCGAATCCTGTAAAAATATAGTGGAAAATATGAACAGAAATTCATGGAGATGCATCTCCTGGATGGAAAAGAACAGGTTTCTTTGTTCAATCTGGAGCACAATTTTTAATGGAGAAAGAAGACAGAAAGATTGGGAAACAAAGGCGCAACAGAGACTTGATGATAACAAATCTCTTATTAGGTAGAATGGGGAAGACAAAACTTCTGTCCTACAATAAGCTGTGGTGGCACCAGCAGTACTTTTAAAATGACCGTGTTAAGGACAGCATTCAGCGTAGCTGCCTGCCCGGCAACTGCTAAGGCAACAACCCACGGCTAAGGCAGCTTCCCTGGATCTTAACTTCATGTGAAAGATATTGCTTGGCTGAGTCAGTTTAAGGATCCTGAGCAGCAGGGATGGCACCAGAAGCTTCATGTCAAGACCCTCTGTCGCTTTCGAGGTCTTTATCAAATTTGCAAAAGCATGTTCAGGTCTCTTTTTCAGTCTTCAAGTTATATTTATGTGAGTGAGAGAAGTCACTGATGTTCTGTCTTGAATTCCTTTCCATGCCCTTTTGACCCCTTAAGCCAAGCAGTGTTTAATCCTCGCTATACAAAACTGCCAACTTCAAGCTGGCTGTAAATATGGCACAGAGTAGGATTGTGAGGCAGAGGAGAAACTACTGTACTACTTTCTCAATATTATTAGATATTAGGGACTAGCATTTTAATTGCTTGAGTTTTCCAAGTTAGCTGAGCTACACGTTGCTTTCAGAGAGCATATCCCACAGCCCTGCGTTGGAAGGTGCTTTAGGGTTTACTTCTGGCACATCACTCCCTCTTTGCATTGGTGTGAAATGCCCTTTGCAGGGATATAAGAGATCATCCAAGTTGCAAAAAACAATTCCCACAAGTGTTATTAACTTGCAGTCAGGTGCTCTGCTCATTGCTCTCGATACTTGACAGGAAACAAAAGTGGGATCAAGGGATAAGTTAAATATTTAGTGGATATTCCCTGTATTTCCACAGAGAAACTTCCAGCTCTTTCCGCCATGTTTAAACACTGCTCAGCTATGCTTTACTAATATTGAGTTATCCCTCTGATAACCTTCCAAGGACCACCCTACACTGAAAAAACTAGTAAGACAAAAGACCTCAGAAAAGCTATGCATCACTGCAGCCTTCTGCATCCCTAGGTAGGTATGACACAAATTCCTCTGCTGCTTAAGTAGTCTGCTGTACATCGGAAAAAATATTGTCTCACTTTTAAGACACTGGTTCAGATTATTCTGTAATGGACCATGCTTAAAAACAGCAACGGCAAGTGTGAATACTTTCTGCACTCAATTACACTGAAAAAACAGAGATGAACCTAGCCTCAGAAAGAAAAACCAAAACAGTCTTGTGGTGAGGGCCCTGGGGAGCGCTGGGTTCAGCTCCTTGCCTTGCCACAGTCTTCCTGTCTGCTTTTCGGCAAGTGATTACATCTTTCTGTGCCTAAATGCCCAAAAATTAAACTATGGATGTCAATAAAGCTTTCTTCTTCTTTCTATCCTTTAAGTCGCTGGCACACTTCGTGGCAGAGTTCTGGCCTGTGCAAATCGACATTCTCTCAGGCAATGTCTGGACATGATTCAAAGGATATCAGTGTGCCAGGGACCATTCCTGGTGGGCAGTTTCCCTCCTGTGTTGGGAGGGAAGTGCCAGGGACCATTCCTGGTGGGCAGTTTCCCTCCTGTGTTGGGAGGGAAGAAGGTTCAGGCACGTAGATCTGAGCTGTGCTATGCCACCTGCCCTGCTGCTCAGAGCACAGTTGACGGCTTGTTTTACTCACATAGACACAGAGCTTGGGGGCAAAAGGGGCTTGCTGTTGGGGGCTTGTCAAACTCACATCAGCACATCGGGGCAAAGGCCCCCATGGCACACTTCGGCTTATCTGGAAGTAGAGATGCTTGTCACTTGGAGAATCCCTCCCCAAGAGCATTTTCTATTCAGTCTGTGTTGCAAACATGTTTGTTTGTTTGTTTGTTTGTTTGTTTGTAGACTCCATGTCCTCATTAGGAGAGAATCTCTGTATTCATTCAGAAGGGAAAATTCTAGGTCATCTTTATCCCTTACGATTATTTAGAAAAACTCTGACAGCATGAATACAACAGGCACAAAAACCATGAGGTAAATAAAGAACCATAATTATGATGCTTTTTTCACTCATCGTTTCTGTGATACTGACTTGTGACCACTTTAATGCGTGGAGTTGACAAGATAATATAAGTCTATTTTTGCCTGTAACTGAATATATTAAAATATTTGTCTGTCACATGTACCTAAATGGATTTTATGACCCTAACATTAGAAGCAAAACTTATTTATTGGCTTGTAACCGAATATATTAAAATCTGTCACATGTACTTAAATGGATTTTATAACCCTAACATTAGGGATCAGTTGCCATTTGGAAGTGCCTATTGACATTACGGGGAGCCCAGAGACGTGTCTTAAAGAAGCCAGCTGCTCTGAGGTGGCTAGATTTGGTTGAGCTGAATCCTGTCCTGACAGACTTATTCTAGGCAACACAAGAAACGTATAGGAAAGGATGAACTGGAACGTAGGTGTCTCAAATCTTGAGTTAAGGCTTTAAACTTTGCGTATATTCTCCTTGATTCCATTACTACCAAAATCTGAAATTCCTCAGACCATGCAGCAGACATGAATCCTGCTTGCAATTTAAAATGAAAAAGTATTTTAGCCATCCAACTTTAATATTATTTTCCGAAAAATTTTAAATTGCCAGTTTCTTCCTGTAGAAACACGATTAGGACAATGATGATGTTAGTATTTGAATGATCCCCATTTTACTGTGAAAGTCGTATCACACTGACCTGGACAACAGGGGGAACATGAGTTTGCCACTTTGTTGTTACAGAAAGTTGTTGGTACCTGTAAGGCTCTGCTAGTAAGGCAATAGCATGTTCTCTGAGGCATTCTCCAGGCACAAAAGAGTAATCTTTCCTAGAAACTGAAAAGGAATATTGGAGCAGTGGGGTGAGTAAAAGTATACATATTGCAAAAGCACCCACAATGCCACAAAAATAAGACAAATCCTTAAACCCTCATATTTTCTCTCCAAAGTCTTCATTTGCCCCAAGAGCTACAATGTCCTTTCATGTTACTAATTGTCAATTAATCAAGTTTCAAGCTTCAGTAATACAGTTCAATAATGTATTTCCTCTTATCAGTTCTCCTTCATAGAAGCAACATCTCTGCCTGTCTGGCAGAGAGGAAGAACATGCAGTTTTATCCCAGAAGTTTTGTCTACCTTGAATTCTTATCAAAGGTACTTTCAGTCCCCTCATCATCAGGGGTAGTTTGTTTAATCCAGTAGACTTGCTACTGAGATTTAGGCTTCAAGATGGTCAAATAATGAAAGGATAGAGGTTGTATGTGAGGGAAACAGTTAGTGATGGGTTCACATCCTGGTTACAGTCCTGTAAACATTAGTCGCCCACAGGCACACCTTAGAGCACAATCAGAGACAGGCACCCTCCATACGAAACATCATCCCACCTCCCTTCAGCTGGAGGTGACCTGCCCTCCACAGATCATAACGAGAACCTATGTTATTGGTTTAAAATAGACTCCCTAACTTAGTCCTGTCTCTGGTGAGCCAGCTGACCAGACTGCTGGGGCTCATTGAGGAAGGTAGTTAACACTCAGAGTGGATGGGGAAGCTGTTCTTGGTAAACTACAGACCAGTGGCAGCCTTGGATTAGATGGACAAAGGGATTAAGTATTGATTGCCATGATAATGAAGACTGTGGACTAGATATAGACCAAATCAGAGAAGACTCAGGTGCTAAGGGAAGGGATTGTTGTGCTAACGTATACTAACAGGATAGCATATACACAGCCTTTACGACTGAGTGAGCCCCCATATTAGTCTATGACTCACTTTGTTCTGCCAGCTCTGCTGCGAGAGTGGCAACCTCTGACAAAACATTAATAATAAAAAACAGAAGAATGATGTTATCTTAAATTGCGGCACCCAGCTGCTAAATTAATGTATGCTGAAACCCCACGGTTTGCAAAGCCCACTGAAGCCAGTGGAAAGATTCCCATTGACCTCTGTGGGCTGTGAATCATTCTCAAACAGAAATGGAGCTCCAGTTCCAGTGGGTGTTCTCATCTCCATGCAGATTAGTCCTGGGACAGATCTCCTATCAGCCATGGTGTTTGTTGGGTGATGAAACTATTTGCTGCTGATAAGGTGAAGCATACCCTCATTGTACTGTGAAGTGGGGATGGGATGAGTTCATCAATCCCATTAGACATTACATCTAAGCTAATCACCCTCTGCTTCTCTGGTACTCAATAGAGAGAAGTCAGCATTTCATCTGCAACTCATCACTCCAAAATGGACATCTAAAATAGGTCAGATGACTCACGCTCTAAATGCCTGTTTCTTCCCATTGACAATAAAGGGAGCCTGAGGTAATTTTCTCAGATTCAGACATTGACATGCGGTTGGAAGAATTTCACTCCAAGCATCTTCATTAGACAAGCTTCAAAAATGTTGTGTTTTTATATCTGATTGCTAAATCAAACAGCTAAGTCAAAACAAGATCCTAGTGGAGACAGGTTCAGGTAAACCCAGTTGGCTTTGAGTTGTCTTGCATGAACTACAGAGCTTTGCCTCAGTAGGATTTTATATTAATAGCTTAAAAATATACCGAGTTTTTTCAGTGACAAGATAGCCTTTGACGTACCCTGCTCTGGTTATGTTCTGCGTGACAGGTCCAAAATGGTCTCACGTATATTCCAAACATAATAATATTAAATGGACAAGAGACTCCAAATTATTGTTGTTACTTTGGTCTCAGAAAGCTCTCATCCCACTGGTGAACAGTATAGGGTGAAATTCAGCACTAAATTCAAACCTAAATGTATATGTTTACAACAGGGTCTAGGCTCTTGTTATACTTACTGGAGAACTAGTCAATACAGGCAATGGAGACTGGAAAGCAATTCATGGGCCTAAATGTAGGTATCTACTTTAGAGTGACTTGGACTACACTCTAGGCTCTGTTGGCTGTAGAAAATCCCTCTCCAAACCAGGAATTTGGCCACCAGCTCCAGCATAGTCACTACACAAAGAAGATATCTAAAATTAGGTAATCGTAGTTGAATCCCATCCACTGGAAACTGCCCACTTGTTTGCCCAGTAATAATATCCTTACCTGGACCGTATCCTGACAGGCTACCGTGTGATGAGATGTGTCTGTCCTGGACCACTAGAACTGTTATGGCAGGAGATAATGAACTAATACAAAGATAAAAACAACCCAAAATAAGCTTTGAAGTAACAAGTTCAGTTTTAAGTGATGTTTCCTGTGTGTATATATATATATATGTTTTTTTAAAGCAATACTTTTCTAAATGGGCAGGAAAGTTTTTATACTTGTGTTTTTGTTCATACTGAGAATGAAAATATACTGTTAAACTTCAACATTTGCGATGAAATGGAAATGCTGAGTTTCAAACAGCTCAAGTAAATTCGATGAAGCCCTGCAAAGATGAAGTGTACAACATCTTTAGCACAACCAAAACCATAAACTGGCTCCACAAGGGGACATGTAAGTATGACTGCCAGTCTTTGTTGTGTCAGTCTGATCCCTTTCCACCAGATGTTTCTCGGATGATAGTCCAGACACACCAACATAAAGCTTCTCATGAAATTACCCAAAACATAATAGAGTCCTTGCATATTTGAAAAGCTCTATTCAGAAACACAGTTTCTAACTTGGCACTTATCCTCAAAATATTCATGATTGTCAGCATCTATTAAAAACAAGAATAACAATGGCTATTTCCATAATAGCTGTATTTTGAAATCACTTTGTAAACTTAACAGCCTTATCTGAGATGTACGGACTCATATCATGTATTAGGGAATGCAGCTCCCTCTGGGGCAAGAACTGAACTTCTGTTCTCAAAAATTCTATAAAGAAATACAGATAAGGCATGAATACAGATTTCTGAAAATTGAGCCCAATTTGGATTTTCAGGTAGGCTGAATATGAGTTTTGCTCTCAGAATGTGCCTCGAAACCATACTTAACTTTCGAAAGAATGGAATGATTTCTTTTTTAATGAGCAACAGTAAGTGGGATTTCTCTCTTTTGCACTAGAGAGATGGCATAAGGTTTCAATGTACTGCAGTATCAGGCAAGGGAACTGGTGCAAGGAGACAGCATGGGCTGCAGAAGTGTCAGTGCAATAAACAACACTGAACTGCCTTTTGTGTTCCCATTGATACAGCACTGAGATGACACCTGGGACACCAGGACTGTGTTCCAGTTTTCTGTTTAGGCAAGAGTCCTCTGTGTTTTCTTTTCTCTAAAATGAGATCTCTCCTTTGTGATATCTTTGGTGAGAAGCCTGTCTAATAGAAAGGTGGTTTGGTTTGGTTTGTTTCTGAGTGAACCGCAGCCACTCCAGGTAACTTTAGCTAGGGAGAAATCTGTCAGTGTGAACTTTGCCACTTCTGGAATATGTGCTAAATGCAGGCACAGCAAAATGACCCTCTGGAAAAACCCCAAGTGCTGTTTTTGTCTGCCAGGGAAAGAATGAAGTGTCTTCCTATAGCATGTCACAGGTTGGTTTCTGGGGAAGCACCACAAGCTAGTGGCTTGGGACACTTCAGAGAAATCATGTCTGCCAAAGAAGTTTCTTCCTAGCCTCTTTCCTTGGAAAGCTCCTTCAATTCAGCATGATGTGAACTGTATTTTTCAGAGCAATGCTTGCTTGTGGGTCTCATCTGCACTTAATTACAACATAGCCATTGCAAATATAATGCCTTTTGACTGATAGGTCACCCTAATAATCATCCTGCTCTAATGAGAAGTCCATACCACTCGGTGAAAGCCTCAATCACTTCTAACATGCTGTGTAACTGTCACTTATGCAAGACAAAATGATGGAAAAAAAGACTATTTTTTACTTGCATTAATGGAGTTTGCTTGAAGCCAGACCTGGTACTCTGCAACATGCAGGGGAAAATCAATTCTGGAAGGAATTTTTGTATCACATAAAATGCCCCTCATGTGTTTTTCCGTTATTAAAAGTATAACCTAAACTCTTTTAGGATGGAATAATCTAAGCTGGAAGGAAAATACAAAAATAGGCTAGGAGGGACCTGACATGTTTAGCTGGGGAAAAGGTTGCAAACACAAAAAGTTTTGGCTTCTCCTTTTCCATAATTTTCAATCATTTTCAATCTTGTCAGCATGAATAATAGAGTTGATTTTTGCTATGATTATGAAGCAGCTGCAGAATACATAACAAAGTCAAAAAACAGCTGAAAAAACTTTTATCTATTTTGTTTTCAATTGAGACACTCCTCCTAACTGCAGAAAAGTAACCAAGCTGAGTATAATTCCATAAGCCACATCTGATCAGCATACAGTTTAGGTTTTGGAGGGAATTTTTAAGAAATCTTATGAAACAAAATAAATAATGCTACTTACATGTTACAGTCAGACAAAGTATCTTTTTATGTAGTCAAAAGAAATATCCTTTTTGCAGCCCAGAACAGAAGTCCTAACACTGACATTTGTTGCTCTGCATGTGCCCGTTTAGTCTCTCTTGCTGAGGACTTTAGTGGTTAGTGGACCAAGATGGCAGATAGAAGCTTCTCAGGAAATTACGGAGGTACATTTGGATGGGAGTCATCTAAGTTAGCCTAGATCCCCTTTACACACTACAACAGGTATTTCCAGGTGAAGGACTCATCTTCTTTTAATGTAGACATCTAAAGGTCAGATGGATCACACACGAAAGGTGCCTATTTCTCTTTTATCCATAAGTACGGCCTGCGGTGTCCAGTTTAAAGGAAGCCTCATGAAGGGTGGATAGGTGAGGTAATACATTATTCTAAGAACTGGAAAAAGAGGAGAAAAGGTGTGTTCAGTTCTGATTGACCCAGTTTTATTTTATTTTGTGGCAATTGTGATTCTAGATGACTTCACTGGTGCTAGAGGTTTTCACCTGACTTAGTAAGGAAATTAATCTTCTCTGGTCATTCCCTCTGTTTGTTTCTCTGTCTTGTTCTCTGTCCTGGGAAGTTGTCCCTGGCCCATGCTAACTCCTAAACTGCTCCTGGAAATTGCTTAGGAGAGTTTTAGTTTGCCTGGATCCAAGCCAGGCCAGTACCTTGTTGACAATATAGATGGACTGAGTTCTACCGCCTTGTGCAGGTGTCTGTCACTGTTTAATTTGTTGGTGTAGCCTGGCAGGGACAGAGAGAGGGATGGATAATTTCCAAATGGCAGCTGGGATCTAGCCACCCAGTTTTGGAGGGTGAGAGAAATTCACAATAGGACATGACCAGATCACTCCAAAAGGCCTCCAATCAGCAAAAAAGCCCTGCCATGTGCAAAAACCATGTCAAGAACCAGGTAAACAATCAAATAACATCCAGCCAAAAGCAAGCAGGACATTCTCCATTTTGAGTGAGGCACATTAGCCATCAAGTTCTGTTTATCATGTTTTCAGGTTGGTCTTCAATCCTTGTGCCTGTAAAGAAACTCTTCCATAAACAAATCATTTATTTTATCTGGTGTGGATGTTTTATTTTAAGTTATTTTAAGTCCATTAGGATACATCAAAACTAAATAAAGGAACATTTTATTGGTACTCATGTTCAGCCAATTGAATTGAGCCTGCAGCCAATGTTATCAATGGAGTCTAGAGAGAGATTAGCTGACCAAACGTAGGAGGTAGACTGCATTGCCTAAATAAAAGTGTCGAGCCATTTGAGATGCCCTGATTTATCTCACTTGGTCTACAGATGCTCTACCAGAAGGGCTCATTTTCCTATTGTATCTGTCATATCTGCCAGCCCACACAGATGTCTCACATGCCCTATGGCACCTCAAGTGTTCAGGCAACTGAACCATGTCTGTAGTGGCTGATCAGCTTAATTACTCCCTAGGGTCTACCCTCTATAACGGGAGCTTAGACATCTGCTGCACCTGTAGACACATGTGGTGCAGGTCTCTTAATCTGTAGCTCAATCTCATTTTAAGGACTTGAGTCAGTTCACAGATGGACTTCTAGCACCGTTTTAAATGCTCTGTGATACGGCGGACATCCTCACAGGGCTGGCCAATATGACACAATTAGGATACCTGCTCCTTCTAGACCAGCAGCAGAAGGACCAGTAGGGTACCCTAGGGCTTCTCAAACAGCCCAAGGCACCTCCCTATGTGCAGGTAACTGGACTGAGCCTCATGTCTTAATCATAACCTGAACTCCACCAACAAAGCTGGTTGCTCCTTGTCTGTACAACACATATTTCAATCTTACATGCTCTACTGAAGAAAACTTCACACAGATGGTAAATCATTAAATTCCTTCCATTAAGCAAATATACTTTCCTTCAGCTGTGGGTTACCCAGCAACTGACAATTTGGCAGTGATACACTTATTTTTATGATTAACCTTGTGAATTCACGGGCACTTGCTTTCCTAAACAGCTGACCTTTTCCTACAATATTATTTTTGACAAGTGATGGCTCATTACTCTCTGTTAAACTGTCAGTATTTTAATGTTCAGCTTTCGAATTATTATCAAAGGCAGAGGCACCAATATCCTATATTAAGATTTCCTCACGCTTTCCACAATAAAGTCTTGCTATGCTGGAACTTTCAAGCTGAAATTACTTTTGCCACATTTGTTTCACACTGATATTTTTTCAGAAAGGTTCAATAAAAAAATGCATTCCTTTCCAAGACCAATGTTAAGAAATATTTTGTGTATGTAAAATAATAAAAAAAATACAATCAGTCATACAAAAATAAGTTTATACATGCTCAGGAGAGCCTCAGTTTGACAGCTATATTGTCCAGTGTGCAGGCACTGAGCCCCTCCCAACACCGCTCCTTCTCCCACCATCCCTTGGATCATCAGGCACATCCAGCCTGGGGTCACTGGGGCTGAGCAAGGCCTTCCCTGTAAAGATTTCTCCAAGAAGCTGCAGGTCAGTGCTGGTCAGTGACACAGAGAGCAGAAGGAATTGCTGGAGCCCCTACTATGCAAAGAAAGGTGCAAACTGAGTCAAATGAAGATTTCTGAAAAATGAGGATAGATTTAGGAGAGAAAGAACAAGGAAAGAGAGCAGAAGGAAAGATGGATATCTGGGGAATGCAAAAAGAAAACTGGCAGGTAGCAAAAAGGGAGAGAAAACTGTAAAAGAACAGAAACAGGAGCAGAGGGAAGCGCAGATTCTGCAATGTTTCTGCCAGAACATGGGCAAGAGATGAAGGGAAGTGGATGGCTTATGCATTTTAGCATAGGACCGCCAGGACTCCCTCCTCTCTAGGGAAACAGCTGCAACCAGGACTGCAAGACAGAAATATTTGGTATCATCTCTTGTTCCTCTCTCAAAGGGCAACAAACCCCACAAACCAGAATTTTTGGCTAATTGTTCAGATCAAAACAGGAAATGAAATTTGGTTTTTAGTATGTTACTAGTTCTTTCTGCGTAACTTCAAGAATAGCAGCTTTGGTATCAGACTGGTCTCTAAGTGTGGCTTTATAAAAAGCGATCCTTTGGTTCAGGAGTTCTCAGACTGGTATCCTTGCTGGCAGAGATTCTCCGTCTTTCACATCAGAAAGGCACAAGGGAACTGCAACGAGAGAGAAAGAGCAAATTCAGTCGAATGGACCATGCTCAATTTACCAGAGAAAGGGCAGTGTATTTCCAGGTTTTCCTAGGTTCTACCTTGGATATATTTGTCTCCTGATTTAGGGAAATGCTGTGTATGGCAATAAATCAACCTCTGTTTTCAATTACCAAGAGCTGCAAACACTTACATAATAGCACTGTGCTCTTTAAGCAATGTGAAGAACTTGAGACACTTTGCAAACAACAGTGATCTAGACAAACCTGCACAAAAATCAGGAGTGGAAATCAAACTTCCTGGCTCCTATGCCCTAACCATAAGACTGAATTTGTTCCATAGTCATACAGGTTCAACAAGTTCAAGGTGAACTTAATGACAAGGAGATCAGCTTGGGGCAGAAAGTATTGAAAAGTGCGCTGGGGACTTCGTGTGACTCTCAGTCCCCAGCTGCATCTCTCCGTGGGCGTTTGGTGTTAGAAGGCTCTGTCCCTAAGTGTTGCTCAGTTCTTTGTCAACGACTAGCTCCTCACTGATGTGTTTTCTTCTCTTCCCTCTGGAACAGACTTTAGTGATGCTGTTTGCAAAAAGAAAAAAAAAAAATAGAAGAGCCAGTGGCAGTGTGAAAAAGAGAAAAACAACAACCCAGCAGGTTTTACAATAAAAGAAGCCATTTAGTTACTAAGTCTTGGCTTGCGATTGCAAAATTCTGGCTCTTAAAAAGCTCTCAGTCATTGTAGCTCACAGTCCTAATACAGCTGATATTGTGCTGACCCCCTTCTAGAGAGATATTTTCTTTCTTTACATTAGCTGATAGATTAATCATTTCATTCCCAACTCATCCGGCCTGTTTCCATGCTTTTCCAGCTGGATTTGTATTCAGCTACCACTTTTCCTGCTCTAATTGCCAGACCATAACTGCTCTTACATTATTTTCCTAGGAACAATTCTCTGACTCTCCGTGGTCTAAAAGGGACATTATCTTTTATCCCTGGGGTTTCAGGCTTTTTGCTCAACTAAGGTTTTTCCAGCTTGATTTTTTGTTACGTGCCAAACCCCCAAAGGTTTAGCTGAAATTAGTAGGAGCAGTAAATGTCTATGGCCAGACGACAATCTGAAAGCGTCTACAGATGACCATATTTGTCTTGGGGTTTTAAACAATACATTGTAATGCCTAGGAAAGGACTTGTGTTGCCATCCGCCAGCATTTACAAATGACAGGTTCTGCCGGTATCTGTGTGAGTGATAATGACACACAGCCACTAATGGAAACGGAATCAGGAGCATGAAATACGAAGTGGCATGTGCAACTGCTGCAATAATTATATTTATACAGCAGCAGCACTTAGAGGCTGTAATCAGACTGTGCTCCACTAAGCAAGGTACTATGCAAACAGATACAGAGGCAGAGGGCCACATGTACTCCACCTCATTTTAGCCTTGTAGCCAAAGCTTGCTTATTAGGAGTGAAATTTCCGTAGGTTCTTCCATAATCAAGAAAGGCGCACTCTAAAAGGCGATTCAGTCTAGCTGCTCTCTAGTAGAGTACCTCACCTCTGCTTTCACTGTGCAGCAATGGTTTTCAGCCTTCTTCAGTTTGAAGAAGCCTTAATGCTCCCTCTTGGAGGTACAGAGCCCTGTCTGGCAAACTGAAGCATACTGACAGAAAATGTTATGAAATTATTGTTACAGGCCCTTCCAAGGTACAGCACTGGATTCACGAGGATAAAAAAACACTGCTCTAGAGGCAGCCTAGGGTGATTGCCTCTCAAGTTATGCATTTCAGGTCAATACCTTATATTAGTTGAGATAAATCTGGGCCACCATTCTGGCCCCAGAGATATCAAAAATCCACAGTTCAAATAATTACATTTTATTGGGGATACTTCAATTTCTCATGGCATCCAATATTTTCCATACTGTTTTTCAAAATTTATTATCTTCCACAAATACAAGACACATATTTGACTGTTAATCAGCACAAAGTTTCAGTACAAATCAATGTCTGATTTTTACCTTGCAGACAAAAAGCTGTAGGTTGCTGGGTTGTTTTTCGTCAAAGTACATTTTTCAAAACCACAATTTCTCATATAGAGTCATAGAATCATTTAGGTTGGAAAAGACCTTTAAGATCATCAAATCCAACTGTTAACCGAGCACTGCCAAGTCCACCACTACACCATGTCCCTAAGCACCACATCTACCCGTCTTTTAAATACCTCCAGGGATGGGGACTCAACCACTTCCCTGGGCAGCCTGTGCCAGTGCTTGACAACTCTTTCAGTGAAGAAATTTTTCCTAATATGCAACCTAAACTTCCCCTGGAGCATCTTGAGGCCATTTTCTCTTGTCCTATCCCTTGTTACCTGGGAGAAGAGACCGACCCCCACCTCACTACAACCTCCTTTCAGGTAGTTGTAGAGAGCGATAAGGTCTCCCCTCAGCCTCCTCTTCTCCAGGCTGAACAACCCCAGCTCCCTCAGTCGCTCCTCATAAGACTTGTGCTCCAGACCCTTCACCAGCTTTGTTGCCCAGACTCACTTTCCATAGGCCAGATTTATGCTTTAGCCATTGCATGATAAATTTATTTGCTGGATGACAGCATCAAGGAGGACTAGGCTGCGAGTCAGTTATAGTTTGTAACTTTAAGAAAAACTGGAAGTAATCACTTTCAAGGAAGAAGTCTTGTCATTTATAGCTTTGTAAAGTCTGCACAGAGTTTTGCAGGTTTTTTTGTGGGGGAGATATTTTTCAAATAAGATTGTTTAAAAGTTTATGCTTTAAAAAAGAAAGAATGGAAACAGATATTAATCTCCTTCCAGTGAGGGTATATGAGCAACTAAACTATTCCCAATTAAGTTCTTCTTATCCTCATTTTCTGCATTTCCTCAGATGCAGACCCAGGTTACAAGAAAAAGCAATTGTCTGAGTTGTGACATCCTTTTCAGCTCTTAACCCCTGCACTTTTAAAATGCAAATTTGGAACTAGCTCGGGGGAAAAAAGATTCAGCAAATGGCTGAAACGCAAATCGCTACAAGAAATCAGTGTATACGTTACTGAGAATTCAAACACGACTCACAGCCAAAAAAGAAATCGTATTCACAAAGGATTTCTTGCAGTTTTGTCTCAGCTGGGTTTTGTGCATTTTGGAAGTCACCTATGAAATAGGAATAACAAATGTGTGGGATATTACCTTTCCATTAGCTTTGATAATTACAACTGAGATGATGTATTTTTCCTCCCTAATTTCTACTTGAAATTCAGATATTATCTGCTTCCCTTTCCACAGGAGATGTTCTGGACCAGCTGGGACAGGATTATTTGCGATCTCTCGTGTATTTTCAGGGTCTTTCATGGCAGAGCCTTTCTCCGCACATCCATGGAGCAAACCCGCGGCGGCAGAGCCCTCTCGTGGAGAATCAGACGGTTCTGGCAGGAGGAGAGTTTTTTGTTACTTTTTTTTTTGCATGGGAGGAACAAGAAGGACGTCCTATGGATTGCTGTGGCAGGAAAAAGTCCACGCAAGACACCCCGCTCACCCCAGCATCTCCTTCACCCAGCCTGGAGTATCAACAAGTCTTCTTACCCCGAGAACCGAAACACAGAAGCCAATACTCCTCTCATTTTTGCCTAATTTAATACCCCCAGTTAGGAGGGCTTTGGCAATGCTCCTACCAAGAGGTTTTGCCGCTTCTATTTGAAAATATAACTATGCCACCTGCATTTCACAAACTGAACCAATGTTTCTACCTATAAAGGCAGGAGAAAGATGGGTATTTCAGTTATACTGTCCTGGAGTTTCAGGTTATCTTCTGTTAAAAGGGGACTGCAACCCTGCATTTAGGAAAAGCCACCTTATTTTAAAAATAAAGGCTTCTAGAATAAAGGCTACCGGCACACACGTACGTACAGGAAAATCACTCTGGCTAGTATGCACCTGGCTAGCATGCACCTGGCTAGCTTTCATGCAGAAAAGTACAGTAGACAAACTTAGAAGTAGGCACATAGAATCATAGAATTGTTAAGGTTGGAAAAGACCCTTAAGATCATCGAGTCCAACCGTTAACCCAGCACTGCCAAGTCCACCACTAAACCATGCCCTCGAGCACCACATCTACCCGGCTTTTCATTACCTCCAGGGATGGGGACTCAACCACTTCCCTGGGCAGCCTGTTCCAGTGCCTGACAACTCTTTCAGTGAAGAAATTTTTCCTAATATCCAACCTAAACCTCCCCTGGTGCAGCTTGAGGCCGTTTCCTCTTGTCCTATCGCTTGTTACTTGGGAGAAGAGACCGACCCCCACCTCACTACAACCTCCTTTCAGGTAGCTGAGAGAGACATATTTCGCTTTGGATGGTACTGCCTTTCTCTATCCTCTTTTAGCTTTCCAGTTGTAACATTTCTGTGCATATAAAACAAATTTTTGCAAACAATGACTGTCTACGTGCCAAAGTTAGCGGGGATTTGGTTGAATTTTAACTGGGAAGAGAAGGTTACACCTTGTCCTTCTTAATATCCATGCATGTTTTGATCAGACCTAATCAAACACTGCTGTATATTAAACATGTTACACTTTTACTTTAATTCGACCCAAAGCAGTACTAAAGTGACTTATGTACACAACGCCTGCCCGTTGATAAAAAAAATAAATGGGTGCAGCTGCATGTATGTTGGGAAGCAAGGCACTGAAGGTAAGACTCGTAATTATTAGGTCCTTACATGCTTTTTATGGGGGGGAAGGAAGAAGATAGGGAATAGTGGAAATTCCTCTCATCGGAATGGCTAAATGTGCCACCTTCTTCTGGAGGCACCGTTAACGAGTACAGAACCTGTAAAATGCGAACTGGAAATCCTCTAGCAGCGTAGGACCTGGGATCACAGCCTCGGGGTGGTGATAAAATATACTCTCAGGGTGCTGTGAAGGCTGGCTGCTCCCTCAGGACCAGGGTGCAGGGAGCAGAGGGTATCCCTGGGCTGTCAGGATGAGGACCTTGCCAGCCAGGGTCTGTCCCTCTGCCCCCAGCGAGGGAGCAGGGCAGCCCTGGGGGTGGCCACCTGGATAAACAAAAAGCCCAGATCCCCAGGCAAGCAGTGGTGGGGCAAGTCCAAGACCAGGTTGGGAACACAAGTCAGCAAGTCATGGTCAGGATCAGGCCCCATGGGAGTAACCAGGGTCAGGCATAGCCCGGTGACAGACGGGCAAGCCCGCGGTGCTGAGGCAGGCCCGAGGCCAGGCCAGGCAGCCAGCCCACGGGTCGGGGTCAGGGTCCGTATTAGTGGCCAGGCACAGTCAGCGCTGCGACGCCGCAGGGCTGTAGCTCAGGCAGGAGGGAGTCTAATCATTATTATTTGAGATCCAATTTTTCAGAAAAAGAAATAATAACTAATTAAAATTGGTTTACACCAAGTTTCCCCCATTTTCCTGGTAGTGTGCTCCCCCTTCCCCTGCTCCTCTTAAGGCAGGTAATTTCATTCTGGGGTTGTGGGGGGTGTTACAGCAAACTGTCCTTTGCCCAGAGAAAAGCACAGACAAATTTGCATGAGTTAAGTTTGAGAATATTTAACTTTTCTAGAGATTTTATACCCATGTTTGCAGAAATTGTAAGCCTTTAACCCAAGCTGTTAAAGAAAAAACCAGGACTAGAAATCTGAACCAGATCAAGATTAAGCCCTGTCAGCTTTGAAAATCAAGTTAGCATAGGCACCTGCATGATGATTTTCTGATCCAGCATAACCATTTCATTTGCAGTTTGCAACCACTATATGTGTAGGGAGCCATGCTGTCACAAAAACCAGGAAAGAAGCAACAAGCTACGGCATATGCCCTCACTATGCCCTCACTAACACTGAAGACGGTTCACTTGGTATGAAAAAGTGTGTGGTGCCAATATGGACCTTAGAAGACTTATATCATAGGAGACAGACCAGCTACAGCTCAGACAAAATATGAAGTACACCGTGTCAGGAAAAGTACCAAATTGGCATGTTTCCAGCCTAGGGACCACAAGTTGGATACTTGCCTTAATGAACTGGGGAGTTACCATGAATTAAGGACAGATTCTGTCACTCACAGCTTACGGACCATTAAGTATGGGGAGTGAATATGAATGTCCGCTACTGCAGGAAGAAGAAACCAGCAACATCAACATCATATTCTTCCCAATGAAGGACTTGAGGATGACAATTCAGGTGTTATCCTCCTCACAGTCAAAAACTTCTGACTTTAATACACAGATAAACAATGAAAGGGTGAGCATAACACCAAGAAAAAGTGATAGAAACTAAGTGCATGTTTTACAATTTTAATTGCATTACTATTATTGAGATTCCTTCTCCACAGAAGTGTCCTAAGTGCAATCTTATTCTTTCTTTTTTTCCTAATAATTAGATCTAGACTAAAAATGATTCTTCAATTAGACTGTTATCAATTGTGCTAACAATAAATTCTTAGCTTGATATATACATATAAGTTGTGCTGCTTCTTTGCCCATAAACAAGACTTGGAGCACAAGACCAGCTATTGCAATGATTCATACTATGTGTACATATATATAGTATGCACATATATATATGTATGTATGTATACCCTTTCCACTAGCAGATCCCCACCGTGATCAGGCAGTGAGGAGGAACAGGACCAGGCCACCCATACCATTCATATTTGTGTGAATGCTTTGTGTTTTCTGTCTCATTACTGCTTTACTTTTCATTTCAGTTTACCTTCCTTTGCTGTCTTTTCTCTCAACAGCCCCAGAGCATGGATAGTCAAGCAGTCAACAAAAAAAGAACAAAATCTCCTATCAGTCTGTAAGACGGCCATCAGCACCGGCACTGGCTCTGGCTGGGATGGAGTTAACTTTCCTCATAGCAGCTCGCATGATGCTGTGTTTTAGATTTGTAACTAAAGAGTGTTAATAACACACAAGGTAGTCATACCATACAGAATGACCCAGCGGATCACTTGGATCAGACTCCTTTGCAGAGTTCGGGATGGCTGTCCAGGCTGTGTCCCCTCCCAGCCTCCTGCCCACCCCCAGCCCACTCCATGGGGGGCAAAGGGAGAAACAGTGAAGCCTTGGTGTTGTGCAAACCCAGTTCAGCCAAAATACTGGTGCATTATCAGTGCTGTTTTGACCACAAATAAAAAACACAGCACCATACTGGCTGCTATGAAGAAAATTAACTCTATCACAGCCAGACCCAGTACAATAACTCACTTTCTCTGAAACCCTTTGGGCCTAATGACACAATGACTTTGTTTTTTCCTCAGTTTATAAGCTGAGTTGGCAAGGACCTGGCACAGAGGAGCAAGTAAGAGTGGGGCAAAGCAGTTTTTAAGCCCTGAGAAACTGTTGACTGACCAGGAAACCCCTCCTTCTGCATCTCCTTCAGGAAAGCATTACACTAATTTCTGAGCTCAGACCCTCCCCAACATACTCTGAAGTTGACTCCTGAAGCCACCTCTGAGGGCTTGTCCATAACACCCACAGAAATAGTGGGCTGGGTAACCCTGCGGCTCCCCGTCCTCACCCAGCAAACGTCCTCAGACCTGCTCTGCAACAGCCTCTCCCCTCCCCTGCATGCTCTCAGACCTCCACCTCCCCTCCTGAGAAGCAGGACCAAAGGAAACATGGGTTTCCATAGCCTGACCGCCACAAGGGTCTCATATTTCCACGTGATGAAGAAAAGTCACCGAGAGGTCCGAGCCCTCCACCGCCTGCTTGATGGGCTACCTTATCTTATTGACCTGTCAGCCTCACCTCTGTGCCTGGGAAGATCATGGAACAGATCATCCTGGAATCTATGCTAAGGCACATGGAGGACAGGGAGGAGATTGGGGACAGTCAGCACAGCTTCACCAAGGGCAAGTCCTGCCTGACCAATCTAGTCGCCTTCTGTGATGGAGTAACTACATCAGTGTACGAGGGAAGAGCTATGGGTGTCATCTATCTGGACTTCTGTAAGGCCTTTGACAAGGTCCCCTGCAATACCCTCCTCTCTAAATTGGAAGGATACGGATTTGATGGGCGGACTGTTTGGTGCATAAGGAATTGGCTGGATGGTCACATCCAGAGGGTAATGGTCAATGGCTCGATGTCCAGATGGAGACCAGTGACGAGTGGTGTCCCTCAGGGGTCCGTGCTGGGGCCAGTGCTGTTCAATATCTTCATCAATGACATAGAGAGCAGGATCGAGTGCACCCTCAGCAAGTTTGCAGATGACACCAAGCTGAGGGGTGCAGTCGACATGCCTGAGGGATGGGATGCCATCCAGAGGGACCTGGACAAGCTGGAGAGGTGGGCCTGTGTGAACCTCATGGGGTTCAACAAGGAGAAGTGCAAGGTCCTGCACCCGGGTCAGGGCAATCCCCAGTATCAGTACAGGCTGGGGGATGAAGGGATTGAGAGCAGCCCTGAGGAGAAGGACTTAGGGGTACTGATAGACGAAAAGCTGGACATGAGCTGGCAATGTGCTCTCGCAGCCCAGAAAGCCAATCGTATCCTGGGCTGCATGAAAAGCAGCAGGGCGAGGGAGGGGATTCCGCCCCTCTGCTCTGCTCTGGGGAGACCCCCCTGGAGCCCTGCCTCCAGCTCGGGGGTCCTCAGTACAAGAAGGACATGGAGCTGTTGGAGAGGGTCCAGAGGAGGGCCACGAAAATGATCAGAGGGTTGGAACACCTCTGCTATGAGGAAAGGCTGAAAGAGCTGGGGGTGTTCAGCCTGGAGAAGAGAAGGCTGCGGGGTGACCTTACTGTGGCCTTTCAGTGCTTAAAGGGGGCTTAGAAGAAAGATGGGGACAGACTTTTTAGCAGGGCCTGTAGTGACAGGACAAGGGGGAATGGTTTTAAACTAAAAGAGGGGAGATTCAGACTAGATATAAGGAAGAAATTTTTTACAATGAGGGTAGTGAAACACTGGGAACAGGTTGCCCGGAGAGGTGGTAGATGCCCCATCCCTGGAAACATTCAAGGCCAGGCTGGATGGGGCTCTGAGCAACCTGATCTGGTTGTAGATGTCCCTGCTCATTGCAGGGGGGATGGACTAGATGGCCTTTAGAGGTGCCTTCCATCCCAAACCTTTCTATGATCTTTTTGTTTTGCTGAAAATGGGAATAGATTTTGCAGAGCTTTGGAAAGCCCCTCCCTGCCCACGGCTGGGGCGTTCTGGTGCAGGTAATGGGTGATCACACTCATTTTTAAACCACTTAAAAGCGACCGCGCTGCCACCCAAAGGAGCGAAGGCCACGCCCCCGCCGCGCGCAGTTACCTCAGAGAGGCGGATGCCCGACCCCCTCCCAGGCCCCGCCCCCCGCTCTCTCCAATCAGGAAGCGGCAGCCGTGCACACACCCCACGCCCCCGTGCGCATGCGCGCCAAATCGGCGCATGCGTGACGGCGCCGCGGCCCCGAGCGTGCGGGTGTTTGATTACAGCGCGGAGCCAGGCGGGTGCGGGCAGAGCCGGGCCGGGAGATGTCGGTGGGGCAGGGGAGGTCCGAGCCGGCGGACGATAGCGGTAGGTGCCCGTTTCCCCGGTAGGGACGCAGCGGGGCTCCGGTCGTGGGGGGGGCTGAGGGGCGAGAGCGACAGGGGTTGGGGGGGAGCGGCTCACCCGCCATCCCGTGGTGGGCGGGGCCAGTGCGGCGGCGCGCGCATGCGCACTGGCCGGCGCGTGAGCACAGCCCGGGGTGGGGGGGGGGAAGGGACGGATGGTGGCACGCGATTCCTTCAGGTATTTTGGAAATAGTATTAATAGTTTCTTTTTCTGTCCTCAGAGTCGGATGTCTTTGAAATTGTTCTCCCGATCACTGTCTTTGTGCTGAGCGATGATGATTTTCTCCAAGAGGACGCTGAGGAGCAGGCAGCGGCAGTTCCCGAGTTGAAGGAGGATGAGCAGGAGGTCAACTTAAACAATAGCATTTTCTTAAAAAGCAATGTGACACCTTCAAATGACAGTAACAGTTTAAGCATTTGGGAAGAAAACAGGACTGCTTCAAATAAGGATAATAGTATGAAATACTCTGAAGAAAAAGGGGTTGCCGAGAGATCAGAATCACTTTTAAGTGATCGGTGTGATGCAGGCGCAGATAAATGTAGTGAAATTTATGTGTTGCCTGCATCATCTTGCAAAACAGAGCTTACAGACGTAAACGAAACCAGTGACAGTAAAGAATATGACAGTGATGATGGCTTTCAGAAGATTCCTCCTCTCCTCTCCTCTGCTGGCAGTGAGGGTAGAGATGATACTGTCAAGACAAGCAAACAGTTGACATGGGCAGCGATATCCAAACATGAAGAGGAACTTGTCAGTGTTGCAAGTGTTCTTCCTGACGGCAGTCAAGAGAAACAACCAGAAATCCACAAGGAGATGGAGACAATTGTTGAAATGGAAGGTAACTTGTTAATAAGAGTAGTGCAAGAGTTTAAGAAATCTGGTAAATATCAAGTTTTTCAAATAGGTAGGAAAGTGTATAGGAAGCATGCCAAACCTGTTTATGTTAGCATTTCAATATAGATTAATATCGTATGCAGCAGAAAGAGAATATTGGCTGGAGTATGCTTAGTTCTTCCACAGACGCCTGTGAAAAATAGTGAAACTAAATGAATTGGTACTGTTTCATTCTGCTGCAGTTTGCCAAAGCGTGGCCTTTCATTAGGGAAAAGAATCTGAAAATAGAAACTTAGGTTAAAGTTTTTTTTCTCCTCATTAGAGATACTAGGGAGAGAAAACCAACAGGCAGTAACTGTCATCAATATAAACAGAGACTGGGAGAGGCATAATTTAGGTTTAAACTCCACCATTCCTTATAGCAGACGTAAATCCTTCGGGAAGAAACATGTAGAGAAGTACTAAGAGTACTTTCACTTCTAACAGACAGAAGACAGCAGAAGGAGCACCATACTTGTGAGAGTGGAGCCCTTGCAAAGTTTGGTGACAGTACTTTCATAGGCATTCTGGCATAAAGCTATTTCATTAAAAACTGTAGGGGTTGCAGTGTTGTCCTGTGAAATTCAGAGCTTTGAGTGAAAAGAGGAAGTGCAAAAAAGGAGGCTTCTAACTAGGATTTCTTCTCTTAAAACATTTTTTTAAGGGAGGGGGGGAATCATGGAGAGAGACATTAGGAAAGAAGTGGAGATAGGAAAATGTTAAAGAAGCGAAAGGAGTGACAAGCGAGCAAATCGTTAGACAATTTGGGATTATTACTACCACTTAATCATGAACAGTGGTGATAGTATGAAATGTCATGCATGTGACTTTTTATCCCCCTGTAGATCCTGATTCTTCAAAGAATGGAGATAATGAAGCTAAGAACAGAAAAAGAAAGAGAAGCAAATTTGAAGATGAAACTCTGAGTTCTCTTTTGGAACATGGCTTGGAAGAAGAACCAAAATTTACCTATAATAGTTCTGCTCCAGTTCTTAATGGATGTTCTCCTACTTCAGAAGAATTGCTGAAAGATGTAGGGAAAACGGAGATGAACGCTTCCACTTCTGCTGAATCAAATACTACTGGAGAGCATATTTATAAGACATTAACACCATTTCCTAAAAAAAGATATCGGCAACAAAAAGTTGTTTCTCCTCATGCAAGCCCAAAAGAATTCCAAAGCCAGCAAGAAGGTTTAGCATGGCTAAATAATTGTTGGACCATCAAACCCCTTTCTAAAGCATCTTGTTCTATAAATAAGCATGAAAGATTGAATTTGAAGTGCAGGTTTTGTAGTTCTGTATATAAATGCAGTGCACATCTAAAGAAACATGTTTATTCAGCTCATAAAGATAAGAAAATACATAAATGCTGCTTTTGTAAAAGAACCTTTTTCTTTTCTGTCAACCTTAAGAATCATCTTAAATTTCATAAGAAAATGACTAGGTTACAAAAGGCAAGAAAAAACAGAATAAATGCAAGAAAAGTTCGGCAGAGAAGATCTCAAGAAAGAAAATCTGAGACCAAGAAAAAAGAAAGTAGATATGAGAAATTTTTCATCAAGATTGAAAGGGACTTTACACCTCTGGGTGTGCCAGTTAATTTTTCCTGCAAAATTTGTTTGTTTGCTTCATCAAATCCTAGGATTTTTATCCATCACATGAAGGGACATAAAGAGAGACCACCTTACCAGTGTCCTCAGTGTGATTACTCCTGTGTTAGCTTATCCTTTCTGTTAAATCACATGTACTGGCATGCTGGGTATAAGCTGTACCAGTGCAGGTTTTGCACCTTTTTTTCGTTATATTTTGCAAGCATGGTAAGGCATAGCTACCTACACACAGGGGCTAAACCATATTCCTGTGAGTTCTGCCAGTCAGCATTCACAAGCACCACTGGGTTAGAGAGACACAGAAGATTACATGAAGGCAAAGAAACATTGCAAGGGCAGCAACTCGACTTCGTAAATGGAAGAAAGAGAACTCGAAGACCTTTAAAGAATTATGCATGCGATGAGTGTAACGTAGTGTTTTACACTAGAGGACATCTCAGCTATCATAAGAAATTTCATGAACGGTTTAAGGCTACTGCTAACGGTTATACGAATCAGAGCAATGAATATCATAAAAGCAAAATATGCAAAGTTGACAGTGTTTCGCAGGACCATGTTTCTCTGTCTCTTTCTGGTAAAGAAACTGATTGTCTCAGTGGGGGAATGCTGGCTTTAGAAGTAGACTTTGAGCATGCAGGTGATGTGCAGGACAATAAGAAAACATGCTCTGGAAAGAAATTCCCTGAAAACAGCAGTGGAAGCAACAACTTACCTATTATTGGGAATAGATCAGAAGTTTCTCTGAATTCATACAAAATGGACACTGTCATTTGCAAAGAGGAGCGTCTCTTCAACTCCGAGGCCTCTCATTCACAAGTTGAAGATGATGATGCATATCATAAATTTGTGGAAAACTTAAAGAATACCTGGCCTTCCAATTTGTCTACCTTCAAAATGTACAAGTGCCAACACTGCAATTATGTTACCGCTGTTCATAGTGACTTTAAGCTGCATCTAAAAATACATACAGATGAAAGACCATTTGTGTGTAAAGAATGCAATAAGACATTTAAAACATCAAACCATTTGCAGAAACACAGCCTTGTTCATGTGAAGAATGGATATGAGTTTGGCCATTGCCTCTATGCAGATAGCCCTTTAGAGAATCTTGAATTGCATCATGAAATGCATGTAGGCATGTGTCCAGAAAGAGATTTTCGTTCCTTGGAAGATTCAGACAGCATCCATTCCGTGCTTGGTTCGGAAGTCTGTGGAGTACAGCCAGATGTCCAGAGGGGCAAAGAAAATGATTTGGTAGCAGAAAGTCAGCCACGATTCTATCGGTGTGCAGAGTGCGACTACACTACTTATGTTTTAAGCAACCTTGAACTACATGTAAGAACTCACACAGGTGAGAAACCTTACAGCTGCGGTGTTTGTCAGAAGAAGTTTCGTACTTCCAGTCACCTGAAAAGACACAGGGTCACGCATTTTAATATGGAGCATCTCAAGTGCAGGAACTGTGACTATTCAACCAGCAAATGGCTGTCCTTGAAACAGCATCTGGCTTCACACTCTTGTGAGGAAAGCTCATCTACTGGCTGTCTCTACGAACAAAAGCAGCTACCTGTCAAAACATACACGTGTGAAGAGTGTGGCTATTCCACAGCCCACAATGGAAACTTGAAGCCACACTTGAGAATTCATACAGGGGAGAAGCCGTTCAAGTGCAGTCAGTGCGCTGTTGCTTTCCGCACATCTAGCCACCTGAAGCGCCACTTACTGACTCATTTAAAGTTGCACTGCAGAAGGTGTAAATTTTCGACGTTAGATAAACGTGCTTTCCAAAAGCACATAAGAACACACACAAAAAAGTACAAGTGTGGAATGTGTAATGTGACGCTGCCTACCAAAAAACTTCTGGAAAAGCATAAGCGGCAACATAAGCTTGGAGTATAAGCTTGGGAATTGCAAGTTGGCACTCGGTTCCGGAGAGGTTTGCATGTCCTGAATTTGTTCATTGCTTTACGTTCCCCTACTGTCTGCAGAACGATGGCTGGTAATGGATGCATCCAGGGTTTTGGGTCAGAGAGTGAAACTCGGGGTGCTGGTTTGCTCCAGGTTCTTCTGAGCGCTTCAGTTCTAGCACAGGCTGCGCTAAAGAGGATCCTGAAGGCACTTTTTCGTGCCTGAGTAACTTCTTAATACCATGAGGTCAGTTATAATTTGGCCAATGTTCATCAGTTTAAAGAGTTATTTTGTGCCACTTATTTTCTTGTAAAAAATTAATTAAAAAAACTCTTGTCTAACTGAAAGAATGTTTAAAGGGAGGGAAGGAAGCGCACATTATATTGTATAGTAGTAACTTCTTTTGAAAATTGTCAATGTGTTTGGAGGCTTAATGCTACCTCCCATCTGCTGAAAGTTGCATTCCCTACTCCCAGGTTCTCTTGCAAGTATTGCAAAAGTAAAAAAAATAGTATCTCACAAAATTGCAGAAACAAAAGATTCGTGTCCTCACTGGATAATTGGGACATGAAAATGTTTTCTGTATGTGTGTATATATAAGGTTTATTAGGCAGTTATCTTGTCTGTACTTTTGATAATTCTTTGAGTAGTCTGACAGAAATAGTAATGTCCTTAATCAGATATTTTATGATACTGAGAATCCTTAAATTAATCTTCAATTTTATGTAAATGTCTAATGTTAATCTAGTATGAAATGCCTTACCTTTTCTCAGGCTGGTAGTTACTATGCTCTTTGTTCTTAAAATAGACAATATCAACCACTTGCGGATATATTGCAAATACTACTTAGTTACATTGAAAACTTTAGCAGTATCTTGAACTGTAAAATTTATTTTGTTAAAGATCTTTACTGTGCATCTAAAATACCACGTATAAGGACCACTTGTGCCAAACGGCAATTTTTACCTGGTATGGTGAAGACAGATGAATGCTTCTTCCATTATATATTCAAATCCAGACAAATCTTTGCTTGTTTTACAGAGTTACACAGTGCTAGAAACTCTGTGGGTGTTGCTGACTGTAATATGGGCAGTGGTATTGATAACAGCGGTGTTACCCTCTTGTGTGAGGAAAGGCAATGGCCAAGGGCTGGTGCTAACTGTCCGTTAACGTTACAGTTCCGTCTGTGAAGCAGCAGAGTAAACCTATAGCTTAATTTAGAGAATGGAAACATGAAACTACCGCTGCTTTTTTTACTGCTCTCAAATGTATGCTTTTCTTTATAAATATAGGTAATATCTTGCAGGGGCTTTCTGGTAACGTAGGAGACAGGTTGGAAATGGTTGCCCGGAGAAGTGGTAGAGTCTCCTTCTTTGGAGATATTCAAAAGCCATCTGGATGTGGTCCTGGGCAACCAGCTCTGGGTGGCCCTGCTTGAGCAGGGGTTTGGACCAGATGACCTCCAGAAGTCCTGCAGCCATTCTGTGACTCGGAATGCAATTTTCCAAGAGTGGATTGAAATTTGTGAGTAGATGCGTGTATTTAAGGCCAGATCAGCAGAGGTATTTAAGTGATCTAGTTCTTCGTAGTTGGCAGTAAAATCAGAAATGTAAATATCTGTGACTCTGAACCCTGGTGGGTACAGGTGTTTTTACTACAAGTTGGGAAATCATCGTTTGGGAATGAGTGATTCAGATCTTAGAATGATTGAGCTAACACCTGATACAGCTGTGAGAAAGAAGAACGTTATCCTGATACGAATAAAGAAAAGCATTTCTGTGAAATATTAACACTGTTATACCAGCGTGGAGGAATTTTTACCTGTATTACTGTACAATTCTGATCATTTATTTGAAGAAAAATTCAAAAGAGCGGGTATGAAGAGGAAGCAAAAATGGTGAAGAGAATTGTAAGCCTATAGATCAGATGAGACTAGGAAAGCTAAATCTGATAGAGAATGATTGTTTAAAAGTATGGTGTGCAATGATGAAGAAGGGAGCCCAGTTTAAGGGGCATAAATTTATTGAAGGAAATTTTTAGAAGAGTTTGTAAACAACAAAAGTTTCTTTTAGTTGTAAGTAAGAACAGCAGAAGACATTTTCACATGGAGCTTGATGAGTTTGTAAAAATAATTATTCCATGTGGTTGCCTCTAATAAAAATAAATAAAGTGTTTCATGACTTATGAGGTTCCCCTCTGTTCCTTATGCAGTGCACTGCACTTTTGGGGATTGGAAGTGATTCTCAGTCTGCCAAGTCAGAGAAATTTAAATGTAAAGGCATGCTCATTTTAAAATAAGGACACAGGCTGTTCTTCATTTTTTTTTTTTTCTCACTAAACGTGTAATGTTTTCTAGTCTTGCAGAGTTTTGACAAAAATCAAAGCCTTTCCTCAATCATGCTATGAAGTTTTCTATTTCAGCTAAAAAAATCTGCTGAATTTTCTTTACGAACACATCTTGAATTTGGACAAAACAGTGAAGTGTAACAGGAAATCACACTAATGACAACCAACTTGAGCAAATAGGTGTCATTTTATCTGCTAAATAAGTGAATAAATGTTAAACACGGGGTGAAGTAAATTAATATGGGTGAATAAGGCCATGCTGCAATACGGTTAACCACCAACCAGATTTATCTACAATACAAGGAAGGAAATAAAAGAGTTTTTTTTTTTATTTTACTATATGTTACCATATGTTACTACCTCAATTTTCATTTGGGCTACAGTGCACCCATGTAAATGCACGTTTTTTCTCACATTTTGGTAAAATCTGATTTTCTTCTGCTGTCCCCTCCTTCCCCGTTTCTGTCCGTTGGCGAATGTGACACAATTTAAGACGTCACTGAACCGTTTCGCCGGCGCGGGCCGCTGCGCCGTGCGCACCTCCAGCCCACAGGTGGCGCTAGCGCAGAGCGCCTCGCCGTCCGCAGCGCCGCGGGGGCTGCGCATGCGCAGAGCACCTGCCCCGTGCGCCTGCGCAGAGCGCGCGGCTCTCCGGCGGAGGGCGCCTGCGCGGGCTGTGGGCCGGCCCCGCTGAGGCGAGCGGCCGTTCCTTCCCTTCCCCGCTTTCTCTCCGCAGGACTTCGAGCCCCTTCGCCGCCAAGATGCCGCGGATTATGATTAAAGGCGGCGTGTGGCGGAACACCGAGGTAGGACTCTGCTCGCTTTAATCCCCCACCCCCCCAAGGGCTGGGCCCGCAGCGACTGTGGTGGGGGGTGTCCTGCGCTAGTGCGCAGGCGCCGGAGGGGTAGCGGTGCGCATGCGCGGAGGGTTCGTGTCGGGGGGGTGCCTTGTAACGGTGCGGGGAGGTTGGGGTCTTCCTGGGCTCTCAGTAGCAGGGGCGTAGAGGGTTAGGCGTCTGCCGGCGCTGTGGCTCTGATGGGCTTGATTCCTCAGCAGCCGGGGCCTTCCTCCCCGCCCCCTGACCGAGTGGGCAGAGGTCAAATCGGTGTCGCTTCTCCTGAAGGCTGCGCGTTGGGGAGGACAGGGTGCTCAGCCATGCGTGTGGCCTGTCCCTGCCCCCTGGAGAAACCATCCCAAGCAGCTGGAGGGGATACCTGGGCCGGGTTGTCCTCGGAGATGTCCCTTTGGGAAGCTGGAGCGTGTCTTGCACTGCGTAGGCAGGGTTCTTATTCTCTGGGGGTATGAGGGAGCTGGAATCTCTTGCCCTTGAAGACCATTCCAGATGTGGAAATGGGGAAGATGGGTGTGGGCTCTTCATCTGCAGCCCAAAGTGTTTTGTACACAGAAATTCATGTGCCGTTCAAGAAAGAGCGAAAAACCCCACCTCTCTCTCCCATTTTTGCCATCACGTGCTTTCAGAACTGCAAGTGACAGTGAAAAGGGAAAATAATAACATGAGAAATCAAGGATGTCGGTTTTATTAGATGGCATGTTTAAAGCAAAAGGAGATACCCAACACTGTTAAATCCACAACTCTGCCACTGTATAGCGTGGGCACTAGGCATGTACATAGTTCCAAAAAGCAGTGAGAAGAATTAATGGAAGATGAATATACTGTGTGCTGGGAAATACACTGCATGTGCTTTTAACCACTTGTGACATATCAGCTATGTGCCAGGAGGCAGCTAAATTGGAGATCAGCAGAGGATAGGAAGCACCACTGTATGCTTACCCTGCTCCTATGACCTTCCGTAATGGACTAATTTTGGTGACTGTTAAGAGAAAAAGCAGTGGGTTAAACAGATCATTGTTTCACCCATTTGTGTGTACCAGAGATGAAATAGTTCTCCTTGGTGCTGGTTTTTTGATTAACATTTTGATTATACATACAACATTAAAATTACAGAAAGTGGAACCAGTTGATATCGGGTCATTAAGAAAATGACCCATTACTTGCAAAAAAGCCTGCTAACGTCATCAGTATGGCTACTGTATGCCATATAACACCAGGTAAATTTTAAAAAACAAGAGAGGATTTATTATTTATTTTTAACAGAAGTTACATTAATTGTTTCCTGAAGCAGCTCAAGCCAGAGCTCATCATCAGCTTAGACTTAAAGCTGCTGTGTGCTCTGAGGGATGCCTGTGCTAGATAGAGTATATGTCCTTGATGACTAGCATCTGCATGGTGCAGCGGAACAGATTCTGTGCACAGCTACAAGTACTTATTGGATACAGAAGAGGAACATCTGTGGTTGATGAGGCCGCAAGAATAGCTTTGATGCATTTAAAATACCACTTTCTGACCTGTGAGGAAACCAGAAATAATGAACCCATTTATGTGGGGGGAGGAGAGAGAGGGATTGATGAGTGGATTGACAGACAATTGATAGGACTTCTAGCTTTTGATCAAATCTCAGTGCACACTTTGATGTATATGAACAACCTGGCTCCCAAGCTGAATCCATTAAATTATTTTTTTCCCCCAAAATTTTATAAGTTTTGGGATCAGCACTTTTGGATGTTGCATTCTGAACATTGAAGAGATTTATTTTAAGATTTACTTGTTAAAGAAAAACTTAGTATAAAGTTCCTTTATTTTTGTGATAATTTTTTTAACAGCATATTCCTTTGATAGGTAAATATTCTGTTTGCATTAAAATATGGAAAAAAAACCAAACAAAAAAAGGATAATTTTATGGTATTATTTAAAACAAGCCACCCAGAGGTATCTGTTAATTTTATTTTATTTTTCCAAATGTTGTGTCATTACCAGACCAACACTTCCCTACCTCTTTATTGCTGTTCTTCAAGGAAGACATACAGAACCCTTAAAAACCATGCATTAGAGAGCATTGAAAATCATTGTTTTGGAAGTTCTGCCAGGTTTGTGAAATAGGCCACAATAATCATCACTTATCTTTTTCATTTAATTTTTATTGATTTCATTGGCCTTTGAAATACAAATCCTCATTCATCTTGAGAATAAAATGTGGAGAAGCAGCAGCAGTGCTGTGCTGTTTCCACTGGGTCATCCCATTAGATGAAATCTACCACCCTGTCTTCTGCTTGAGCTCAAACTTTCTCTTTTGTGATCCATAACAGTTTCTTTTGGTTTTGGTTTTTTTTAAGGATGAAATTCTGAAAGCAGCTGTGATGAAATATGGCAAAAACCAGTGGTCTCGTATTGCTTCTTTATTGCATAGAAAATCAGCAAAGCAGTGCAAAGCCAGATGGTAAGTGAGAAATGCCATGTCTGGGAATATAAAATTCATAATTAGTGGGAATTCGGATGTTACCACAGATTAATTTATGTCCACAGAGAAACAATAGTTTTAAGATTGTTTCATTTCTGCTATTGTGGATATTTCGAATTCCTATTGCTTGAAAGTAATTGAACAAAAGTAGCCAAATGTTTTCTTTGCCAGTGACTGCAGTGTCAGCAAATGCAAGATCACTTAAAATTGTGTATGTTATTTTTTATGGCATTTACACATTTTTAATCAAAATGAGTACTTCCAATGAAGTAAAATTGTAAGATACTAATCTCTCTTACAGATAACTTTCTAATTATGAGTTTGGCTTGAGGATAAATGTTTGGACTGTGGAATTTCAGTTTATATAAAAAAAATAGAAGCTTAAAACTAGTGCAAATACCTGTAGTACGAATCTATTTCAGAATCAGACTTAGTTTCTCAAGTACTGAACTGCATATATTTATTAGAATACTTCTGTGTAAAGGTAATAGTACTGGGACAGTTAAAGATTAGTAAGGTAACTGCCGAAGGATCGAGACCAAACAAATCTACCATTTCTGGTAACTTTGGTTGTTGTGATTTTTACTTTTCTTTTTCTGGATTGATTTTGTGACTCGTTACTTTGCCAGAGTAGAGAAGGGGAAAGGACGAGGAGGCAATACCTGTATGAAAAGTGGTGGATATAGAATACATTTTAAAGCTCAAATATATATGTCATAAAAATACTCTGGAGTAATACCCTTTTGTACAGAAAAAACTTGTGTGAAATTTGCATGACAAGATTTTGAAATCTCCTTGTGATAATTTGGGTAAATACTGCTCTGATATAATTCAAGACAAATCAGTGGATAGCTTGGCACTGTTGTCGATGGATAACTTGGCTCTGTTGTCGTTAATTTTTTCACTTTTCAACAGGTACGAATGGCTAGACCCAAGCATCAAAAAGACAGAGTGGTCACGGGAAGAAGAGGAGAAACTGTTGCACCTGGCCAAGCTAATGCCAACCCAGTGGAGAACCATTGCCCCAATTATTGGAAGAACTGCTGCACAGTGTTTGGAACACTATGAATTTCTGCTGTAAGTTACTCTTTTGCTAGAGGCGCATACCAGGAAAATCTGCAGTTTGTTGTATCAATGTGTTGTGCCTTTATCCCATGGTGCTGAAGTATGGTGGTTTCAGATTGACCAAGTCCTTTTGTAAGTCAGTCCTTAAGGACGATTTCTTTTCAGTTGATGTGTCTAGCTTGAAAGAAGCAGCTCCTGAAACCTGGGAGAGCAGGCTTGAATAGAGATAGGTGTGTATTTTCTTGCTTCTAGTCATTTTGGCTAGAGGAGTGTCAAGATTGATGCATTTTATGGGCTTCCATTTCATGTTTATCTGGGTATTTTTTGACTGGCTGATAAGCATGAGTGAGTGTGTGGGAGAAAAGAAAAAAGACAAACATAAACCACAAGTTGTCATGTGTCACCTCTGTATGCTACAGAGGGTTTCTTTAGGCCATGGAAAGAGAAGGAAAGTGCTGTTTTCCCTTGTGAGCTTTCTTAATTCTGGTGTTATTGGTTGAGTATAAAAGGGGGAAACTCTTGATTGTTCGTTTTGTTACACTGCTTGAATTTTTGCCCTTACTGTTAAGGATTACCCAAGGACAGTTCTCTACTATTAGCTTTGTCAATATTGTATTTTATATAATATTTTATTGTTTTAATATAATACTGTTTTGGCTTGTTTCTCTTGTCTAACTTAAGATTATGTAACTGTACCATGTTCATGAATCTTTTCTGCAGTAATTGTGTAACTTTATGTATGGTACATAGTACAAGGTTACTTTTTTGATCAGTCTTTGGGGACAAAGAGCCAGTTGTGATACACATACAATGTGTTTTTAGGGACAAAGCTGCTCAGAGAGACAATGAGGAAGAAACTGCTGATGATCCTCGGAAGCTTAAACCTGGAGAAATTGATCCAAATCCAGAAACCAAACCAGCCAGGCCAGATCCTATTGACATGGATGAAGGTAAGATAGGAGATTTTTTACCATTTTTGACAGAAATCTGATCTCTCTTTTTTTTTTTTTTTCTTTTTACACAGCCTCCATACCTTGGGTTTCTTTTGCCTTTTTCTCTTCCCTCTCCAGATAATTTTTTTCTTGCAGCCTTTGTCTTATTTCTGTATCTGGCCAGTCAGCTATATTTTTCTGGTTTTCTTTTCCTGTTTTTGGTGTGTTTCCTGCCTTCTCATCTGTTTTTGTCATCTCTTGCCATGACAGACTGTTCTTTGCTTTGACAGCTGCTCTGCTTGTTTGCATTCTTATTTCTGTATCTTTATCTTTTTCCATCAGCTCATATCTCCCAGATGAATCCCTGCTGAAGCACAGGAGGACTACATGGCTTTTTTCCTTGCACATAGTAATGTTATGAACTGAAAAATGAACATTGCTAAAATTCCATGAGTGGACCAATGGTGTTTTTGAACAGTCACAGGTTCACAAATACAGCATTCTTGGGTCTGGATGTAAATGAAACTAACAAGTTCTCTAATACAGTACTCTCAGATGAAGATGTAAATTAAATTAAAATTTAATTAGTGTGGTCAGCTTGCCTGTTTCTGTGGATATTTTGATTTGCTGTAGAAATTAGCTGAATTATTTTCAGCATCAGGCGTTTTTTTCTTGAAGTCTTCATTTGGCCAATCATCAATCATCTGGCCAATGATTTAGAAAATAGATTGAGTTGAATAAGTTTCAACATTAGGCTTTTTTTTTCTTGAAGTCTTCATTTCATCTGGCCAATGGTTTAGAAAATATATTGGAGCAAGTTGGAGAAAACTAGTTCAGTGATCGTGCAGAATGCCTGTGAAAACATTGATTCATTCAGCTTTTAAAGATTGCTTTCTGATCTTAATGTCACTTTTTCCCTTATTCCCATCGTTAAGTGCAAGTTCATAGGTGTATTTATCTGTACTATTGTAGATGAACTTGAAATGCTGTCTGAAGCTAGAGCTCGTCTGGCTAATACTCAGGGCAAGAAGGCCAAAAGAAAAGCAAGAGAGAAGCAGCTGGAAGAAGCTAGGTAAGCTTATGCTTAGTTTCATACACTGGGACTGCTTTTGTTGACTGCAGCATTTACAATGCATCAAGTCAGGCATAGCCTTAAGTCCTTGCAGAATCAGACTTTGTGATAGTCATTTGTGACAAGAGCTTTATTCTTGTATGAATGTGTGCAGCCCTATCTCAGCAGCAACCGATTGAAGTAGTACCAGACCTTAGGACACAGGAGCCACCTACAGGTATGCGCTTTAAATCACGTAGTGTTACTGTTTCTTTAGGCGGCTTGCTGCTCTCCAGAAAAGACGAGAACTTCGGGCTGCTGGGATTGAGATCCAGAAGAAAAGAAAAAAGAAGAGAGGTGTGGATTATAATGCAGAAATCCCATTTGAAAAGAAGCCTGCCCCTGGTTTTTATGATACATCAGAGGAAAACTACCAGTCCCTGGATGCAGATTTCAGGAAGCTACGTCAGCAAGACCTGGATGGAGAATTAAGATCGTAAGTGTGTGTTATACTAAGGAGGGAACAGTATATTTGAAAAAAGCCCCATATATGTATATACATGTGTGAAGTCCTAGAAATGTCTGAAATATAATGTGGGCAGGAGTTGTATTTCCTGTGGGACAGATACTAGTGCAGGTTGCTTCTGCCTTTTCAGTCTCCTGTATTTTTTATCTTTCTTAAAGGTTTAGTTGACCTTTTTTCCATGAGAATAAAGTTCCTCATGCACATTCTTGCTCTTTAAATGGAAATCTTAAGTGTTTTGAGGTTCATTTTCTTTTAGCAGTAGATTTGCTTGTGTATTTGCAGTCCTTTCTCCAAGTAAAAACATGAAGATTGCTTACAGGAGTAGATTTTACTTGTTGTAGTATTACTTTTGATGGAATTGTTCTTAAGTAGCATTTCCTTAAATGCCTAATTTCTTTCCCTCCTCCAAAAAAACCCCAAAACATGCAGTTGAGAAATTAAATGCCCATCTTCATCATGAGCAGCATGGTACATATTTAATCGTACAATCGCATTTCCCGCTAATTCTGCCAACTGCTTGTAGGTCCAGTACTACATATGATTTGGTTTGTTAGCTTGTGATGTAATTGAGTCTTTCTGTATGGCTCTTAGTTCAGGGGGTCTGGCAGGAGCCTCAAACTGAAGCCTGTGGTTTCACAGGCTGACTCCATTGCTGTTTGAAGAAAATACCATTTTTATTAAATACTGAAGAGAAATTGGTTCCCATATCCCACAGAAAATGTTGGTCTTCCCTTAGCAGCTGCTGGAGAAAAAGGGACTGTTCACATCTTCTGATTGTTGCTGTCTAAATTCTTGGACTGACATTTTTTTCTTGTTCCAGTGACCCTGTTAATTGTAGCTGAAGCAACCACCTGTTGCCTAATTCCATAGTTTAGAAGCATTACACTGCCTTGTTGTAGGTTCTGCTGCAAGATCTGCAGACCATATCTAATCACTTAACTTCTGCACCACAAGATGGTTCTCTCTTCCTGCAGCACGTTTTATTTCAGCATATCCACCTTTTGATTAGGGTACAGGCCTTTTGCTCTTTGCTTGTTTGTTTTACTTTGTAGTTGTTCTGCGGGTTCTAAAATGATTCTCTTATCCATAATGACAGTGAAAGGGAGGGAAGAGAGCGCAAAAAAGACAAACAACATATGAAACGGAAAAAAGAGTCAGACTTGCCTTCAGCTATTCTACAGACCAGCGGAGTGTCAGAATTTACTAAAAAAAGAAGTAAACTAGTGCTTCCAGCTCCTCAGGTAAGCTGTTCATTGATCAATAAAGGACTTACACGGCCAATGCCAATCAATGATTTCTGTTCTATCGGGTGGATCTCCTGATTGTATTTTATCTTACTGTGCGTTGGAATTTTCTCTTTTAAAGATATCTGATACAGAACTTGAAGAAGTTGTAAAAGTAGGCCAGGCAAGTGAGATTGCACGCCAGACTGCTGAGGAATCTGGAATTACAAACTCAGCTTCCAGCACTCTTCTGTCTGAATATAATGTGACCAACAACAGCATAGCGCTAAGGACTCCCAAAACTCCAGCAGCACAAGACAGGATCCTGCAGGTAGAGTATAAATGTGCAGAATGGGTTTTTGGTTTTACTGCAGTAGTCAACTGAATAGGAGGTGTAAGTACCATAGAAACATTCCTTAGATTATTTGCGGTACTGGGGTTTGAACTGACGCACACCAGGATACACTGAAAGGCATAGAAGCAGATCCACTGCTATCTGATCAGTTGTCACGATGCTTCAAAACACTATGATACTTTTTTTTGTATTATATATTGCGTGCAACTTCTAGCATTAACTCCTGGTGTCTTATATAATTCTCCCTTGTATTGGGTACCTCTCAGTGTCAAAGATGTATATAGTGTTCATGTCCTTAAAACAATGTCTTTTATGTTGTTTCCTACTTTGTTTTGCTGTTCAGTTTTTATTTCAGTTAATAAGAAGTAATTAACTGCAACAATGCAAGAATATTTTCCTAGCACTTTATTGGCTTAAAACCACTTAAGACAAAGATTGTCAAAAACCTGCCTTTGCAACCTGTGAATTCTATTTGTGTTATATTGATCGTGTGAGTGTCTGGGTTCTTTCAGAAAGTGGTAGTGTTGCGTAATGTTTTGTTGAGTGTGGGGAAATGGCTAAATGAAATCAGTGCAGCTAGTGTGTAAAACTCCACCCCCAAAACCCTACCCCAAAACAAAATAAAAAACCCTATGTTGATAATCAGCTGTATTTCAACAGTTTTTGCGTCATGATAGGAGAAAAGAGGAAGTTCCTGGCTCTACAGATCATGACCTAAGTCTCTGTGCAGTGTTTGCAGGAATGGTCATGTTCACCTTCAAATGGAGTACTCTGACATCACATATGTTGCAGTATTATGCATATACATAGTTCTGTAGATGGATTAGTAGTCTTCTGTGAAGATAATTGCTATATGCAGCAGTTTCATTATCTCAGCTCATTTTCAGAGTGCCTTAATTCTTCATTGTAAAAAGGGAAAATAAAAAAAAATAGGGGGGTATTCATAAAAGCTGTAATTGAGTCACGGACCAAAAAGTCTGAGTAGTCCCCATCTCTTTTGGAACATTCTTTTTGAAGTGCAGTTTGGATAAACTTCGTTGATGTTGGGTTTCAGAGTGCAAGCGTGCTGTTCCATCTGAAGACTGGGATCCCTAGGATGACTTGAGTATTCAGTCACTAATAAATCTTGCAGATTTATGGAGTCTGGCAGCCTGAGGGAAGTTGAAACATTAAGTAACCCACTCATTTTTGCAATTCCAATTTATAATACATTTTACTGGAAATGAAGATTAAAATCCCTTTCAGTGGAACAGTAGGGTTTGTAAATACCAGTGTACGGGAGTTAAAGTTAAGAAGCATTAAACGTTGTCCACAAACTGATTGATATTCAAATAACTCTTCAGCTGTTCTTACTGCTAGTGAATCTGTTAAACGTGCATAGTCGAGTGGGACTTTGAAATTCTTAGTGATGTACTGCATGTGTTGTCTGTTTTACAGGAAGCACAGAATTTGATGGCTCTCACAAATGTCGATACCCCCCTGAAAGGAGGTCTTAACACTCCCTTGCATGAAAGTGACTTTTCGGGGGTAACACCACAGAAACAGGTTGTTCAGACTCCAAACACTGTGCTTTCCACACCATTCAGGTAAAGCAGGCTCTTTTTCTCATGGGTGTTAGGCTGGGCACGTATCTAGTGGATGTGGGTGGAGGGAGTGGATTGCAATGTGTGAAATAGTAGGTTATGATCAGTGCTTCAAAATAAATTTTAACTCGCTTTTATTTCAAGCCCTTGTACAACTTTTTCCTTCTCTGTGTCTTTCACAAGCTCCAGCCGCATCATCTCATCTATATTTGTATAGTGTATAGCTCACTGGAGTTTTGGTCCAAATGAGGTCTTCTGTGGTCTGGAGCAATGTAAATTATACTGAAGTAATACAGGAGTATAAATAGTAAGATGGAGTATCGTTCTGTATGTGGATCCTAGCCTTTCCAAAGTATTACCTCCGAGTTGAAGGTGTGGGAGGTCCCTTAGCCAAACCCACATTGAATTTTTGAAAAGCTGGAGTAAATATTTTATAAGCCATATATATCTAAAATAAAATATTTCTTATACTGCCAATCTAAATAGTATGGAATTGCTGGTTTAACTCTTACAGTGGGTCCTGAATAAATACATATCCCACAAATGTCAAATACCGTACAGCTAAAAAATATTACACTTGGTACACTTTGTCAATTTTTTTCAACTTAGGTTCTAATTTTACTTGTATCATGCTAGTAGGAAAAGTGGAGAATGAAATAAAAAGGACCTTTATGGCAGCTTTTCAAAAGCAGCTTTATTTTGTTGTTTAAAAGCTGTGTGCAAAACCCTGCTCTTTTAATTGGATCTACATAAACAAATCCTTTTCTGGAGATCTATTGGCGTCAGTGCGGTGCAGAATGAATGTAGAGTTTGGCCTGGAGTGATCTGGCTGTTCATTTTGGTTATTTTATATTAAAAAATGTAAAGACATTCTAATTTTGTTGTTTGGTTGGGTTTTTTTGTTTGTTTGTGGTAGTTTTTTTAGTTTCTGAAGTTCAGATTTGCACATGTAAATATGGTACCTATGTATGAACTTGGCTTGCTTGCAGAAATGCTCTATCAGTGTGAAAATCCAAGACCTTGAGCAGAGAAAAAAAAAAATATCCATTAAGTGGTTAAAAAATAAATAAAGGAAAGCCATAACTTCTTAAGGAGGTAGAGTAGTAAAGCAGAGCCATCATCTTATTATTTAGGCCAAAAGAGCAAATATTTAATTTAAATACACCTTTTTTTTCCTATGACGGTATGAAATTTGCAATTTTTTGATGCAATTTTTTGATTTTTTATTGAAATTCTTGCCTTGCCTTAGGTGTTTTGTTTGGGTTTTTTCATATCCTGGTTATAAAAATTTTCTTAAAATGTATTAGGTTGAAAATTGTAATATGGTTTTAAACACTGCATGGAACTGAGACAACTAGAAAAAAACAACCTGCTTACTTGGAAATTGTTTCTTCTGGGAACTCAGCATGAAACTTTGTCTACTAGTGTAATCAACAAAGTAAATGTATCCTACAAAACATTCATTCGAAAACATAAAAATTCATTTTGCCATTTTTTGTGGGTGTCATCCTATGAATGTTATTGCTTGTATTTGTTATACTAAATGAGAATTCATAAAAATCTGTGAACAACCTCAAGCAAGATGAAAGTATCACTTGCCTCTCACAGGCATACCCAGTAAATAAGGCACTGTTGTATCCCTTAAAAGCAGACGAGTAGTGTGTCAGGCCACATATACAATTGTGTATGTCCACCATTATGGCATCTTACTGGCACTATGGAATTACAGTAACTAGTAGCAGAAATGATGTATTAATTCATCTTGTCCAGTCTGTCTCTGCCAGGGTTATTCTCTACAGCAGACATACTTGCCATTGCTGTTGGAAAACATTTACGTAAGTGTAGATGAGTACCATAGTGTAGGCTTTTTTCTAAAAGTTTTTCCCCTTCCTGAATTGGTTTTCTTTGAGACATTTAACAATGTCTTACCAGTTTAATATTATTATTATTATTATTATTATTATTATTATTATTATTATTGTTGTTGTTGTTGTTGTTGTTGTTGTTGTTATTATTATTATTATCATCATCATCATCATGATCACTATGTGAAACCTCATTATAAGTTGGCAACAGAAAACTTGTGACTATATCCAAGACAATGTCTGTACACCTTTCATGTAGTAGGTTATTGGGATAGAGAACAATATTTCTTCCCAGTCTAGAAGAGATGCAGCTGAGGCCCACAAAATCTAAGACTTAATCCATCTTGCCTAACCTTAGATGCTTAAAAGTAATTATTGTAATGTAATTACTCCTTCAATAATCAGTGAGAGCACAGAGGCATCTTCAGAGTGATTCATTCAGTTGTAAGGTGGGACAGCTGTTAAGCCAGATGAATTCAGAGTGAATGACTTGCCACAGGTGGTAGGGAAATCAGAGCTTGCAATTAAATCCTGATTACTGTATCCCAGAATAGTGCCTGGTGACTAGATAATCTCTTTTCTCAAAAGTAACAGTGGGAGTTCGTGTTGATGTAGTTCCTGAAACTTCTCTTAACGTAACGATGTGCCTAGATTTCAGTTTGACAGGTACTTGGTTACACCTTGGCAGATTTAAACAACTTATTTTTTGGATTCATCTAATTGCATATTATGGTTTCACTGCCTCCCCAGAGAAAAATCTAGATTGAATTTATTAACAGTATTTATATAACTTTTTGCAGCATTCAGACTTTTGCAAGTAGAGCTTTTTGGGGAAAAAATAAAATACTGTATCTGCACTTCCTCTAGAACGCCTTCTCATGGACCAGAAGGCTTAACTCCACGTGGAGGACTAACTCCTAAACCTGTGGCTGGTACAACTCCTGGTAGAACTCCACTGCGTGACAAATTGAACATCAACCCAGAAGAGGGAATGGCAGATTACAGTGACCCATCTTATGCAAAACAAATGGTAAGAAGTACTTAAGACATGGATATCAGTGCTCTTTTAATTTTCAGGATTTTTAATTCTCGTCTCCTGAACAGAATTTTATTTTATAGCAAGTGTTATTTCCACCAGTTGTCTACAGGTCTGTACTCATCACCTGATAAGATCAAATCTTTATTTGAAAGAACAGAAATCTTACCACTTAGAACAGCTTTCAGTGTGCTCAGTAAAAGCACTCTAAAGCTATTTGTCAAAGAAGACATAGTTAAGTTTCAATCCTACTTGTATCTTTTGAAGCTGAGCAGGAAATATATCTCAAGGAACAATTGATTTTTCTTGCAATCTTACGCAGCCCTCAAATCCCTCATTGTCTTGGCTTCCCGATTTACCTACAGGACCTTTTCATCAGTCTGTCCTGTTGACAACATTGAGCTAATGGAGTTTAATTTTTGCCATTAGGAGTACTTGGGTTTGAGATGTCCAGTAATCTGAGTCCCATCCAGATCCTTTCATCGCCTTTGGCAACAGATGTTTCCATTCTTGGAGATGCAGCCAGATGCACCCTGCCAATTAGACATGGTATAAAAGGCATATACCTAATAGGCGGTACCTTGGGAACTCCTTTTATGTGGCTGATTCTGCAGCCATAACTGTGGCTTTGGGTATCTCCCACCAGAGCTATTGACGTTTTTCTTTTTTCTCTCCTAGCTATCGATATCCACTTCAAGTTTTTGGCATGTTCTTCTCACAAAAATAACTCTTCAGGTTCAGAATTTCAGATTTCCTGTTACCTTGAAAGACAAGGTTTATTTGGTGTCCTTATACTTACTGTGGTTCTGTCCTAGCCTTTTTATAGTATAAAGGCTTTTTGCTGCTAGAAGGAAGACTGGGGCTTCAATTTCCTGATGGGCTGCACTGGTTTCAAGATCTGGTGCTGTTTGTCTCATTTTTGCACTGTGCCACAATCCCCAGATTTGTGAGCAACTGCAAGGAAAAAAGTTCCGGTTAGGCTTGCAAATACCCGTGTCAGTCGTCAGCGTGGAGACATTTTCACATATTTTCAGTTTCTTGAAAGGCGTTTATGTGAATCTCCACTGTTGTAAGGAAGCTACTGGGAGGCAAAGGTGCCATGCTGTTGTTTTAGTTGAGTATTTCATCCTGTTTGAAGATTTCATTAGCTATCTTTAAGAAAGCTGTGTGGTGTTTTTTAGCCTCAGAGAGTTTCTGTGCTTAATAGTCCATAAACTCTGGAGTGGGGTCTGTAGGCCAACCTGGAATAGTAACATGCTCCTCTTGTCAGACTTCAAAGATTTTGTTTCTTTTGGCTTTATAACAGACTAAGATTGCCAGCTGATACTAGTTGTGTGTTTTTCATGTCTGTTAACGTCGATGAATGTAATTTGATTGTATTGCACTTTAGTGCATGAATTCAGAAGCGTTATAACTTACTGTTATTTCAACAGGAGAGAGAGTCTCGTGAACACCTGCGCCTTGGACTCATGGCCCTTCCTGCTCCAAAGAATGATTTTGAGATTGTTTTACCTGAAAATGCAGAAAAAGAACTTGAGGAACATGAAGTAGATGAAGCCTTTGTAGAAGATACTGCTGATATAGATGCTCGCAAACAGGTAGGTGTATGTGATGCGGATAGTGCCTTTTGTTTAAAATAAAATATGTTCCTTGTATGGTTCCCATAGTTTCATACATGTTTACTGGAAGTGGTACAGCTTCTACAGAATAACAAAGTAAAATGTACCTGTTTTCTGTGCTGCCATCAGAGTGTACACACACACAGAGGCTAAATCAGTTTTCTCTCTGAATCCTTTTCTTAATTTGTTAACGTTATGTATTACATGCCATTTTCTATGATCAAGTCTCTACGAGTGTGTATGTCCTACCTCCTGCATTTGTCCCCCAAAAGATAAAAATATAATTAAAAGCATTTTTCTACAGAGGCACATGCTTGATTTTAACCATGTGAGAATTGTGGGTTTTGGTTTTTTTTCAGTTTCAAGTTATTTTCTCAAGGTTAAAAGTTATTGTTTGTGAAATGTAAGACAGGTATATACAAATTCAGGCAGGCTGGTAGCACACAGGTAGAAATCTGCCATGCAGCAAATTGGTCCCTTTTGTATGACTTGTACCACAGTATTACCCAGCCAGCATCCTGCCTTTCAAACAAAGGCATGACGTGGCTGGAATTGGAACATGGAAGATCTTGGTCATCGCTTCTGAAGTTTTAGACAGCACTGCCTTTTCATGTTAGTTATTGCCTGAAAGTGGAACGTGAGGAGAAATCTCATGTTTTTACACTTTCACAAGTATTGTTTTAGTGAAGCAGTTACTCTGTGTCATAGAAGAGGACAAATAGAGTCCTGGCCGCAAATTTAAGAATCTTTGTTTTCCTGGTAGATTTCCCATCTGGAGAGTTAGAGCAGATGTCAAACTTGATGTGCAGAAATTTGTAAAGAACGAAGTCTGTTGGGGTTGAGGCTGAAGGAGAATTTGATGGCTGGAAATGACTTTTTAATCATAGACTCTCCTCTTAGAGTTAGTCTGCTGTGCTCTTCCCGTTTACTTTAGAGGCAGTAAATTACGATGTCATCACATAGAGAGTGACCTGTTATTTGGCTTTGGCTTCATAACATGAAGTCTTTGTACTTTAAGGAATCTTTGCTGCAGTAATCAATCAGTTTTTATATCATATACATCTGTAGGAAGCATCTGATTGTATTACAGTAGCAGGAGTAACACTTAGCTTGTTTGTCTAGGCTCTCCGAGATGCAGAGCGTGCAAAGGAACTGAAGAGAATGCACAAAGCTGTTCAGAAGAATCTACCACGGCCCTCAGAAGTAAGTGGAAACAATATTCACTTTTAAGGAAAAAAAATAGAAATAAAGGTGGTAACCATTATGGGAGGAAATATGGTCTAGGTAGATCATGAGAGAATGAAATCTTTATTTGAGTATGCTGATTTCAGCGTTATGGGAAACTTTCACATCGAAATCGTCATGAGGTGTTTCATAGGCACAAATGAAAGCACAATTGGGTGTTCGGATTGCTGTGTGTGTCATACTGCAAGGGATTTTGGCACCTGTTCTGTGTGGTTTAGTTGATATATAAAATTCATGCTCAGGTGGAGTTATGTGAATTTAATGTGGTCTTGGGTGTCTAGGGTGTTTATGAACTTTTTTTTTTTTATTCCTGGGCAGGTTAATGAAACAATTCTGAGACCATTAAATGTGGAACCACCTCTAACAGACTTGCAGAAAAGTGAAGAGCTAATAAAGAAAGAGATGATCACTATGCTTCATTTTGATCTTTTACACCACCCGTTTGGAGAACAGCCTAGTGGTAAGAAGGGGAAAGGCCCAGGATTTGGAAGCAACAATGCAGAACATATGGCTTACTTGGAACAAAATCCTTATGAGAAGTTCTCCAAGGAGGATCTCAAGAAGGTGGGAATTGTATGGCCTAATTACCAGTGACCTAATGTCTCCTTTTGTCATGGTCCTGTAATCTTGCAAAAAAAGGTGGATTCAGGCCTGCACAGAATTTAGCTGGGAGATCTCCAGAGTGTTGTATGAAGAGCTGTAAGGATAATTTCAGTGCACGTTCTCTTTTCTGTGAGCTAATGTTAATCTAGGCACTCAGCAGAATGATGAGGATGCTGCCTTTGTCCAGAGACACTGTCTTTTAGATACAATTTTGATGTGTTGTGGTTGCTTCTCATTTTAAGTAAGGGTAGGAACTATAATACCCCAACTGTTATCAAATTCTACTTTGCTGTTTCTGGAAATTGATGTTAAATCATTGAGACTTCAACTAGCTGTGATATCGACCTTCTGCTGCCTGTGTAGCTTGTTAGTCCGTAGTTACTAAGCATTTTTTTTATAGCAGTACAGACTAAATATGACAGTGGTAGCCAGCTTATAACTTGGAGCAGCAAATCAAGTTGTTTAATTATGCTTGTCAAGCTTGATTCAACAGAGCTGCACTAGTGCAGATCCTGCTGGGCTATGGCAACTGATCTTAAAGCATACCTGGTTAAAAAGCGCTGAATAGGCAGAATACGTTGTTGCTGGATGAAATGAGTAAGCTGTCTGGGCACTCTGTCCTGTTTTGCATTGTAATCCCAAGTTAAATAGCAGTCCTGTACCAAGGCTTCTGGTTCAGATTGTTAATTTATTTAAGCAGCTACAGATGTTGCCTTTTGCTGCCAAGTGACAGATAGACAGTTCAGACGCGCAGTGCTGTGGTTAGCTCTTTCAAAGAGTTTCACCTGTGAAGTTGTGCCAGTAACCTTTGACGAAATGCTTACGGGAATAAAAATGAGTGAAAAGGACAAAATCACGTGCCACCAACTCATCTGTTTTATACAGACTCCTGCTACCTGAGACTTGCATTCTGACAATAGCTGTGGTATCTCTACACCTAAATCCCATCTTCCTTTAAAGTGGCTCTAAAGATATACAAGCAGATTTTAAATCCGTCTCCTTGACCATATCTGACCAGTGAATCAAGAGCCTAAAATGAGAAACACTGAACAGTATGTACTTCCAATTTGCTGTTAAATGAAAAATTATACTTGAAGATTTCTGAGCAGGAGACGTTAAAGATGGAAAATACAGTTAGATCATGAATTTCACTGCCCTGCCAGTGTCAGATTGTTCCCTTAGGAACACTGTCTGAGTGCTTTCTCTGGTTGTTTTGAAGTGCAATGAGAATTGGGTTTTCTATCACTTCCCTTAGAGACTATTACACAGTCCAGTAGTTTTTGTCTGGAAACTTTCTTCAGAGTCCCTGGAAATTTTGTCTCCTAACTAATGGGTAGAAGTTTTTTGCATCCTTGCTCCTGCTTGCTCTCTAACATTAAGCATAATGTTCCCTCTTTGTCTAAAATCAAATTCAAACCAGGAAGTTTTCCTATCTGCGTGCTCTCATCTGGGACTTGTTGATTTTGCTTTATTTTTTCTTTTGTTTTTAGAACGTCTTCCTACTACAATCCCTTCATAAAATGCTCCTTTCTTTTCCTGGTGCGTAGTGCTCTTTTGGGAAGGATTAGCAGTGGTGCTGAGCTCTTAAAGCTGTGGAACTGTTTTGGTGCCACAACTAAATAGCCTTAAGTAGTTCCTCACAGCGTACAAGCAGAGGCTAATTGAAAGTGAACCTTTTTAAGATTTAGCTTTGTTAGGTGCGCTTAGAGTACTCTTATTTTATCTGTCTTGACCATCGAGGACCAGTAATTCATTTTCCTTTCCCCAGTATCCCTGGAATCATCTAATCTGGTGATACCTGAATTACTTCCCGGGCAATATGCTGTTATAAAACATATGTCTGCTTGTAGTGAGATATTTATGGAAATTTGTGGTGCACATACAAATCCTGTTGAAAGAGAAGATGTGCACTTATAACCAATGAAGTCCAGATCAGCAAAGATATTTTAGTTTTCTATTTACAAATAAAATTGGAAGACCTGGGTGCCTATGTAGTTTTGTAGGCCAGGCTCTTTGTCAGAAATATTAAGAGTTCTGAGAACAACATGAATCTTTTCAGTTCACTCTAAGTTACTTTGTAAACTAAACTGGAAGCAGCAGAATCCTCGTATCTCGCTAGTAGTTCTCTAGCAAGAGAATGTGTGTTAGTTAAAGTCAGAGTAGTATTTCCTGCAGTGGAGCTTATGCAGCTCACACGTTAATATTTAGAGTTGACTTTCCAGGTTGTGTGGAGAAGGGCAAGGAAAAGGAAATGAAAAGTGATTTTTGTTTCATAGAACAGCTGCTTCTGTCTGTACAGTCCCCGCTCCCCTCAAGGTCCTTGCTTTTATCTCGTTTCTTCTGCAGCAAGATGAAGTATCTAGCTGTGCCACAGCTTTCATTAGCTACAGCAGAGTGATGTCAGGTTTGGCGAAATTATATAAAATGAGGGATAGTTGCACTGTGAGTATCCTTCTAGCCTGGGTTTCATTTATAATCCACAGCATCTGTGTTAGATTTCATAGTTAGCTTAACCTGATGGTGAGCTTTTAGTATGAAAAGAGAAACTGCCCCCCGTGAATTGCACACTGAAGGATTGAAGACGAGGAATTTTCTTGTATCCTGTGTATTGTAACTTCAATTTATTTCTCATCATTTCCAACAGGCGCAGGATCTACTGGCACAAGAGATGGAAGTGGTAAAGCAAGGAATGGGGCATGGAGAGCTCTCAAGTGAAGCTTATAACCAGGTGTGGGAAGAATGTTACAGCCAAGTGTTATACCTGCCTGGACAGAGCCGCTACACAAGAGCTAACTTGGCCAGCAAAAAAGACAGGATAGAGTCACTGGAAAAGAGGCTTGAGGTCAGTGTCACTTTTTTCTGCTTTTTGCACCTGCTTTTTTTTTTTTTTTTTAAGTTTCTCCCTGTGTGTGTGGTTTTGGGTTTTTTTTCTATGTAAGAGTTACAGGTTACTTTATAAATCATTCAGGTCTTTTGGTAGGGTTCCTTTGAAAAGGTTGTTGAGGAATTCTCCTAGGGAGTTCATAGATGTTCTTGAGGTGTTTAAATCACCTTCTCTCATCCTCCTCCTTTTCTTAAAGTATCCCTAGAGTATTCCCACACACAGTTTTTCTTTGCACTATTAGCTCTAACACTGCTCATCTCACCCACTTTGTCCTCAACTGGAGAGAAGGTCAGGTTCTGCTCTGTCTTAGCTTTGTGTGGATTTTTGCTTTTTTTCTTAATCTCCGCTATTAGCGGATCAGATACCTGATCTTTCTAGTTTTGCACTTTGTCCCTGATAGTGGCCAGTATGAGATACTTCAGAGAAAGGTGCTTAAAAACAATATCTCTGTCCCAAAACTCCTCTCATGTTCCCTTTCCGACTTAAGATTTGGTTTCTGATTGGCTGTTACACACGTGAAGGTCTAGATAGTCCTGAATTCTTGCCAGACTGGCATCTTCTGCCAGTTCCAGTGATGCCCTCCAAAAAAGAGAACAATGGATGTTTGTGATCCCATTCCACTTTGTCAGGAAATAGTAGGCTTCCTTATGAGAGCAGTTTAAACTCAAATTTCGAGTTTGCTGTTCTGTATTTGCATAATTAATATTTTCTCCAAGTACAAAGTGCCAGAGTTCAGATAGCAATGTCTCACCAATGTGTCTGCATGCAGTTTGAGTGCTGTGGCAGGTCACTGGTACTAAGCGACCAAGAACTGAAACCACATCTTTTTCTGCTGAGTTGTGGAGTACAGCATTCTCCAGCGTCAACATGCTTGCATTGGTTTATTCAAAATGCAACAGTCACGGACCTTTAACTCAACGAGGCATTAAGATTTGGTAAGGTGTCCTGGGACTGAGGGAGGTGTGTGTGGAGAGGAGATCATCTGAGGTATGGTGCACTAAGTAAAGGAAAGCAATTCAAACCCTTTGACACTGATTTCCCTTGCCCTGTCCCCTCTTTAGAGTTTCACCCAAACACTCCACACAAAACACAAAAATATACAGCTTTTGTGATAAAAGGTAAGCTGGTTTTAAATTGTTTCTTCCCACAGAACATGGATTTGTTCAGACTTGCCGTAATTCATTAACTGTTTTTCCAAAATACCGTTTTAGCCTGAAAGTCTCTCTAAATTATGCAGACAGGAGATTGGTTTTTTTCCATGGTGAAAGGAAGCTTTTTTTTAAGTTCTTCTGTATTTAACATCTACATGGCTACTGTTGCTAGAAGTAAACCTCCTCCAACAGCTACTACCACAGAAATAACACGAGAGAGAGGCCGGAAAGGCTGAATATTCACTTGTTTCATACACGTGAAATACAGCGTGAATGTGTGTTTTGTGAAGTCTGTCAGTCAAGAATGTCGTCCGGGTATAGACTCCCCAGTTGTTAGTCAACCACGGGGCCCAGGAGCAGTTCACCTGCACGTAGCCCAGTAGCCGAGCGGTTTAGCATTAGTGTCAGAGCGCTTGTCGTGCTGCTGCTCACCCAGCAGAGAGCACCATTACCCTGCCCAACGCTGCCTGCCCGTTGACAAGCTCTCACATGCTCTGCTCTACGCTTATTTTCACAAAACCAGTATCTGAGCGCAGCAGCAGCCAGCTTGCATGGCAGCAGGGACTGTGCTGGCAGCATGCCAGCCATCTGAGGGCTGTGCCTAATTTGTGTACAAATGCTTTTGAAATTTAAATATCTTACGCCCAAAACTGCATTAGAAGTGCGTTATTAAAGTTGCAAAGTCAAACAGTCAAAGTTGGGGAATGCACAAACAGCCTTACTCTGGCAGCCTTAATTTGCCTATGCATATGCATTATGAGACAGTCTTTAATTTCATGATTACAGGCTAGTTTTTCCACAGACTCGTTTACTGCACAGGGTGGATGGTACTTGCTTAATGAGTAGCTATTGAATATTTTGTTTTCTCTTTATTGTTCAGTGTGTGGCCCTGTGCCTTTATGCTGCGCGCTATTTCTGCAGTCTAAATTGGTTACTTCTGTGTGGGCTTTCTCGTGCTGTTGATTTCTGTCCATCTCCTCCCAATATTTGAAGGAGTAGTTGGTGGTGGTCTGCTTATTAAGGATATTGAAGCAAAGAAAGTACGGTCAAGTCATCCATTCGTCAAACTCCTGTTGCATTTGTTCATTCTGTAAGTGCTCATTGCTCTGTAGTCACAAGACAGTCACCCAGGAAGCAAAATACAAATCAGAGGTCTTGCCAAGAAAAAAAGTTGGGTTTCATTTGCTACCAACATTGCATGGGACTCCATGGAAGGCAGTTAACAAAATCCAGCTAGCTGTGTCTACTATCAGTTGCTGCAATCATGGGCCTCCACGTCTCGCTAATGTAGTTACATCGCTTCTGATCAGCTGGGAGCTTGGAGCACTGCTATTGCTTGGTGCCCTTACAGTAAAGCGAGAGAGCAAGAGGAAATGGGATCAAGTTGTGCCAGGGGAGATTTAGATATTAGGAAAAATTTCTTCACGGAGAGAGTGCTTAGGCATTGGAACAGACTGCCCAGGGAAGTGGTGCAATCACAGTCCCTGGAAGTATTCAAAAAACGTGTGGATGTGGTGCTTAGGGACATGGTTTAGGGGTGGACCAGGCAGTTACGTTAACGGTTGGACTTGATGGTCTCAGAGGTCCTTTCCAACCTTAACGATTCTATGATTCTATGAAAATACCACACGCCCCAGTTCAGTCAGGCATCTGGGGCCAGCAGAGCTGGCTGTGCCCCACAGCCGCAGGTGCAGTGAAAGCACTGCGCTGCCTTTCACAACTCACTGTTCATTGAGTGCAGGTGAACTCTTTGCAAAGTTACATTTGAGCTGAAAATCTCTCCCAAGTGTGTGCAAAATGCAGTTTAGTGCAGCTCTGTTGCCTGACCTATTTAAAAAGCCCTTCCTAAAAGCAAGGTATACATATACAGTTTTCCAAGTATAGGTCACCAGCTGAATAATTTTTTAAATAATAAATCAAAAGCCTAGCAGTATAATGAACAAACAAATATACAATGAAAAAAGCACAGCAATTATTTTTGTCCTAACCCATTCTCAGCGATGGCAAAACCCATCTTCATTTTAATGTTTTTTCCAAGGAAAATTGTCTGAAAGCAATATCAGTTGAAATAGATATTTTAATGGGAAGTATCAGACAACCTTAATGAAAAGCAGGGATATTAGCTCAGCTTTCAATACCCCAAGATACTTGCTTCTGCTCTTAACTTCCTTTGAGAGAAGAGTAGAAACTGTAAGATAAGAGTTTGCCAGCAACAGAAAGTGATGTTGGTCAGCTTTTGGGGCTGCTTCTTCCCCTTTATATTGCACTAAGATCATTAGGAAAAAAAAAAGTGAGAGTTTAGTGATGTTTGCCGCAGACAGCTGCACATCAGATAGTCACTGTCTAATACTTCCATATGGGACTGCTAACACCCTGCAGATCCTGTGCAAAAAAGCCAGCTATTTCTAGTGCTGTCTTCATTGCTCGGAGATTACTGGGTGGATTGATGGCGTGGACAAACAGTCGTCTTTCTCTAATTGGCCTGTTTTCACTGCCTGAGTGATTTAGTGGTGGCAGCCTTGTATATGTTGACATGACATTTATCTTTCTGAAACTGACGGTGATATCGCGAACAGATTTGTGCTGTTATTGATGGACTTGAGGAGGCAAAGAGGAGCGGTTGTGGAGAGCTTCTGTTTGGCTAGATATCCTGTCCAGGCATCGTTGGCAGTAATGCAAAACTCAGCAATAGTTTCAATATTGGAATGTACTGCTATGTATTAGTAATACTTTTCACTTCTCCTTTATGTTGAGGGTTTTGGACTCTATGAATGTGTTACTTAATGTGGCTTAAGAGTGTTACAAGATTAGTATGTGAACTTTTTTGCGTTACGGATGGGGAGTTTCAGGTCCATGCAAGTGAATCCTTGTGAGCTCATTATGTGTCTGTGGTACAGCTTAAATTTGCTTGAATCCTGGTGGAATTTTCTGATCTTTCCAGTAGCTTCTACAAGTCTAGTGTGTTTGTTCAAGGCTACACTACACTGCAGAGCTAGTCATGTCAGAAATGGGAGTTTTCTGATGCTCACAATTGCATTTAGTAACTGCTTCAGTTCTCTGCGATACCTTCTATTCCCTTCTCTTCCAAGCAATATAACGTTCCTAAGTAAGTTCTATGTTAAACCTTGTTAGATGAAATGAGATAGCAGAGGCATGTATTTAACAAGGTAGGTGCTTCCCTTCGTAGTTCATAACATAGAAACTTCCTGCCAGCATTACTTTTCCTTTGAAGAGGGTTCATAATGTTGGCTTGCAGCGTACAAACGTGTTTATTAAAACTGTGGTAGTTAGCAACATCATTTCAGTCGATTGCTAAATTCTAAACACTATTGAAAGTCTACAGGGGAGGAAGCTCTAGTTACACTGTATATGCAAAACACAGTAAATTATCTATTCTTTGCAATATCCAAGATACACCAAGATGATAATTTACCAGACCAAAGTGTCCGTCTTTGCTTTCGGTTGCAGCCCAAGTCCTCTGAATTAATTTCCATTGAAAACCAGTTGCTTAGCTGGAGTTTTGTGGGTTGCATATTACACTCTGCTGCAAGGTGTATCACTTACTAGTTTATTGGAGATTGTATTTTAATCCCTCTCTAGTTTACATGCTTCTAAAGCTTGCAGTTTCTTTTGGATTTTCAGGTGTGCTGTTACTGAGAAAACACCTGGAGAAAATAAGAGAATTTATAAGACTAGGAATAGAGCAATTGCTCATAAAGCTAAAATATGGTGGAATCTCTGAGTAGTCTGCTTTTATAGACACATACATTCATTTGTACTACTGTGTTGCCTGTGTGAAATATGTTTTTTGTTTTTTTAATAAGGTCTGTTGGAAATGTAGTTGGCACCAGAGGATCACATCTGAGGGTTATCATTGCTCTTCACTGTCAAGCTCTTCAGAACCTGATAGAGCTGACTGTTTATGCAAGACCAGTGTTGCAGTGTCTGATCTCTGCTTAATGTACAGTTGATCGTCAGAGTACATGTATTTAGTGTGGCGGTTTTGGAGGGTATATACTTCTCCTGGGCAACATAGATATATGGCAGATCCCTTAAGAATTGCCTTTACCTGTGTGTGAAAACACTTCTACTGTTTACCAGAATGGTTAGAATGCAGTTTGTGCTATAGCTAGGATGCTTTAACATTTTAATTGGTGCCAAAAAGGGTCAGTGCTACTTATTTTTCTCCAGCTGGCCCCTGCCATTTCCTCTGACCTTGTACCAGTGTTCTTATAACTCTGTGGTACTGGATCAGTTCATTGAATTGGCAGAAAAAAAGTTCTTTTTAGATTAAGCAGCAGACCCCTTTCCACAGTAGCCGGATATTAGATCAGGTTAGCTATAACAGATCACATCTTTGCTTGCAGAATTTTGGAATATTTGTGAGATCCACAGTGAAGGTAACCCATAACCTATAATGAGGGAAGCAATAAGTAAAAGGGTTTGTATTGCCAAGGAGAACTTATGTCTACAGTAAGAAAAAATACCCTGCCAAGGAAGATAAACAGATTTAGCCAGAAATCTTGTGTTTTCTTTCTGGCGCAGGTGAGTATTCATTGCCTATTTTTGAGCAAGTCCCATGAGTTCAGATTCGATACACCTTATTTTAGCCTCCTAACTAAAACAAAGCTGCAATTGCTTTAGGCTCACTTTGGTTTTGGTAGAGAGACAAGGCACCTCCTGAGAGCAGCTTGGCCCATTTAAGAGTTGAATTTCCCTCTTGAGTTTCCTGTTTTTCTCTTTTTATTTCAGAGGCACCTAGAGCACCTCAGATCAGTGAAACAAAACTAAGTCTTAATGTCTCCCTTGGTTTCTCTGTCACTGGAACAAGAGTAATGTCTGCTTTGTGGGTCTCTGTGCAGTTTTGTTTACGAAGCGCTTGCAGACCAGTGACTGAAAATCACTACCTAAAACTGCTAGATTTTTAAGTGTACTTGTACTACCTGGAAAGTTGTTGTCTTTTGCATTTTGAGCTTGTTGAGTCGAGCTGGAGCCTTGCATCTTTGCATGTTATAAGTCTGGAAAAAACCCTGTTGTTCACTGTCCTTTAGGTGAATTAGCTTACCACATCCCTTCTTTTCCCCACAAATTACAGCTGCCGTTAGCAGCTACCCCCCTGAAACCTTCATCACCATGAGCAGGAAGGAGGAAAGCAAGTCTAGTTTTATTCAAATGTAACTAGTCAGCTCTTGAAACAGTGACGTTTGCCAGGCTGCCAATTGAACAGCTTTGGGAAACAGCGCTATACTTTTGCTGTTAAACCGTTATTTTCAGAGGAAAATGCTACTAGTTGATTTTATACCAGTTCTCTTAGTATTGACTTATTTTGGGGCCTTTGGAAGGAAGCAGATGAACGCCAGTAAGAGGGTTCTTCATATTCTTATTTCTGTGATCTTGCCTATGAGTCTGAAATTTGTCTTCAGATTGGACCATTGTGCTAGCCTTTTTTCTAAGGTCAAATTTCAGGGGACTGGATAACTCCTTTTGTATACAAAAAAAAAAAGTCTTTTTCTGTGTGTCTTCAGTCCAGGATGTGCCAAAACATTGGAAAAGAGCAATGAAAATGTTCTTTAAAAATAAGCTTAGACTGCATAGCAGTTACTTTTTGTTTGGCCAGTTGCTCATAGCATGGTAGGAGGTTTTTTTCCTCCATGTCTAAAACCATTGATTTTCTCTGTGGTGGTAGGTGAAATCAGA